>NC_071527.1:15365054-15705168 GCF_027887155.1 Malaclemys terrapin pileata | reverse complement strand
AAGACTGATCTGGGGAAGACAGGACTGAACTCAGGCTAGAGTGTGTCTGGTCTGTGAAAGAAATACCTGGAGTTTGAAGCTGCAAGCAAGAGCAGCTTGCCTTCAAGAAACTCTGTAATCTGCCTAAACAACCTTTAGGGTGAGAAATAACAGCTTGTAACCAGTTTCTTTAGTATCTCAGCTTATATTGTGTTTTTGTTTTGTTTGCTGGGTAATCTGCTTTGATCTGTTTGCAATGCTTTATAATCACTTAATACCTATCTTTTGTAGTTAATAAACTTGTTTTTGTTTTCTCTAAAACCAGTTTGTGGAATTCATAACTGGGGAGTAAAAAGCTGTGCATACCATCCTCCACATTGAGGGAGGGGGCAGATTTCAGGGCTTACGCTGTACAGTTCTCTGTGCAGTGCAAGACAGTACAATTTGGGGTTTACACTCCAGAGGGGGAGTGCACTTGAGTGCTGGGAAATTCCTTAGCTGAAGCCTTCCAGTGCAGTGCTGATTTCTGCAGCTGGGCGTGTCCCTACCTGTGTCTGTGCTGGAGGAGGCTTGAGAGGGCCTGGCTCAGCAGAACAGTGTAAGGGAGCCCAGGCTGGTGGAACAGGCAGGCTCAGTGATACCCCAATACATCAGGTGGCACCCTGGAGGGGGGAGCAACCCTCACACCAGGTTTACCCCAGAGCGAATGAGATCAGAATCTGGCCTGCAGCCTTTAAGATCTGCAGAACCCAAAGCAGATAGGGCTTTATGCATCTAAATCAACACCTTGAACTGCACTCGGCACCGGTTTGGAACACCCCGGGAATAAAGCACTTGGCTTTGCACTTATTGCTGATGCTCACCAGATTCTGTCAAAACGGTGACAGAGACGTAGAGCGAGTGGCCAACCAGTTCGTTGAGGTTGGCGAACCGAGCCCGCAGCATCGCTCTGGTCAGTGTTGCTTCCCCATCTCCATCTTCTATCTAGAAAGGGAGAGAGAGTTTCATGACCTCACCCACACAGTTTCCCAGGAGGCGTGAATCCCTCCCCCCCCACACAGCCGAGAACAGGAATTACCGAGATTCTCTTGAGAGACTGCGGGATACTCCTCTTCTCATCATCCATCTTCACCCCAAAGAGGACAAAGGCATTGCCATCTAGTTTTTTCCCATATAGGTATCTGGAGGAGATAAGGATGGATAAGAGAAGCCAGAAGAAAACCTATTGCTGAATATTATGGCCTCATGCCACCATTCTCCTCTATAGGCCCAGCTCCTTGGTCAGTCTATATCTCCCATGATCCACCATGTTAAGGAGAAGGGGACCATCATGGCTATGGTGCATTATGGGAGTTTAAGTCCAGCTAGCAAGCCCAGCCCCTGGAGAAGAATAGAAGAATGAAACACCCGAATGGCAACTCCCGTGAGGCACTGCGCCAGCATTTCTGAATCACAAGGTTTTCGGACAATTTTTTTTCCATTTTTGGACGTTGGTTTCTGGATGAAAAAAAAAAAGAATTTTCCATGGAAAAACGATGCTCTTCATGAAAAAAAAAATAATTAGTGGAGAACATTCCCAAAGTGACGCAAGATTTAGGTTTCTTTCTGCACTAAAACCGGTGGTTGATACCCCACTCAGCTGATCCCTTCCACCTGCTCACAGACTCACCTCGCAGTGATAGAAACCCTGAAGTCTTCATTGCTATCAATGTATAAAAACTTCTCAGACGGTTCCAATATGACTTCGAAACTCGGCAACACTGGAGAAATGAGAGGGGAAGAGGAGAACATTGAGTTTGTAGGAAAGGGTGGGTTGCCAGCAAAGCCAATACGAATGGAGAGACTGCTCCAAGATGGTATCAGGAGAATAGAGACAGACCCACTCCCTGAGCCTGGGCCCAGTGGGTGCTGGATTCTTACCGTACTCCTTAACATCAAATTGCGCACTGAAGGTCTGCTGAGGGGAGTCTTCGTACTTGGCCGTGATCTTCCAGGTTCCCAGACTGCAGGAAGGAAATAAGAAGGAACACTGAATGCACTTAACACGCACATTTCGCAAGGCCCACCTGCCTCACTTGTTTCTCCAGTAATTTTATCGGGTCCTGAAGCTAAATCTGAGTCATACATGGAATTCAAGCCGTCTTGAGGGAACCACAGGGAACCTCAGACAAGTCATTTTTTGCTGCACCTAGATGTTCTCATGAACCAGAACTAGAGGTAGGGACTTGGAACAAAACCTCAACCTTTGGCCAGCAAGGTTTGGGAAGTTTGGATCTAAACTTTGTGGCCAGCACTTGTTTCTACAGTCTGCGTGGACCAAAACCCTCAATCAAACACCCTCAAACTTAAGGAAACTCCGATCCATACCAAAATCAGGGCCCTCGCTCACCAGCTCACTGACATAATTTTCAGAGTAGTTGAGCACACTGAATGGGAGGTACGGTGCTCAGCACTTTTGAAAAACAGGCCAACAGGGCCTAATCCTGCCTTCACATACTCTGGAATAAATCAGGAGTAATGGCAAGGAAGTCAGTGCAGCTTCATTCTGGTGTCTGCGTAGACTTGGAAAGATTAGATTTTATCGATATGTGTCATTGATTTCACTGTGCACACGCATACCGACAAACACACATTTCCATCGCTAATATCGAAATTTACAGATAGGCAAAGCAAAAAAAATGCAGCTTGAGAACTTACTACAGTTTGATTTAAGGCTTTATCCTTTATACCTTGTGTATTTGGCCATATGATTATCCATCAAAACTATAACAAATACAAATCAAATTATGCCAAGACTGGGTATGTGGCAGGAGAGTTTGTTTTCTCCACGTCACTTGGAAATGCCTGTAGGAGATGATCTAGCTGATGGGCCACACACAGTAACTAGCTCCACATCATCTCTTCTGCTTCTCTTCCCAACTCCTGCAAAGCTCTGCTCCGTCCAGGCATAGTAACATCAGGGCAATCTACCTGATAATCTCCGGTAAGCCGTGGCTCAGGGAGAAGATGCCTGATTTCAAGGGGGCGGAGATGGGAATCTGCTTGACAATAATGGACTCAGGGGTCTGGAAAGGAAACAAGTTGAGAGTTTAGGTTGAAAAATGCTGTTAATTGCTCTTAACAACATCATCTGCCACGTTTACATTCCTGGGCCAGTGGAAGGTTCTCCATACTTCCAACAATAGCATGTAACAATCTGGACTCCACTGATTGGTTGGAATTTCTTAACTAGCCAGAGACACTGGAAAAACCGACAAATCTCTCCTGACCTGGCTCAGCGAGGCCACCAAAGAACTCAAGGAAGCAGCTCGGAAGACTTAAGAGCCTCCACGGCAGAATCTTGCAGACGCCAGGCTTAACCCTGAGCTATCTGCAAACCTTGGAGCTGCCCCAAGGGCTGCGTCGCTCTGCCAGACACAGCTGCTCCCCATCGCAAGGCCCCAGCTGGTTATGCTGCTGCTCAGGGCAGAGTGTCAAAGAAAGGGGAAACCGAGTCAAAGAGGAACTGAAGGGACAGATGTGTTCTCTCCACTCCCAGCTGGCTGAGGTGAGGAAACCCCAGGGGATTATTGCCCAGGGGATTGCAGCTGATTTGCTTTATTTTATGGATCATAAAGCCCAGTGGAAAGGGCCTTAAGAGGACTAACGTCTGGAGCTATAAGCCCTGTTCCTGCCACCACTTTACACGTCCTTCAAAGGGCTCCTGGCAATGCCTCCTTGTCTTCAGCCTCCCCAGACAAGCACCTGCCTGGCTCTTCCCAAAGAACTCCACGCAACTTTCCTCAAGCGTTAACACCATTGCAGAACCGCGGGACCTCCCCTGAGAGCTGTCTGGCTGCTGCCCCTGCAGACTTTGTAACCTCCCTGATGACTGGAGGAGAATTTGGACGCCAGAGGTTTGCAAGGAGAGACCTCAGACAATCATTTGCTTTTCTCCCGGCCGTACCATGTTGCTGCTACACGCAGGGGTTCTATGCAGCCTCCTCAGTCACAATAAATTGCTGCGCGTTACCCAGACAAGTGGCTAAACCCACCTGTTCCCCCACGGGCTCACTCAGAACAGCGACCTCACCTCAAACTCCACGATCACTGTCTTAGACACCGGTTCCAGTTTGTGACCCACGGTGAAGATCCGGTAGAGGACTGAGAAAATAAAGAGAGAAGAGAGGGATGTTGTTAACTGATAGACGCCTTGGCCCAGATCCTCAAATCTACTTAGGTGTCTAAGTTTGATTGAAACCAACGGGAGTTTGGTGCCTAACTCCACGGAGGATCTGAGCCATCAGCCCCATCAGGGGTTGTTTCACGATAGCCTCTTTCTACAGTCTGAGATCTCCATGGCTTTTTTCTTTAGGGTGTTGTCTTGCATTTCTCCCCTGTCGCTACATACCAGGTGGGCAGGCTTTGTCATTGCAGGGACCTGTCCTGCTCTGAATGGGCTGGGATTAGCAGACCCTATTTCACACAGGCTTTGGGACGGTCGTCAGATGGGGACATGTATCTCGGTACAAGATGGAGCAGAACCAGTCACTGTGATTTGAAAAGTTCCATCACCCATTCACAATCCCATGGCCCACCCAGTCTTTCAGTATCTAACACTCAATGGGACATTCCAGCTAGGACAATGGTGAAGGATGAAATATTGCAAATTGGTGGTGGCAGAGTCTCTGCTCCAACTGTCCTCCATCTTCAACCAGACAACAACCAAAGCAATATGCACAGGATATGACCCGGGAGCCCTGCTGTAGATAGGACATGACATCAGCAGCTCCCACCCCTTCCCATTAGAAGAGACCAGGGGAAGGCAGTACCTGTAGACCCGGGTGTATAGATGGTTTTATCCGTCTGGATAAAGATGTATCCACTGTGGAAATGGACCAGAACCACTTTCTCCAGGGTTTGCTGAGGGAACGTAGCCTTGACTACAACATACTGGTTTTGTCTGGAATCTTTCTTTATGTCTTTGGTGGGAACCTGCATGAGAAGAAGAGCATGGATGAGTTCTTCCTGCTTTTACTCACCACCACAAGGGATGTTCTACGCAAAAGTTTTAATGATGCTTAAGTTATACATGGAAAGAATCCATAAGAAATCATGGCCTTTTACTAACCCGTTCTACATGCAGTTCTTCCAGCAGCTTACACAGCTGCGAGAAGATGGTGGGTCTCCTCATTGGGGAATTCCCCAGGTGGAGGGGGATTCCCAAGATGGCACAGAGTCAGCGTAGGTCACCACCAGTGTATCAGGCCAGACCATTTGGACAGCCCAGTACCCATTGTCTGGTCACCTCCTGTTATATGGAATGTTTGTTAACCAAAGGGCATCCCATGGGTGCCCGGCTGAAGTCAGTTCTACTGCACTGATGTGCTCCCGACTATTCCTACTGTGCTCCCCTAAAACTGTAACATCTTGGAGACCTTCCCTCTGTCCCCACAACTCTCCATTCTTGGCCAAGACTTTGGATCAACTCACAACGAGAATCCTGCTCCACCAGGGAACCCCACCCAGCAATGCTGCTGTGCCCAGTGCAGACTAGGGACAGGACTTGGCAAACTCTGAGCAAGTTTCCCAGGCAGTGCAAACACGAGCCATAGTGCATATGGTTATGTACCTGACCACAGAACCTCGGTGCATTGAATGAAGATGCTCCCAAGTCAGCTGAGACACAAATAATTGGCTTTGACGTGTTAACAGGAATTAAGACCAAAGTATTCACCAAAACTCTTGTGACTTTAACCATTTCATTGTCGTCTTTTTTTTATGCAATGGAAAATGTCGTCTTTTTTTTATGCAATGGAAAATGCCAAAAAATGTCGTCTTTTTTTTATGCAATGGAAAATGCCAAAAAATGAACAAAATCGTGTCATTGGCATGTTTTGTTCAGTACAAGTTCTTGTACCACCCCCACCACCACAATACCTGAGTATCTCCCCCAGTCATGCTTTAAGCAACAGAACTAATATCTGGGAGAGATAGCTCAGTGGTTTGAGCATTGGCCTGCTAAACCCAGGGTTGTGAGCTTAATTCTTGAGGTGGCCATTTAGGGATCTGGGGCAAAAATCTGTCTGGGGATTGATCCTGATTTGAGCAGGGGGTTGGACTAGATACCTCCTGAGGTCCCTTCCAACCCTGATAATCTATGTTAGATCTCACTGTGATTCAGTTTATCTATTTAAGTTATTACATGGCCCTTATTAACATGTCAGTATATTATTACCCAAGTGCCTCAACTTTAATGCATGTACCCTCACAGCATGACCCTTTCCCTCCCCCCCCACAAAATAAAGAAGTGCTATTATCTCTATTTCACAGATGGGAAAACTGAGACACAGAGCAACTAAGTGACTTACCCAAGGACTCAGGGAGAGTCTGTGACACAGCTGGACTATTGTTTTAGTCGAAACAATAGTTAAGAATAAAATTGTCAGACACATAGAAAAACATAAACTGTTGAGCAATAGTCAACATGGTTTCTGTAAAGGGAAATCGTATCTTACTAATCTATTAGAGTTCTTTGAAGGGGTCAACAAACATGTAGACAAGGGGGATCCAGTGGACATAGTGTACTTAGATTTCCAGAAAGCCTTTGACAAGGTCCCTCACCAAAGGCTCTTATATAAATTAAGTTGTCAAGGGATAAAAGGGAAGGTCCTTTCATGGATTGAGAACTGGTTAAAAGATCGGGAACAAAGGGTAGGAATTAATGGTAAATTCTCAGAATGGAGAAGGGTAACTAGTGGTGTTCCCCAAGGTTCAGTTCTCGGACCAATCCTATTCAATTTATTTATAAATGATCTGGAGAAAGGGGTAAACAGTGAGGTGGCAAAGTTTGCAGATGATACTAAACTGCTCAAGATAGTTAAGTCCAAAGCAGACTGTGAAGAATTCAAAAAGATCTCACAAAACTAAGCGATTGGGCAAAAAAATGGCAAATGAAATGTAATGTGGATAAATGTAAAGTAATGCACATTGGAAAAAATAACCCCAACTATACATACAATATGATGGGGGGGCTAATTTAGCTACAACAAGTCAGGAAAAAGATCTTGGAGTCGTCGTGGATAGTTCTCTGAAGATGTCCACGCAGTGTGCAGAGGCGGTCAAAAAAGCAAACAGGATGTTAGGGATCATTAAAAAGGGGATAGAGAATAAGACTGAGAATATATTATTGCCCTTATATAAATCGATGGTACGCCCACATCTCGAATACTGCATACAGATGTGGTCTCCTCATCTCAAAACAGATATACTGGCACTAGAAAAGGTTCAGAAAAGGGCAACTAAAATGATTAAGGGTTTGGAACGGGTCCCATCTGAGGAAAGATTAAAGAGGCTAGGACTCTTCAGCTTGGAAAAGAGGAGACTAAGGGGGGGTATGATAGAGGTATATAAAATCATGAGTGATGTGGAGAAAGTGAATAAGGAAAAGTTATTTACTTATTCCCATAATACAAGAACTAGGGGCCACCAAATGAAACTAATAGGCAGCAGGTTTAAAACAAATACAAGGAAGTTCTTCTTCATGCAGCGCACAGTCAACTTGTGGAACTCCTTGCCTGAGGAGGTTGTGAAGGCTAGGACTATAACAGCGTTTAAAAGAGAACTGGGTAAATTCATGGTGGTTAAGTCCATTAATGGCTATTAGCCAGGATGGGTAAGGAATGGTGTCCCTAGCCTCTGTCTGTCAGAGGATGGAGATGGATGGTAGGAGAGAGATCACTTGATCATTGCCTGTTAGGTCCACTCCCTCTGGGGCATCTAGCATTGGCCACTGTCGGTAGACAGGATCCTGGGCTGGATGGACCTTTGGACTGACCCGGTACGGCCGTTCTTATGTTCTTATGGAAATCAAACCCAGGTCCTCTGAGTCCCAGGCTAGCACCCTAACCACTAGATCATCCTTCCTCTCAACATTTTCTTCTACCTCCTAATTTGGAGCACCGAGGGCAGGAGTGGCCAACCTGCGGAGCCACATGAGGCTCTTCAGAAGTTAATATGCGGCTTCTTGTCTAAGCACCGACTCTGGGGCAGGAGCTACAGGTGCCAACTTTCCAATGTGCCGGTGTGGGGGCTCACTGCTCAACCCCTGGCTCTGCCACAGGCCCTGCCTCCACCCCACCCCTTCCCGCCCCCTCCCCTGAGCCTGCCATGCCCTCACTCTTCTCCCTCCCCCCCAGAGCCCCCTGCATGCCACGAAACAGCTGATGGGGAGTTTTACCCACCTTTATTACGGCTGTGCCTATCATCTTATTCTCAGGGTTGAGGTTGGTTTGGACCTGGTATAAGATGTTTTTCTTAAGCGGGAAGTCCTGCACAATGACTGTAACCGCAACTGGGGAATTGAGGCCATGGGCTTCCACCACGACCCTCTCTTCACTCTCCACCCGCAGGACGTTGGGCGTGATCAGGGAGTAGCTGTGAATGGCAAAAAGGTCGATGTGATTAATTCAGTCAGTATTTAAAACCCCACTGGCTGCGATTCCCACATCCCCAAGGAGCTTTTATACTAAGCTTGTTACTGCAGTTTGCAATTTATTATTTGCTTTACAGCAGCATCTTGAAATCCCAACAGCGACTGAGGCACGGTACAAACACAGAGTAAGAGAGAGTTCCTGCCCCTAGGGGTATGTCTACACAGCCGCTGGGAGGCGTGACTCTCAATTGGATAGACATAGGGCTTGTCTACACTACAGGCTTTTTCTGTCGGTGTAGATAATGCACCATCCATTCCTCCATCAACCTAGCCGCATCTACACCGGCAGTTAGGTTGGCTTAACTACAGTACTGCTTAAACCCCTGGGCAATGTAGCTAGGTTGACCTAAATGTTAAATGTAGACCAGGGCACACAGGTGCTAGCTCTGATCGAGCTGGTGCCTAAAAATTGCAGCAGGGCCTCGGCCGCTGGGGCCCAAGGTGCATGAAGACAAAGTGCACTAAGGAACTGTTAGTGCACATTAACAGTGTCCTCACAGACAGTTAGTGTGCAGTGGGGGGTAGATTTCCACCTCAGTTTGCTGTGAACTAACTCTTCATGGAGACAAGCCCTTCCAAGTCCAGTTGACTTTGCCCCTAAATCATCTAAGCTGTCTGGAAAATCCCCCCTCAGGCAATGGAATTAAAGCAGGGTTGCCGTCTTGCGAAACGCTTGACTGATTACATCACCCACAGTGTTGTGAATTCACAAGGAAGTAGGCCTGGAGGGAAATAAAAAGTTTTGCTAAATGTCAGCCAAGTTCTCTGAGTGTCACTCCGGTAAAAAGGGTGACAGATGATTGGACCTGAGTTTTTCATACCAGATAAAGATCACACACACACACACACATAGGTGAAAAGTTCAGGGTTTTTGCACTCCCTGTCCCTACTGAAAATTGCTGTGAGTAGATGTGTCCCCCGGCCTAATGCTCTTCCCTTTAAGTCAGTGCTGACCCCAATGCCCTGGCATGGTGCTGGGGGTGCTGCATTGCAACCAGTTAAGTGGTGGCTGGCCCCGTAGGGGGTGCTCTCTTCCAACTCTGTGCATATCTGCATGCCCCAGTTTGATGCTAGTGCTGTGCTGGGGGGGGGGGGCAGGCATAGTTTAACCCACATGTACTCAGTGCTCTTGCACTGAGCCCCCATCTCCAGGGGTGCCTGGCCACTTGGGCGGGGAGGTGAACAAAGCATGCCAGATTATTTGTTTTGGCCCATCAAAGTCCAGCTTGGGGCAGGTGAGCCAATGGCGCCAGACCAGAATGGAAACAGAGGCTCTGCCCCTGCTGGTGCACTATGGTGACAGCCAATGGGCTGGAGCAAGGAGCCACGCCAGCCCCATGGGACAAGAACCACCATATGGGGTAACTGTGCTGTGAGCTCACTCTCCTATACCCTCCTAGGTCCCCCCACTCCCTAGGGGTAGGACCCAACACCCCGGCCACACACTTCCCCACCATTTCCATAGTGCATACAAGGCCCCAAAATTCTTTAATCTGGCACGGTGGGGGGCACAGCAGGGGGCGCTCTCCCCTGGCAGTCAGTGCTGACCCCAATACCCCAGTGCGGTGCTAGGGGGCGCTGTGCTGCAGGGAGCAGGTTGGGGGGCTCAGTAGAAGGAGCTCTCCCATCTGAGCTGGTGCTGACCCCAGTGCCCGTTGGAGAGGGCGATACTGTGTCCTGCATTCCATCAACTCCGATCGTACGGTCTGCAGCCAGCGTGTGTGACCCTGTTACGGAGCCCTCTGGAATGTGCTGCCCTTTGCACGGCCTGACCCTGCCTAGAGAGGAGCATGCTGCGCTGGGGAGTCGTCGAGCATGGGCCGTGTTTACTGCTCATCTGCTCCGCAGGCAATACCAGGAGCATCTAAGCAGGGCGTGTGCTTGGTACCAGCCGTCCACCAGAGCGCTGTCAAAATGGACCAGGTAGCCCCTGATGTTCCTCTGAAAAATCCTAGAGACGCAGGTCAGGGGTGAGACCTGGAGTAAGCGCTGCACGGTGGCTACCAAATCTCCTCTCTCCCTCCTGGGAGAATCCTCCCTGCTCCTTTCCTGAAAGTTGGCCCAGGCTCAGAAACAGGTTTCATAAATCTCTGGAACCTTTTGGGGAAAGCTGCACCGAGGTCTGCGCATCTGGCCTGCAGCCCACCGTGGTGCATTCCCAGTGGGTCAAGCTGCAAAACCCAGACCTACATCCAGACGTCTGGCTACCACCCCGAAGTCTGGCGCCCAGACGGCAGCCGCTCCAGCACCATGGGGAGGGTGGGGACAGGCTCCGTAGGTGAGTTGGGTCATCCTGACACATCAATGCATCTCACGCAGCTTCTGGCTTCTCACTGGCTCAGCAGGCCCCTGAGGTAGGATGAACCTTTAAGCAGCCCCCTCCCCCCAGTTCTGAAGGGGGGATTCCCTCGGAGTTTCCCTCTGTCACCCGCTCAGTGTCACATCCATCGTTTGGCCTGGCCATAGGGGGCAGCACCAAATCAAATCAAACTACCTGTTCCTGCCTCCTCCCTTTTATCACTGCCAGCCCCTGGCACCAAGATCCCTTCCCAGCTTTAGAGCCAAGCACATGGGCAATTGGTCTGGCTCTTGGCTGTTCGTCTGGCCACCCCAGCACAGACATGAACAGGCCGGGAGGCGGTAACCATGCCAGGCAGCCAATCGGTCAGAGGGACAAGAGAAGCTTAGCCCCAGGGTCACGCTCAAAGCACTCGCCAGACATAGATCTTGCAGTACTTTACAGAGGTAGGTAAGTGTCACGATCCCCCTTTCACAGATGAGGGAGAGGCCGGCACAGAAAAGGTCACACAGCTAGTCAGTGATTCAGCTGGGAATAGAGCCCAGCAGTTTTGACTCCTAGTCACACCACCCGGCTCTAACCACTAGACATCATTCCCCTCCTAAAACCCAGGCGTCTCCCAGATATCCTCCTTGTGAGAGCGTCAGGTAGAACCAAGGAGTTCTGACTCCCATTCCCATGTTCTCGCCCCCGAGTCACATTCCCTCCAACAGCTGGAAATAAAACCCAGGAGTCCTGACTCCCAGTGCAGTGCCCAAGCTGTGGACCACTGTGCTTCGGACGCCCACCAGCCCCTTGGAAGTGAACTGGGTTCTGGTCTGCCTCATGCACCATCAGCAATCCCCTTAGCTAATGGAATTCTTCCAGTTTAACTAACTACCCTTTGAAGTCAGTGGAGTTACTCCAGGTTTGCACCAGTATACACTGAAAATAGAATTTAGCCCCCCTGGGGGGTCTTGCCGATGTAGACACTGAGCAAGGAGTTCAAGATGTGGCCCTGTAGAACCTGATTCTGGTCTCTTTTAGGGCCTGATCCAAAGCCCACTGAAGTCAAGGGAAAGACAACCCCACTGATTTCAGTGCATTTCAGGGGGGTACAACCCCATTGTTTTCTATAGAGTTACTCCCAGTCTATACCTGGTTCATTTAGACCAAAAAAGTGAGGCTCAAAATCCAATTTATTCTTTAAAAAAAAATTCCATCTTCCAAACCCCCAAATTAGCCTCGGAACTGAGCGAGGGAGAAGAGGGTTGGACCAGGTGAGGAAGAGAATTTCTACAGCCTGTTCCCACTCCACACACAGTAGCAGAGAAGAGAGGAAAATTGAGCTTGGTTTCCATTGGCAGCCATGTAACGAACCCAGGTAATATCCCCATCACTGTGGCAGAAGCGCGGGGTACTTACAGTTGGCTGTGAGAAACAGCCGGGAAGTAGAAAGCAAACACGGCCACCAGGCAGAGAGCAGAGCCCCCCATGGTGAGGACAGGAGGGTCAGGAGAAGTAGCTCCTCCGGGGCTATTTATCCTCAGAGTTGCCTGTAAGCTGAGCCCTCGTGCAAACAGCTGGGCGGGTTAGTCAGTGACGGGGAGGAGACCAGGAAACCTGAAAAGTTCAGAACAAACGATGTTTTCTTCACTCCCTTGACACAAGAGTTTATTTGTCTTTCCAAGCGGGGGAGTTGGAATTAGGGACCTGAGGTTGCGGTTGTGTTTACTCCACGCCAAGGTGCTGGCCACAGATCAGAATGGAGGGGCTCTGATCAATACCGCAGTTCAGGCCTAGCATGGAGAAGGGGGGCTGGAAGTCAGGACTCCTGGGTTCTGCTCCCAGCTGTGAATGAGAAATAGGATCAAGTGGGTTAAAGCAGGGGTGGGCTGGGAGTCAGGACAATTGGGTGGGATCTACTGGGTTACAACGAGGAGGCAGGCTGAGAATCAGGACTCCTGGGTTCTGTTCCTGGATCTGCCTTTTGACTCTGTTTTACCTTGGGCAAGTCCTGGGATGTTTCAGTAGGGAAAGCGGTCCCAGTCGTGAAGGGAGCCCCGGAAGGGTGGATCTCTCTGTCTATCCCACTCACTTGGGTTGTAAAACCTTTGGGGCAGAAACTGTCTCTTAGGCCAGGACTCCGCTACACTCTATTAGGGAATCTATGCTGCTGGTAGCAATGGTGGGACCAGCATGTTCGACCACCCATCATCTACACCTGCTCTGTATGTTTGCACAGCACCTAGCACAAAGAAGGCCTTTGGGTGCTACTGCCAGGTAACATAAAACTGATTAAAGGAAATAATAATATGGAATTAGCCTGCGGAATCTATTGCCACATGATAGTCCTGCTTCAGGGCATAAGGCAATGGGTGTTAAGAGGAAATGTCCCCTCCCCACGCAGGCTATAATTGTCCATAGTAGAGTTTCTTGCACCTGGCTCTGAAATGTCTGGTAATGGCCATGGTTGGCGATGACCCTATGATCTGATCCGGTGTGGCAGTTCCTGTGCCCCTAAACAATACATCATGGTTGGCATCTTCAAAGCCATGTAGGAGTTTCAGACACATTTTAATGGCAGATGAGTATAAAAATCCCTTCGGTGGCTTTGAAGTTCGAAACAGCAATTTGCACAGGTACAGTTAATCTATCGCTCTTCACCTGCAATAACCCTGTAATCCAGTACCTGGCATTTTAGAGGTTAACCTCCTTGATGAACCAGACCTTCAGATCTCTGGGCCAGATCCTCCGCTGGTATGAACCCACCTAGCCCCACTGAGATCACTCATCTCAGAGTCTGTTTTTTCCTTCCTCTGGGTAAAAGCAAACCAGGGAAGGGTTAATGGGGGAGGGCAGGTTATCAGCTGCCTTCCAGTAACAGGTTTCTTTTCATGGCAGTGGTATTTGGACAGGGCTTCAGTCTGGACAATATCCAAAGACATCCAATTGCAACATATTTACTTATGGATAAACAGCCGACTGGGCTTACCAAACAACGGGTGTCACAAGTCTGAGCGGTGACAATGCCATATGGCTAGCGGGACCAAGGAGGGCTCAATAGAATGGGAGCGGTGAAAGTAAAAGCAACGTGGTGTCATGGCTAAGGCAGTCGCCTGGAACCCAGGAGATCTGAATTCTCTTCCAGGCTCTGCCCCGGACCTGCAGTGTGACCTCTAGCATTGCCTCTGGATGATGAATCTCTGGGACAGAGCCACTGCCCCTTGCTATGTATGACCAGCGCCTAGCATGCTGGGCCCTCGAGGTGCTAATGCAATATGAATAATAAATACAGAGCTGGGCAGATGCTGCCATCCCTAGCTCCATTTAAAACCTGAGAGCCACATCTTCAGCTGGCGTAAACGGCCCAACTTCCATCGACTTCGTTAGAGCAATGCTGGTTTGCACCAGCCGAGGCGCTGGCCCCAAATCCGTGTGTGAGCCCAAGGCCCAAGACTTGAATCTACTGTAATAATCAGCCTCACCCTTTGTTTTACAAGCAAGATTTTAATTTTTCCATCAGGGTGACAGGGAGCAAGTCGTGTTTGTGGCCTGGTATTAGGGTAACCCCAGCTGAGATCGGGAGCCCACTGTCCTAGGCGCTGTACCTACACACAGCAAGATGCAGTCCCTGCCCCAACGCGTTAATTTATACACTCAGGGTCAGATCACAGACTGGTCTCAGTGGAGTTACTGTATTGAATGAGTAGTGAGTATTGAATGGAACGGATGCTCAGCTGATGTCAAGCCGTTTACCCCCACTCCCGTCAGTGGAACGACACCGATTTATACTGGCCGAGGCAAGATCTGGTCCAAAACGCACAGATTTTCACGAGACCAACTGATCATCCAGTCTGACCTCCTGCAACGCACAGGCTATTGTATTTCACTCAGTTCCCCCTGTATTGAGCCCAATAACTGGTGACCCACTAAAGCATATACCTTCCAGAAAGGTATCCGGTCTCGATTTGGGGGTGAGTATACAATAATAATCCATAATCCACACACCAGCCTTGCAAATTTATTTTAACAGGCAGGTAAAATGTCATTTATGTCCCACTATCAATGGGCAAGTAGATTTTGTGCTCTCATTAATGAATATTTGTTATTATTTGTATCACTGCAGTGCCTAGAGGCCCCAGCTGAGATCAGGGCTCCGTTGTGCTAGGCGTTGCACAGTAACTTAGTGAGGGACAGCCCCTGCCCCAGCTGAGATCAGGGTCCCATTGTGCCAGGTGCTGCACGGATTCATGATGAGAGACTGTTTACAATCTGAATAAGGAAGACAGAGAACGGCTGGACCGTGACCACTCTGCCAGGCTGTACTATACTGTAATTCTCTGACTATACTAGGACTGGTGGGGGATGAGGGGCCCTGCAATGAAAGGGTTAATCTTGCCCTTTCTGTCCTAACGATGACTTCCCAGCAGTGGAAAGAGGATTATCAATGTAAGAACATAAGAACGGCCATACTGGGTCAGACCAATGGTCCTAGCCCAGTATCCTGTCTTCCGACAGTGGCCAACGCCAGGTGTTTCAAAGGGAATGAATAAAACAGGGCAATTATCAAGTGATCCATCCCCTGTCATCCAGTCCCAGTGTCTGGCAGTCAGAGGCTTAAGGACCCCCCAGAGCATGGTGTTGCATCCCTGACCATCTTGGCTGATAGCCATTGATGGATCTATTCTCCATGAACTTATCTAGTTCTTTTTTCGAACTCCATTATAGTTTTGGCCTTCACAACATCCCCTGGCAATGAGTTCCACAGATTAACTGCCTGATGTGTGAAGTACTTCCTTGTGGTTGTTTAAAACCTGCTGCCTATTAATTTCATCGGGTGACCCCTGGTTCTTGTGTTATGTGACGGGGTAAATAACACTTCCTTAGTCACTTTCTCCGCACCAGTCCTGATTCTACACACCTGATTCTATACTCCCTCCTTAGTCAGCTCTTTTCCAAGGTGAAGAGCCCCAGACTTTTTAATCTCTCCTCATATGGAAGCTTAATCCCTTAATCATTTTTGTTGCCCTTCTCTATACCTATTCCATTTCTAATACACCTTTTTTGAGATGGGGTGACCAGAACAGCAAGCAGATTTCAAGGGGTGTATTTCAATTTATGAAATAAAGTATTTGGTTCACTTCAGCGCATACTTCTGAAAGGTCAGGAAAGGAAAAATGTAGTTGGAAGTCAGGGGATTAGGTAAGAGGAGGAGCCCAGGCATTTCCCAAAAACTCTTTCTGGGCCCCATTTCACAAAGCCTGCACTCAAGTGCGCTGCTCTTCAACACATGAAAACAAAGCTCTCAGTGAGATCGAAGCAATGATGAAAAGTGAAACGTGAAAACACAAAAGCCAAACAGTGCGACATGGAAAATAGAAAGAAATGTCATAACAGTAAGTTTAGCCTGAGGCGGACCCCAGGAACTGCAGTTTAAGATCTGCACTTTATACTATTTGCCACAAGTTGCTACAGAAAGAACGTAAAAGAAATGCAGCGTGCCCAATATGGGCGATTTGCAGGATTAGCGAGCCACCTTGTAGCTGCTGTGTGCAATATCCGGGGACTGCACGCTGCTGAATTCCACCTTTCACATTGAATAATTTAATATTAGATCGATTCAGATGAACATGGCCCTGACCCTCCAATCCACAGACAACCTGCGCATGTTATTGAACAAACACATGGGTGGACTGTGATCTCGGATGGATAAAGAGCTGGGTTCAATACTCGAGCGAGGAAGGATTTATTGGGCAACAGGTCCCTGTTGCAATTTGCAAACAAGGGGGAACATGAGAAGGGGAAACCTATGGGGATTTCAGTAAAAGGCAGTGCCTTCGTATCAGGGGCTAGAAGCTATTTCTGCGCTCAGAGTAAAGCTGGAAAAACCCCATTAGCTTTGCTGCATGCTGCTAATTTGCCTACCAGGTTTTTTTTTTGGGGGGGGGGAGGGGTTGCATATTGGTTTATTGGCATGCCATATCATTGTGTTTAATTGCATGCCCCTGTCAAGGAGTGTGGGGGGACACAAGGTCCGGCATCCCCGGCTTCCTGCGATTTACCATGGCTCTCAGCCAGCCAGTAAAGCAGAAGGTTTATTTAGACGACAGGAACACAGTCCAAGACAGGTCTTGCAGGCACAGACAACAAGATCCCCCCCAGTTAGGTCCATCTTGGGGTCCCAGGGCACCACAGCCCCCTTGGGAGGTCAGAGCCCTGACTGCCTCCCAGCCATTCCACCAGCCAGCTCCCGAAACTCTCCCTTCAGCCACCCCTCCCACAGCCTTTGTTCAGTTTCCCGGGCAAAGGTGTCACCTGGCCTCTAACCCCTTCCTGGGTTCTCATGTTACATGCTCAGGGATCTTCCCTCAAGGCCAGTCTCCCATCCCCCAATGCAGACCGTCCTAGCCAACCTCCCCTGCCTTCCCAGCCAACACTCCCCACTCAGCATTCAAAGACCACATTAAGAACAGTCCCAGTTCATCACAGCCCCATTATTTGCAGATGGGATTATTTGCATGCCAGTTTGCTAGCATCTGGACACTTTACAGCTCACCCGCTGTCTTAGCTGCGTCAGCTGGGAAACACACATTCTTATGCGTCTTGATAGTGCCTTAGGGAAGTAATATTGCAAGATTCTCCCCATACTGTGTTTAGCCTCCATGCTTTGGATCCAGTCCTGTAAGGTAGGGAGCTCCCTCCACCAGGTGAGATTCCAACATGGGGCCTGTGAGCGAAACACAAAATCTCCTGCTACTTGGTCTCACCTTAGCAATGCGTCATGAGCAAGTGATTGTAGTAGTCCTGGGGGTCCGCCACTAGAGAGCGACAGGACCACACCCGCTATCAGGGCCGGCTCCAGGCACCAGCTAAGGAAACAGGTGCTCGGGGTGGCCAATACCAAGGGGCGGCACTCCGGCCGCTCTTGGGGCAGCACGGACGGGCCTTCGGCAGCGGGTCCCTCGGTCCCTCTCTGAACAAAGGACCCACCGCCGAAGAGTGGAGCAGCGCGATCGTGCTGCTGTTGCTTTTTTCTTTTTTCCCGCTTGGGGCGGCAGAAAACCTGGAGCCGGCCCTGCCCGCTATACAAGTGTGTTGCATCCTTATTTGTGAGATTGCAGTGGACTGAGAAGGGAATTGACAGCCAGGAGTTCCCCTGATCCTGTCTTCATGTGGCTAGTGGCTTAATACCAATTGGTAGGAACTTAGGAGTCTGCTTATTCCCCTGTCTTCCTCCCAGGGCAGTGACCGTGTTTGTAAAGGGCACTGAACATGCAAAGTGTCTTCCGAGCTACGTAGGTGAAAAGTAAATGAGGAACCACTCCAAATCAAGAGCCGGGGTTAGAACCCAGGAGTCCTGACTCTTCATTTCCCTATTTTAATCACTAGACCCCATTTTCCTCCCTGTGGTGGGGCTAGAACCCAGCCGTCCTGAGTCCCAGTATACAGACAGCTCTAACCACTAGACCCAACTCCCCTGCCAGAGCTGGAACAGAACCCAGGAATCCTGACACCCAGCCCTTTTAACATACAGAAGAGTCTGTTTTGTTGCTCTTTGCCAGGCAACTGCTGAGTTTTCTTTTCCTGAGGTTTCTTAAGAGGCCGGCATGCCCCGCACCTCACGTCCACAGAGATTACAAGGAAATTCCAACCTGTTGCTACACTGGAAGGTACAAGGCACTTCCCCCACTCTCCCCCAGATACCCTCCCATCCCTGAATCCACGTCAGCTCTGGCGCTGCCAGTTCCTGTCAACCCCGCACAATCTTTGATTTCTTCACTGTTTACCCAGGATTGATGGGAAATAGAGGAATTTTAACTCTCAAACGTATTCAGAGATTTCTCCAAATCTGAGGTTCATCGCTTTGGTGAGGAGGATTCTGGGAACCTGTGACCAGGCGGCACCCCCAGCCTGTCCAAACACATTACTCACGGCCAATTGCACTCTCTTCCCGGAAGTTGGCTTTATTAGCAAACTAATAACCAGATACCAGGCTTCCCAGGCCAGCTTCCTTTCCCCAGGGTTGGCTGTTTCTCAGGTTCCCCGGTAGGATCGCTGTGTCCCAGGCCGCGCAGACAATGGGCTCTGCGGACGCTGAGCCCCTGTGAAACTCAGGCCTTCATAGCTCACACTGGGCACCCCCAAAAACGGAGGCATTCAGAATTAATGGCTGCTTTTGCTATTTTGGTTCTGAGCATCTTGGCTAATATCACACAGCAAGCCCATGACAGGAACAGAACCAGGTGTCCTGCCCCACCCCCTTCTTCTCTAACCATTCAACCATACTCCCGTAGCGAGGAAGAGAACCCATAGCCTTGACTACTCATCCTCTTCTTTAACCCATAGATCACAGGCCCCTCTCTAAGCTAGGAGTAGAACCCAGAAGTCCTGACCCACAGTTCCCTTCTCTAACCATTAGATAACCCTCCCCTACCTCAGCTAGGAATAGACCACAGGCCAGTTCTGCCCACTCAATCCCACTCTCCCCCCCTGGAGCTGGAAATAGAACCCAGGAGTCCTGACTCCTTAGTTTTGTGTCTTAACCACAAGATCATCTTTCTTCCCCTTCCTGGTACTTCCTTGATGTAGAAGGTAAACAAGACCTTATGGCACAGACAGGTTTCTCTTGGCAAGTACGATCTCTGTGGATTGTACAGAGCACAATTGTCCCACCCTGCCTCTGTCCCAGCCTCTCTAAGCCCTGACTCTGCTCCCTCCCCCTCACTGCATTGCCAGGGAACGGGCAGGACGTGCAGGTTGTTGAGGGAGTTGTCGTTTGGCTGAATGTCATTAAAAAGGTTTATTTCCCCTCCAAATGTCTGAAAGTCATTCCGGAACGGGGGGGGGGGCGGGTGTTCCAGACCTCCCAACAGCCCTGGGGTTCATGGGACTGTCCCACTTTCACCCCCCCCAAGCCCCCTGCCCTGGTTGGAGTGAACATTTCCTGCATTCTGGGTTGCCCAGAGGGGAGGGACAAAAGGGGCTGTTTGCCTTGGGCCCCCAATTTGAGGCACTGCGACCTGGTGCACGGATTTGCAGTCCCGCTCAGGTTTGGCTTCCCCGCCCCTCTGACGCCAGCTACGGAGGGGCGGGCGAGCCAAACCTGAGTGGCGCTGCGTCCTGAAATGTTGGGTGGAAGGAGGGGGACTTCTCTGTGCAATACCTAGATAAAACACGCCCGTGTTACAAAACCACAGGCACAAGTAGGCAATGGAATGGACCAGAGAGCTGAAATTGCCCATCCTGCCAATAGAGGGCCTAGATTAGGGGTGGAGGCACATTGCCCAGGGACGTCCTGTACCCCTGGCTATAAATAGAGACCATCAATCCATTGGTCTAGTACCTTCCCCCAGCATGAAATTCACTAAAATCATCCTCTTAAAGTAGCCTCTTCTGCTTCCCGACTGAGCGGCGGGGACGCTAACCCACCCCACCTCCCCTGTCCTGAGATCAAGTTAGTGCTGGGGGTCTGGGAGCTTCTGCAATTATATATTAACCACTGCCCGGGGGTTAGCTCACAACAGAAGAGGCATCCGAACGAAAAGCAGATGTTTCTGGGAGAAGAGGTGTCTTCTGGTGCCATGGGAGGATCTGCTGTCTACCTGCTGGCTGTGTTTGCATTCAGCTTATCAGCCCTGTCTCACGGCCAGCCGCTGTAAGTAACCCGGGGATTCTGAAGCAATGATCAGTGGAGAGCACAGTGTATGTGTGGGAATGGGGATTTTCCCTGAAGAGACCCTGGCCAAGATTCACAATAGGGAGTTGGGGCACTGCAGTTTTTAGGCTCCCAACTTGAGGTGCTTTCGAGGCCTGATTTTCAGAGGAGCAGGTGATCTATAACCCAAGACCCCTTATAAAGGTGCTGAAAACTCAAGGGCCCCAAATGACTAGCCACTGCTGAAAAGCCTTCAAAAGACAAGTCAGGCCCCCAAAATCACGGGATTGGTTGGACACTCATAAGATTTTTTATAAAAGCAACAAACTGGGGGTTCTTTTTATTTATCTTTGGGTTTCTGAGCCTCTTGGGGTCATGCTCAGGCCACGTTTTCAAGCTTTCGTCCCCAATCAGCAGTGCTAGAAACTTCCATTTGATGTCAACAAAAGCCGAGATCCTCACCATTCACAGGACTCTGGGAAGCTGGAGCTTCAAGGCAAACACCAAATCTTCCGAGCCGTGCAGTCAAATCATGAGAGTTGGCAACACTGGCCGCATGCTGTCAGTTTTGACTCTGCATGTGGGATGGGGCTTGTGGGTGGCTGGCCTGTGAAGGGCTAGAGGCCTGGGGCCAGACAACCCTAATTACTAAGGTGGCTCACCTGAGCAGGGGTCAGCTGATTTCCCTGCAAAGAGCTTAGAGCAGCAGGAATGTGGAGAGAGGGGAATTTCTAGGGAGATGGGGCCTTTTATTCTATTTAATGATAGTCCTATTTCAGTGGGATCAGCTCTGTCGGCTTCAGTCTCAAGTTCAACAGAGTTATCTCTGTTTGTTCTGGATCTAGAGTTCATGGGAACACGTGAAACCACAGGCAAATAACACCGACAATTACAAGAGCGTCTGTCTTTTAGTAGTTTTATTAAAGTTACCAACAAAGTTATAAATGTCACTGTATATACAATTCCTAGAGATAAGTACCACGTACCAGTTATACCTACCGACATACTCTCATCCTCCTAGATGATGTTAGGGTCTGTTGGCCGGCTCATGGATGGATCAATACGGGAGTGATTCCTGCGGGAGTTTCCCATAGGAAGCTCAATTTTCCGCTCTGGGCATCCCCAACCCACTCTTTCTTATTGGTCTGTGTCTCCTGGAAACACAAAGGACCCCAAATTCTATAGGCTGTGTAGGTTCTCATTAACGTTGGCGTACCACCTTATTTTTGTGGTTAAGGCATGTGTTAGAGACAATATCTGTTGTTACAGCATTTATTATTTAATTTTAAGACCTTATACTTTCACAGTATTACCAGTTGGTACCTCTTTCCCATAAGTTTTTGGGTTATTTCTCGGTCATGGACTTTCGCATTCATTTCTCGTCTCCAAGGCCTAAAATAGCTAAAGTCTTGCGGGCTCAGTCTACAGGTTCTTGCGTTTCAGCTTGTCTTACTCATGTCTACTACATAGTTCCTCTAAATACTGATCAGTCTTATGCTTTTATAGTCCTACAAATCAACTCCGGTGAACTTACAATGAATATATGTACTATAACATATTGATTAATCATAACATCACACAATAAATGGAAACTAAACTAAAATCACTGGCTACAGAGACTAGCACAGAGACTGCAGGGTGTGAGTAGACTCCAATGGAAGCAGCTGGGATGTGGGGAGTGGGACAACAGGCAGGAAAAGTCTGGGGCTGACCTGATAAAGAGGTGCGCATGGATGCACTTGAGGAAGGACTGGCAAACTTTATTTAGAAACATTTGTTAATTTAATAAACCCAAACCTGAGATGGGCTGTGAAAGGCTTGTGAGTTATTGCCCAAGCCCCCTCAAAAGGGGGAAACTGAGGCAGGAGGCTGCCTGCTGGACTGGCTTGAGGCCATGAGGGGGTGCATGGGAGGAGGCCGCCCCACAACAGGGCTGTTGCAATGGGACAGTTCTAAGCACTGAATGTTTGCAAGGCGGAAAGAAGGTAACCACAGTTTTGTGTCTGGGGGATGCAGCACCAGCTGCCCGTAACTTACCCCTGAAATTGACAGGAAATTCAAAGCCAAAGCTGAAGCCGAGGTAAACAGGCCCTGATTCTGCAAACACTCATGTGCTTAACTTTCTAACTCTGACCTGTCCCTCCCCCAGGCTTACGTTGCTCTCTGGGGCAGGGACTGTCTCTTTGTTATACGGGTGCACAGCACCTACAGGTACCCCCCATTTTTGATCGGGGCCTCTAGGTGCTCCTGTAATACACAAAATAAATAATCAGACTGTAAGATCTTTGGAACAGGGACTTTTTGTTTTTGTCCGTACAGCGCCTAGCACAATGAAGGGGGGCAGCTCCTATGTGCCACTGTAATATACCTAATACATAATCTGAACTGGCAGATTGCTGCAATGTGACGCTGGCTTCTCCCGTTTGGAAAAAAAGAAAGAAGATACATTGCAGCCCCTTTCTTGCCTGTGAACGTAACTAAAACAGCTCTGCCAAACAGGCTAGACATAAAAATACAGACACAAAGAATGAGCAAGAAAAGCAAAACATACAGGCCAAAAGAAAAATTGTAAAAACGCAAGAGGTGCAAATTGTCTGATTTATTTGCATAATCAAGGCAGGAGACAAAGGTCTCCTGGGTTCTGCTCCTGAGTGTGGTAAGGTACATGGGAAGTCTATTGGTTGAAACAGGGAACTAGAGGTCAGGACTCTTGGGTTCTCTTCTCATAACAGCGAAGGAATATTGTCCAGCATTTAGAGCAGAGAACCCAGGAGTCCTAGCTCCTAGCCTGATTCTCAGAACAGCATGGGAATATTTTCCAGAGTTTAGAGCACAACAACCAGGAATCAGGACTCCTGGGTTTTAACACGCTTAATTCTATCACTGCCCTGTTGTGGGTGAGTCACATGAGCATTCAGTGCCTCAGTTTACCCACCTGGTGGGGTCTGGGTTCAGGGTCTTGGCTGCCCCCCACGGTGGGGGTCAGGGGTCCCCACGCAGCAAGGTCTGGGGTGGGGATCCCTGCCCCATGCCCAGCTCTCCACTCCTGGCCCACTCTGTGGTGGGGTCTCTGGGTGGAGGACACTGAGCATAGGGGTTTGTGGGGGGCACTGTAGTTCTCAACCTGTGGCCCAGGTAACATTTTGTGGGCTGCATATGTGGCCCACAATGATAAATAGGTTGAGAACCACTCACTTCCTATAGAAACCTGCTAGCTGCTTGGAGGTCTCCTATCCAACGTCTGACCACCAGGCCCCAGCTGCTTACCTTCCGATAGCGGCAAAGATCACTGCTCAAGGTAGCCCAAGCCAAAGGCAACCCAGGTGCAGAGAGATGGAGTTTGGCTGACTCTGCTCTACCATCTCATCCCTTCCCTTACCAGATGCACGTTGATCACCCCAAGCGTCCTGCGTGTGGAGAGCGAAGAGATGGTGATTGTGGAAGCTCATGGCCACCATAGCCCGATCGAGGCGAGGATCACCGTGTACGACTTCCCACAGAAGAAGGGTGCCTTGGTTTCAACCACAGTCAGCCTGAACCCTGGGAACGGCATGATGAACTCTGCCAAAATTAAGGTGGGGCTGTGGGAGGCTATGCTTATCTAGGGGGGGAGGGACCCTGACCTCTGTCTTATAAGATGGTAAATCAGAAGAGAACTGGATGGTTTGAGGGACAGGTCATGGCGTACCAAGCCTTTCCCCCTTAAAACCGGGGGGAACATTTTCCAAAGCACCGAAGTGACTTAGGTGAGGGGAAGGACAGATTGGCTCATGGTGGAGACTGCTCAAGGTAGCCCAAGCCAAAGGCAACCCAGGTGCAGAGAGATGGAGTATCTGTAAGGGCACTGATATAAGTCAGTGAGTACAGCAGTGACTTCCCAGTTCTACCAATGGCTTTAAAATCTCAGTAGCTGAGAGTTAGGGTCATAATGAAAGATCTTCTCCCATGATATAACGATGCTCCAGGTTCCTGCTCAGCTACTGCCAAAGGACGCCCAGAAGAAGGAATATGTCTACATCGAAGCCAAGAGCAGCCTGTTCACCTTAGAGAAGGTGGTTCTGCTTTCATTCCACAGCGGCTACATCTTCATCCAGACGGATAAGACCATCTACACGCCTGGGTCTACGGGTCAGTTCTTGGCTGGGGCTTTTCTTCTATCTTTATGTCAACATCTACACACATGGGTCAACATTTTCAGAAGTGGCTGCGAATTATGAGCACCTCCGTTTATGGGGTTCCTACTCCCCACCACTCCCTCCACAAGTGCCTGATTTTCAGAGGGACTGAATTCGGTGGGGTGGGTGAAGAATGCACAACAAGAAGCCAGAGGAACTAAGCTACATATTCGGGAGTGTCATCTGATCTGTGAACTAACTATATTCATATATACAGACATCTCGCATTTAGAGAGGACTGCCGTAACAGCAAATAACATGTAAACAAAGACAGAAATTGGCCCTTAGAATTGTAGCGCCAAATCAAAGCCTTTTAAGATTCTTTTTTCAGAATAAGGCCCACATGTTTTTTAACAGTGCGGGTGATTAACTATTGGAAGTGGTAGATTCTCCATCTCTTGATGTCTTCAGAGAGGGTTACCATATTTCAAGTTCCCAAATAGAGGACACTGTTGGGGGGGGGGGGGGGAAGAGCCAGCTGGAGGGGGGAGGGGATTATTGCAGGCATTGCTCTCTGGCTGCTCACCTCTGAAGGCAGCGATGCCATCAGCAGCAGCACAGAAGTACGTGGGACAAGATCATACCAGGCCACCCTTACGTCTGCTCTGCCTTCACAGCTGGGCACCAGCAGCTGCTGGTGCTGAAAATGCTCTAACAATTTGGAACTGAGGAAATCTGGCTCCTCCATTCCCCGCGCCCCCTTCCCCGTCAAGGTCAGGTGTTCTCTGTCCACCTCTCGAAATACACCCAGTTACACCTCAGTGGTAGCACTGAGCAGCGGTAAATGTAATGGGGTGAGGGTCGTGTGGCGAAACTCTGGACTGGGCGATCACAGTGGTCCCTTCTAGCCTTAACATCTAATAGATGTAGTCGCTAGTTCCTGGGCTAGGTCCCACTATTGCCCCAATTGCCCCCGCCCGTGCCGATTGACTGCCCCATCTTTCTCTTTCTGTAGTGAGGTACCGGCTTTTCACTGTGGGTCACATGTTGGACCCCATCTTGAAGGTGGTATCTGTGGAGCTCATGGTAAGATGCTTTCTGTTTACCCAGCTTTCCTCCTCTGCAGATCTCTCTGCTTCACTTCCTTTCATGGACCAGCAAGCCTAGAGGCCAGAAGATCGCGCTAACCGCTTGTCACGGGGGGTGGCTGGCCCTTTAAGAGGAGTTAGACCCAGTCCTGCCTGTGACTAACCAGCTGTCTCTCAGCTGATACCCTGAGGCCCTGTATCAGGTGACAGCTTGACCATCTTCTGGTCCAATAGAAGCCAGCAAGTAATTCAGTTGAGAGAGAGGACTCTGGGCTGTGTCAGGAGACCCTGGATCAGAGAAGGGACCCAGAACTGGGTTTGCTGCATCCCAGCGAGGTGAAAAACCAGGCTGGGGGTAGCTGCTGTAGAGGCAGTGGGAGGGGACAGGTACCTGTTCTGGTTGGCATTGAACTGTGGATGAAAGGTAAACGTGTCCCTGGGAAAAGGGACTGAAATACCTGGGCTGGAGGGAGCTTCCTGGTTGTAGCTAGCTGGTGAGTTGACCTGGTCCGTGATTGGGACTCCTAGGCACTACAGTAATACACCTAATAAATAACGTACAGCACCTTGCACGGTGGTTTCAGACTGATTCTTTCTGGTGCTTGGTTTCAGAATCCAGATGGGATTATTGTAGAGAAGAATACGGTGTCCTCGATGGACCAAGGCGGCATCATCTCCAGGAGCTACAAGATCCCTGATATCGTGAAGTAAGCTGTAACAACCTGGGGAAGGTGGTTATAATAGGATCTGCATATGTGAGCCTCTACTTCCTAATCTACACAGATCAGTTTTCTTAACCAAGGCTGTAGCAAGCACCTCAATCTCTGTATGGGCCTTCACCACCACTAGAGGGGGACAGAGTACCACACAGAGTGGGCGTGGCTTAGACCCTAAGTGGGCGTGGCTTACGCACATCAACGTTCCAATGTGTTTTTGTTACACTGCGCCACCAAATTTTCTATACAATAATCGCCCATTTTTTACTTCTGTCTCCCAAGGGTTTTTTTGTTTTTTAATGTCGCAGGGTCCAGTTAAGGAAAGGATGTCTCTATCTATTTACTTGTCAGCTTCCCCCATCCCTAGGATACCTGACTGCATTGTGGTATTCTCACAACACCCCAGGGAGGTGTCAAAATATTAGTATTCCCATTTTGCAGATGGGAAAACTGAGGCCCAGAGAGATTTAAGGTTCAGGTTTTTCAAGCACTTAGTACTCATCTGCTCCCAGTATGGCCAGATTTGTATCAAAAGAGCCCAGGACAAGTTGTGCCTAACTGAGAGCTAAGCTTGAGCTCTGCTGGAAAATCTGCCCCTCGGGAACTTGTCCAAGGTCTCACATGGTGTCTGCGGCAGGGCTGGGTGTGGGACCCAGAGCCCCTGCTGCTCTAATGCATTGGACCCCACTCCCCTCCCAGACCTGGGACTAGAACCCAGCAGCCCTGGCTCCCAGCCCCACCCCGCTCTAACACACGGGACCCCACTCCCCTCCTAGAGCTGGGACTAGAACCCAGCAGTACTGACTTCCAGCCCCCACTTCTCTAACCACTAGACCCCACTCCCCTCCCTGAGCTAGGATAGAACCCAGGCATCCTGGTGCCCGCCTGCTCTAACCCACTCGACCCCACTCCCCTGCCAGAGCTGAAGACATAACGAAGGAGTCCTGACTCCCAGCCCTAACCACTAGACCCCATTCCCCTCCCAGAACTAGAACCAGAATGCCAATCTCCTGAGTCCCAGCCCAGTGCTTTAGCTCCAATAGCATACCGCACCAGCCTGACTGACCTAGATAGATCCTTCTCCCCACCGCATGATCTGGGCTTGTGTCTTGCAGCAGCGGAGTGTGGAAGATTGTCTCCAAGTACGAGCATGCCCCTCAGGAGGCCTTCACCGCGGAGTTTGAAGTCAAGGAATATGGTACCCGCCCTGCCCCTAACAGGAGGGTGTTTCCTTATCACAGCTGAACGGCTGGCTGGTTTTGGGATCCAGGAGGAATTTCTATCCCTTCCACTCCCACCTCCCGGGCATAGTGGGAAGAGCTTTGGGGAGGCCCCTTTCGATGAGGGTCCGTGTGACAGTGGAGCCTCTTAGGGCACTGAGCAGAGGGGGTATGTTGTGGTCCGATACTACAGGGTGAGCAGGGATAGGAGCCCGAAGATTGTCTGAGTTTGGGGGTTTGGGTGCAAGCTGTGTAGGGCCTCAGTCCTTCCCACCTTCTAGGTGGTTCTTGAGTCCCATCAGCCACCGCTTCAGGAATGAGAGAGAGGACAGGGACATGCCAGGAGCCATAGACGCTTTCCAGCTAGAGCTGCGGCAGCTAGAGGTAAAATCCGCCCCCCGTCGGGCTTGTCTCTCATTGACTGAAGGAGAAGAGCCCGCTGGGAGAAAGGCTGACGTAGCAGCAGAGGACCACAGTCTTAGGGAAAACACCTCTTAGCAGTGAGGTTCTGCTTTCCTGAGGGCCAGGGAGAGCATCCCGAGAGACCCAGCACCTGGGGTGTCCGAATCAGTCCCAACCTTCCGATTGCCTTTGTTGATCCATCTCGCCATGGCTTATGGCCATCAGCTGCTTCCTGGGAGAGTCTCTCCCGCTCCCACTGTGTATCTTGGACACCGGTTCCCTTTCGTCTCCTAGGACCCCCTTCCCCTAGGGGTTGTGACCTCCAGCCTGATGGCCCCGGGCCCTCGGGTGACTGTTGCAATGTCTCTGATCTTTTGTAGTGCTGCCTAGTTTCGAAGTGACGCTGGAGCCTTCCCAGAAGTTCTTCCTCGTTGACCAGAATGAGCTTAGTATCGACATTACCGCCAAGTGGGTCCCCCTCTTTCTCTCTCGTGCTTCTGCTGCGGTTCAGTGCTGTGGGGCAGGCTTCTGGGGCTCGCGCATGAAGTATAATCACCTGGGCTAACGGTCGGCTCACAGCCTGACCTTTTCTAATCTGCATTCATTGGTGTCTCCAAATACCTGCTGTCACCTTCGTAATCCACTTATTTCTCCTGTTAATGGGCTCAGTGCTGGAGTCCATTGGTTATGTGCTGTGTCTCTCCCTAGGGGCTGCTCCACATAAGTGGATAACAGCCTACTACCGCTACCAGTGAGTGGATTTACTTCTTTAGCTCAAATGGTTCAGGCTTTGTGACCTGGGCCAGGCTCACCAGCCCCTCCGTGCCTCAGTTTCCTCTATCCATTAAATAGGAGTAATGCTGAGTATTTTCTCTCCCTGCCATGGTCTGTTTTCCATGCAGGTTCCTGTATGGGAAGCCAGTTCAAGGCCAAGCCTATGCGCTCTTTGGAGTGATGGTGGATAATGAGAAAAGGAGCATCGTGAACTCACTCAACAAAGTCCCGGTGAGAACGTAGCTTCCTGCCTACGATACACTGATGGGGCTGTAGTGGGATACCTGCTGTGCTTTCAGAGTCTGGGATAAGAAGGGGAGCCAAGGATAGAGTTTGGATCCATATCCAAATACACCTATTATCTTGTCTCTGGCAACATATAACAATGGGGATAAAGGGGAAATAGGTAGCAAACAATATAAATTAGAAGTTATGAAGTATAGAAAATTGATAAGGGAAGCTAAAGACAGCTGGGAAAAATCCATGGCTGGCAGAGCTAAGAACAATAAGGAGTTTTTTTAAGTATATTAAGAACAAAAATATCCTAACAATGGTACAGGCCCATTGTTAGATGGAGACGATAAAATAGAAAGAAAGAAAGAAAGAAAGAAAGAAAGAAAGAAAGAAAGAAAGAAAGAAAGAAAGAGGTGAGGTGATTGACAAGAAAATAACTTGTTTCAATTTCAGATCAAGGGTGGCAAAGGCTGTGCTAAGCTAACCAAAGAAATGTTGCGTAGCAGGTTCCCCAACCCCAGCGAGCTTCTCGGCCACTCAATCTATGTGACTGTGACAGTGCTGACGGACACAGGTAAGGGAGTGGTTCCCTTAGCTAGTTGCTGGGTTTTCAGACCGGAGCAGAGCTTAAGTGATGCATAGCTAACCCCAGCAGGCTTGGCACACGGCTGTGGCCTTCTGATCTTTCCAGTGCCTCTGTAACCGGGGATAGAGGAAGCAAAGGGGTGGGTTTTGCTTTGTATCCTAAAAGCAGCAAAACATGGACTCATCTTCATCGCTGTTATGTTTCAAACCTCGGAGTTCCTGTTCTCTGTATTACAGCAGACCCCCAGCTGAGATCAGGGCTCCCTGTGCCGGGCACTGCACAGACACACAGGGAGAGACGGTCTCTGCCCCAGCTGAGATCAGGGCCCCCTGGGCCGGGTGCTGCACAGACACACAGGGAGAGACGGTCTCTGCCCCAGCTGAGATCAGGGCCCCTTGTGCAGGGCGCTGCACAGACACACAGGGAGAGACGGTCTCTGCCCCAGCTGAGATCAGGGCCCCTTGTGCAGGGCGCTGCACAGACACACAGGGAGAGACGGTCTCTGCCCCAGCTGAGATCAGGGCCCCCTGGGCCGGGTGCTGCACAGACACACAGGGAGAGACGGTCTCTGCCCCAGCTGAGATCAGGGCCCCTTGTGCGGGGCGCTGCACAGACACACAGGGAGAGACGGTCTCTGTCCCAGCTGAGATCAGGGCTCCCTGTGCCGGGCGCTGCACAGACACACAGTTCCCGCCCTGGATAGCTCACAGTCTAAACAGACAGAGGAACAATCACTATCCCCATTTGATGTATGGTGCGCTGAGACTCAGAGTGATGAATAACTTGCCCAAGGTCGCACACCAGAGTCGGTGACAAAGGCAGGCACTCAACCCAGATCCCCTGAGTCCCAGTCCAGCCATCACCTCAAGACCAAACTTCTTCTTCTTCTTTTTTTTAATCCCCAAGGGAGTGACATGGTGGAGGCTGAGAAATCCGGGATCCGCATTGTGACCTCTCCCTACAAAATCCTCTTCTCCAGATCTGCTACGTACTTCAAACCCGGGCTGCCCTTTAACCTGGTGGTATGTCCAGCCAGCGACGTTGCCGGCGTAGAACCTTCATAGTGTTATCTCACAGCCTGATACGGCTACCTAACAGTTCTGCGTGCCATTGGAGAGCAGGGATGATTCGCTTTCTAATGGTGTACAGCATGAGAGCCTGCCTTTAGTGGTTCACGAGAAATCTTACCTGGAAGTGGTCATTGGAGCAGGCAAAAATAGACAGACAGGTGTCTGCAGTGCAACCACTGCTGGCACAGGCTGGCCTCGCTGGGCATAGCGCAGCATAGAGGCCCAGGGTTGACTGAGCTCCCCTTAAGTGGAGGACGTCAGGGTTATTTGGGCAGCGTTGCTGTCATGGGTACAACCAGGCTTTGTAACTGACCAGATCAGACACGGGGGAGGACGCTGACCTGCAGGTTACATGCCTGGGCTGGGACTATGTAGAGAAGGCTCCAAGGAGACCTACGGGGCACCTTCAACCATCACTAAGTTCACATCCACCCTCTCTCCTGTCTTCCGATGCCCAGGTCTCCGTGGTGAACGCGGATGGTTCCCCCGCCCCCCAGGTCCCCGTGCGCAGCGGGACAGGCGCCAGCGGTTTGACACAGGCTGACGGGACAGTGCAGCTGGCGATCAACACCCCAGCAGACGCATCTCAGCTCTCGGTGAAGGTACATGTCGGGTCACTCGGGGCAGGATGCTCCTTGGGTCCTGGTGCTGGTTCCCTACACGTTCTGTTGATATAGGAACTGGACCAGATCGGGGACAGGTCTGATCTAGGACCCTACAGGTCCCAGGCCCCGGCCAATGTCAAAGGCAGGAGGCAACAGGGTCTGATTCTCTATTGCTCATCCTACCTAAGACCCACCCGCAGAGCAATGGGCATTCCTGGCTGACATAGCCCTGCCTTCTCCCCGCTAGACCCCAGGGCCAGGGGCACACTGGAGAAGCAAGATGCCCCAGCTGCTGCACTCTGGCTAGACTCTGCTCCTCGTGGCCCAGAGGGGCTGGGTTGGGAGCAGAGGGTAGGTCAGGGCAGCTCTAAACTGAAGGCTGGGGTCTGGGCCCAAGATGCAAGGGGCACAAAGATGGCTTAATTCCACAAGGCTTAATTCCGGCAAGGCCCCAACTATCTAGTGCTGGGCCCATGTAAGTCAGTGGGAATTTTGCCCTTGACTCCAGCGGTGTCAGGATCTGGCCCCTTTTAGACCTGATCCTTAGCTGTCTCTGATGAAGAAAGTCCGTTAACCGTCCCCCCCTATCGTCCCCCAGGTGGAAACTGTGGTTGCCAACCTCCGGCAGGAGCATCAGAGCTCGGCGGTCTGGGCCGCGGTCGCCTACGGGTCGCAAGGGGGCTCGAGGAACTACCTGCACATCTCGGTGCCGGCCACTCAGCTCCAGCCGGGGACCGCCCTGCCTGTGAGCTTCAGTTTGCGGAACAGTAACGCTGACGTTCAGCGGCAGATCCACTATTTCACCTACCTGGTAAGAGGCAGCCTCGCTGTGTGCGCAGCAGGGGAGGAGACGGTGACAGGGGGCTGGGAGTCAGGACTCCTGGGTTCTATCGCCAGCAGTGGCAGGAGAATGGGGTCTAGGACTCCTGGGTTTCCTTCCTGGCTCTATGTGATTTTGTGCTGTTATCATTGGGACTCATCCGGTGACAGCGAATGCCTTCTGCTTCCCCATCAGATCCTGAACAAAGGGAAGATCATCCGGGCTGGAAGACAGGCCAGGCAGGCGGGACAAACTCTAGTGACCATGTTCCTGCCCATCACTCCAGACCTCATCCCTTCATTCCGCATCGTGGCTTACTACCACGTAGGGCAGAAGGAGATCGTGGCAGACTCGGTCTGGGTGGACGTCCAGGACTCCTGTATGGGAACGGTGGGTTGATCTTCTCCCTGGCACTTACGTCAATATATTTAAATAACCTGATGGATTCTGGCTGAGAGGAGAGCAGGTTCCCAGTGGGAAAATTACTCCCAGGGTAGATCTGACTCAGTCCTTACTCGCTGATTAAACCTAAGATAGATAGGGACAGTCTCACTTCATGCTTACACCAGGGTTAACTCCACTGACTTCAGCGGAGTGACTCCTGATTTACCCCAGTGGGAGGACAAGTGAGGCCATTAGGTGGGATCTTCAGCTGACGTAAATCATCTAAGCGCACTTCAGAGTGACATCCATTTATACTAGTTGAGGATCTGGCCCCCAATGAGTTATTACTGATTTACACCAGTGGGAGAAGAATTGGGTCCATTCACTTCAGTGGAGTTACTCCTGATTTACACCCCATGGACGCAAAAGGAGAATCAGGCCCTCTGTGTTTTCTCAGGCAAAGCTCTCCCTGATGATAGGAGCAGACCTGTCCAAAAGGTTCCCGTTCTGCTCAGGCACAAAACAGAGACCTTGCAAAGTCTTTCACAAAAAAGATCAGAGCGAGACCACCCCACGCTGGCATCCAGGGCGCTCGCCTGGGCTGTGGGGGGCATGGGAACCTGGGGTTTCCATATCCCACTGGGCTGGTCTCAGCTCTGAGATAACTAAATCTTCACTGGAGGAGAGCAAAAGATGCTGACTGTCTAGCCCAATGGTTAGGGCACCCGCCTGGTATATTGGAGAACCACTTCAAGCCCCTCCTCCAACTTGGACAGAGCAGTGATTTGAACTTTAGTCGCTGTTTTGGGGTCTCTCTCTCGCTGTCTCATTTTGAGCAGAACTTCCACGCCAGCTGGGAATCTTTCCCCGCAGAAAGGACCCGCCCCTGGCCCAAGAGATGGTTTGCCTTTGAGAGATCAGGGTTGGTTTTTTGATGAAAAACTGTTTCATTGAAAAATTCCTGTTCGACGCTGCCTGAGAAAGGGATTGGCTCAAGTCTCCTCTACTTCTAGCTGCTAGGGGAGCGCTTCTTTAGCTCCGGTGGGCGACGCAGGTGTTTCTACAGCCCAAGGAGAGAGGTTCAAATCCCATGGGGCAGCATGGGGATTCCATACCCCTGGGAGCCCCATGGTCATGGGGGGGGGGGTCTCCCCATTCAGCAGTCACCCCTACGTGGCTGATCCATTCTTTCCTCTCATCTCCATGAAAGCTGAAGGTAACAGGCGCGACGGAGCAAGACAATGATGTCCAGGTGCCAGGTGGGCAGATGAATCTCCGAGTGAAGGGAGATCCCGGAGCCAGGGTCGGGCTGGTGGCTGTGGATAAAGCTGTTTATGTGTTAAACAGGAAATATAAGTTCTCCCAAGCCAAGGTGAGCGTAACGGCAGGGGGTGGGGTCAGGTGTGGGGACCGAACCGGGGACCTCTGTGTCTTGAAGCAGGAGCCACTCTGCTGCCTGAGTGAAAAAAAGCTAATCTTGCAGTAGCCTCTATGTATGTTACAGCCACCCCCGGAGGAGGACAGAGTCCTACCTGCAGTGGGGATGGGTTATATGAGAAGCTGAGGTCTCTATACCTCTGGTGATAGAGGGAAGTGGGGTCTAGTGGTTAGAGCAGAGGAGCTGGGAGTCAGGACTCCTGGGTTCTGTTCCTGGCTCTGGGTGGGGAGTGGTGCCTAGTAGTTAGAATGGGGCAAGGCTGGGGACAGGGCTGGGAGGCAGGACTCCTGGGTTCCACTCCCAGCTCTGACACTGATGCCCATCAGGGAGAGGGTGTCGACAGCAGGAGGAGATTAGGGCAGGCGTGACCTGTGAGGCTGGATTCCCCACTACACCCACGATGGGTTTGAGGGAGGACGCCTTCCCAGTTTCATCCACGGGAGGGTCAAATTGAACGGATGGGGGAGAGCCCTAAAGGAAGGTAGTGAGCTGGCTTTGTGCGTGCGCGTGAGCATTGCTGCCCCCTGCTGTCTGGACTTGGAGCTGCTCCACCACGTGTTCTCGACCTACAAGCGTGCTCGTGTGATAGCATGGCCCCAGTGGGCCCAGGTGCTGCATTAAAGTGCTGGTTTCTTTGGGAGAGGTTGAATCCTACTGCTGCCAGTCTGCTTCTTGGGCTCAAGGTCTGACTAGCTGATCGAACGTCCCTTCTGATCTGAACCTCTATGAATCCACCCTAGGTACTTACAGGGCCACCATTGCTGTAGGACCCAAGCATCTCACAATCCTGTGCTGTTATCCCCATGGTACGGATGGGGAAACTGAGGCCCAGAGCGGCTAAGTGACTTACCCAAGGTCACCCAGGGTGTCTGGGGCAGAGCACGGAATGGCATCGTGTCCCCTCTTGTCTCTCCAGATCTGGGACGCAGTGGAGAAGAGCGACATTGGCTGCACTCCCGGCAGCGGCAAGGACCACGTGGGGGTGTTTGCGGACGCTGGGCTGCTGCTTCAGACCAACGTTGGCATTGAGACGCCCCAGCGGGCAGGTGACCCGGTCGTGCCACAGGGCTCTCCAATGCAGGGCAGCACGGGATCGAGCCCGCTGCTCATACCGCATGGGAACAGGGCAAACACAGCCCCGGAAGTCACTCCCTTTATCAAGCCCCCCTCCCCTGCAGTACAACCCATCCTGGTCTTCTAGGGCAGCGGTTCTCAACCAGGGCCCCCTGGGGGGGGCCGCGAGCAGGTTTCAGGGGGGCTGCCAAGTAGGGCCAGTGTTAGATTTGCTGGGATCCAGGACAGAAAGCCAAAGCCTCACTGCATGGGACTGAAGCCCGGGGCCCTAAGTCCCGCCACCTGGGGCTGATGCCGAAGCCTGAGCAATGTAGCTTTGTGGGGGCCCCTGTGGCATGGGGCCCTGGGCAACTTCCCTGCTTGCTACCCCCTAACGCCGGCCCTGGCTTTTATTTGCAGATAATCAATTATTGTGACCCAGGTGGGCCGTGGAGTTTTTCTAGCACGCTGGGGGAGGGGGGGAGGCTCAGAAAGAAAAAGGTTGAGAACCCCTGGTCTAGGGGGTGCTGGTTTGCATGGAGCAGGACAGGGGCTAAGCAGGGGGCGCTCTCCCATGCTAGTCAGCGCTGACCCCAATACCACAGTGTGGTGCTTGGGGGTGCTGTGTTGCAGGGAGCAGGGTGGAGAATCAGTAGGAGGCGCTCTTCCCTCTTAATCAGTACTGACCCCAGTGCTCCAGCACTGTGCTACCAGAGGTGGGATCCTTTTCAGGGACAACTGTGAAACCAAGACCAGGAAAGAGCCACAGCGTTTCTCCCCTGAGCCCTAGTGTTTAGCCTGACTAATGCCATCTCCCCACGGAGATGCTGCCACACCCCCACGACACTGACGTGTGTTACTCTCTCATGCCAGAGTCCCGCTGCTCCCAGCCCACTCGGCTTCGGCGCTCGCCCCTGATCTCGGAGAGAAAAGCTGCCAAAGGTAGGTGCCCCTCTGCACGGCCTCGTGCTTGCACGCACTCTCGCACGGCCTCGTGCAGGCACGCACTCTCGCATGCCCTCTGCTTGCACGCCCTCGTGCAGGCACGCACTCTTGCACGTCCTCTGCTTGCACGCCCTCTCGCACGCCCTCTGCGCGTGCCCCCTTCACGCTGCTGCTCTCGCGCGTGCCCTCTCCCTCTCTCACGCCCGTGCCGGGCGCTGAGGGGGCCCTGCTTTCCCGCAGCGAGGCAGTATCCAAGCCAGCGCTTGCGGAAGTGCTGTCAGGACGGCATGCAAGAGAACCCCATGGGCTACTCCTGCGACCGACGAGCCAAGTACATCCTGGAGGGCAGCGAGTGCGTCCAAGCCTTTCTCGACTGCTGCAAGCACATCTTCAAGAGGCTCCCCAAGTTCCACAGAAAGGTCCTGTTAGGTAAGACTCCGTCTGCACTAGGGGAAATGGGTTGCACCAGTGATTAGTGTCACCTGCACTAGGAGAGCTGGGCTCCAGGGGCAGGTCCTTGTAAGAAGGTTGAGGCTGCCGTATCCACCAGCTAACGGGCTCAAACAGCAGCCTAAGGGACTTGCTGTCACCGAATATTAGCACCAGGGGTCAAAGCTCACATTTTTAGCACCGTTGGTCCAGGGTTCAAACCCCCGGTCGGGCCTATTATATTAGCCTGGTTGTAACCCACCAGGCATGCGGGCCCTGTAGCTCCCAGGGAAACACAGGCATTCCCACCCATCACTGGGCTCGCCCTGGCTCAGGGCAGGGCTGACCCCCTGTTTCGCTCCCCCTCAGCAGCAGCCGTTCATCCGATGGCCCCCGGGAGGAGCCGGGAGCCTATGGATGAAGTCGCAGAGGACGGGGAGTACCTGGCGGACGAGGACATCGTCTCCAGGAGCCAGTTTGCCGAGAGCTGGCTCTGGCAAATGGAGCTGCTGCCGCAGAAGGCCGATCTGGATGGGTACAGGTCACCCCACTCGAGGGCGAAGGAGAAACACTGAGGGGCAGATTCATCCTAGCACAGGCTGGGCTTCCTGTATTCCACGTGGCCCCCTCCAGGGCTTTGCAGGGGCACCAGATACCCAGAGCACTGGTGTTCTCTGGCCCCGCCCCTTTCCTCTCCCAGTCTGGCCCCGCCCCTTTCCTCTCCCAGTCTGGCCCCTCCCCATGCCCTGCCTCCACTCGCACTCGGACCCAGGTCTGTTCCACAGGGGGGTTCTTCTCTCAGCAGCCAGAAGGGTCCCGCGACCTGATCAATTCTGCTTCCGTCTCTTCCAGGCTGGCTTCCAGAACGGTGCCGGTGTACCTGGAGGACTCCATCACCACCTGGGAGGTGCTGGCCGTGAGCCTCTCCGGCACAAGGGGTAAGAGTGGGAGCCGTGTGTTCACCTTGGACTGGTGACGTGGCCAAGCGGGGAAGGACGGGCATGTGGTTAAAGCACGGGACTGGGAGTCAGGTCTCCTGCCTTTGGGAGGGAGTAGTGGCTAGTGGCTAGAGCAGGTTGGGAGCCAAGACAGCTGGGCCCGGTCCCCAGCTCTGGGAGGGGAGTGTGGGCTAGTGGTTACAGCAGACTGGGCCTCAGGACTCCTGGCTTTTATTCCCAGCTCGGACATTGACATGCCGTCCGACTCCTGCACGTCATCACTCCCTCGTTCTGTGCCTCAGTTTCCCTCTCTCTGAAACAGAGTTAATCCTGTGCAGCATCTTGTGATTTAGAACACCCTGATTCCCTTTGCTATGAGGCCAGACGCCTGGGGAGCCGGGGCTAGAACCTGCTACTGCAAAGACAGAATGCTGCCCCTGGAGCAAACAGAAATTCCCTTGCTTGGTAGGAGATGCTGCGGGCAAGTCAGGCCTAAATTGTAGGCCCAACCCAGACCCGAACTGGAGCCAAGCCCGAGTGGGTCGAGCGGTTTTCCAACCCAAGCCCGACTCAGCACCGTTGCCTCCTGCCCAGGGGGTTGGTGTGGCAGCAGCTGTGAGCGACAGCAGCCCGGAGCGCTGCTCCTGCCGGCCGCCACGCCCTGCTGTGACTCCTCAGGGCACTCACTCCGCAGCAAAGGGAGGGGGTGGTGGCTGGCTCGTGTCGCCACGGACGGGAGAGGGGGAGCCGACCCGAGCCCACCCTGGGAGGGTCTGGATGTTTTCCCACCTAACCCAACGTGGACCTGACACTTGTAGCTGGGTTTGGGTTGGGTTGCAGGGCTCGAACCAGTAGCATCTCCTCTTTGGGCCTACCCACTAGATGGCAACATCATACACATCCAGAGTGAGCACGCCCCCAGCGGGGGAGGACAGCCCGATTCCACCCCAGAGGTGGCTGCACTTCGGTGGTGTGATCCTCATATACGCAGAGCTCCCGGACCCTCGCTGCGGGTGATACATGCAGAGGAGGCTGTGGAAGGTGCCCGCTGCCGAGGAGGGGTGGGCTTTGACTGGACTCCCTTCCCATTGCAGGGATCTGCGTGGCCGACCCTTATGAAATAACGGTGATGAAGCAGTTCTTCATTGATCTCCGGCTGCCCTACTCCGTGGTGCGGAACGAGCAGGTGGCCATCCGGGCCGTGCTGTACAACTATGCCCCCCGGGCTCTCCAGGCGAGTAGAGCTCAGCCCTGCCCTGGCAGATGGGTGGAAGATGCCTGTTGGTAACGGGAGTGGTGTCTAGTGGTTAGAGCAGGGGAGGGTGGGAATTATTACTCCTGGGTTCTGGTCCCAGCTTTGGGAGGGGAGTGGTGTCCAATGGTTAGAGCAGGGCGCTGGGAGTTAGGACTCCTGGGTTCCGGTCCCAGCTTTGGGAGGGGAGTGGTGTCCAGTGGTTAGAGCAGGGCGCTGGGAGTTAGGACTCCTGGGTTCCGGTCCCAGCTCTGGGAGGGGAGTGGTGTCCAGTGGTTAGAGCAGGGGAGGGTGGGAGTCAGGACTCCTGGGATCTATTCCTATCTTGAAGAAGTGAGAGCAGTGTAACCATTAGCAAAGAGGAGCCCAGGACTTCTGGGTTCTGTTGCTAAAGGTGGGCTGGAGCGTGATCTAGTGGTTGGTGCTGGGAATTAGGGCAGCTGGGTTCTCATTGTGAACAGCTTGCTTCATCTGTCTGTGACTCAGTTTCTCTGTCTATAAAAGGGGGCTAATTACATTTACTCACTTCCGGGAGGGGGGGGTTAACTAACATACACTCGTGAAGTGAGCCAAGGTTTTTACATGAGGAGGGTGAATGGTTAATCGGCTATGGATGAAAACGAGATTTGTTGTGGAGAATATCACTGCCTGGAATGAGGTTACCAGTGACATACTGAGGTGAACATAAGAACGGTCACAGGGGTCAGACCACAGGTCCATCTAGCCCAGTGTCCCGTCTTCCAGCAGTGGCCAGTGCCAGGTGCCCCAGAGGGTGGAGGGGTAGACTGGGGTGAAGAACACAGTGGGGGTCTGGAGGGTAAGCTACTTAGAGGTGAGACCCCAGCCACCAAGTTTGCAGTGTGGATCAGAACTCTCCTCTACCTACCCCCACTTCTGGAGTGTCCTGGTTCTGATCCACAGTGGAGACTGGAGCCAGACACGCAGTTTGGATCTGGATCAGAACTTTCCCATAGCTTGTGGAGTATTTGGATCCAGGCTTCTGGTTCTGACCCATAATGGAGACCGGGGCCAGACATGCAGTTTGGATCTGGATCAGAACTTCCCTAGAATAGGGTTACCATACGTCCGGATTTTCCCGGACATGTCCGGCTTTTTGGGACTCAAATCCCCGTCCGGGGGGAAATCCCAAAAAGCCAAACATGTCCGGGAAAATCCTGGGCCAGGGGCTGGCCCGGGGCCGGCGGGTGCGCCGAGCCGGCGGTGCCGGGCGGCCAGGGGGTGCGCCGGGCCAGCAGGGACCGGCGGTGCGCCGGGCGGCCAGGGAGTGTGGGGTGCGCCGGGCTGCCGGGGACCGCCGGTGCCAGGGGGGGGGTGCGCCGGGCCGGCGGGGGGTGCGCCGGGCCGGCGGTGCTGGGCGGCCTAGGGTTGCGCCGGGCCGCCGGGGGGTGTGCTGGGCCGCCGGGGACCGGTGGTGCCGGGGGGTGCGCCGGGCCGCCGGTGCCGGGTGGCCGGGGAGTGCGCCGGGCCGCCGGGGACTGGTGGTGCCGGGGGGTGCGCCGGGCCGCCGGCGGTGCCGGGCGGCCGGGGAGTGCGCCAGGGGTTGGGGAGTGCGCCGGGGGTCGGGGAGTGCGCCAGGCCGCCGGTGCCGGGTGGCCGGGGGGTGCGCCGGGCCGCCAGCGGTGCCGGGCGGCCGGGGAGTGCGCCGAGGGTTGGGGAGTGCGCCGGGGGTCGGGGAGTGCGCCAGGCCGCCGGTGCCGGGCGGCTGGGGAGTGCGCCAGGCCGCCGGGGGGTGTGCTGGGCCGCCGGGGACCGGCGGTGCCAGGGGGTGCGCCGGGGGCCGGCGGTGCCGGGTGGCCGGGGAGTGCGCCGGGCTGGCGGTGCTGGGCGGCCGGGGGGTGCACCGGGCCTCTGGGGGCCGGCGGTGCTGGGTGGCCGGGGAGTGCGCTGGGCCACCGGGGGGTGCGCCGGGCCGCCGGGGGCCGGCGGTGCCGGGCCGCCGGGGGGTGCGCTGGGCCGCCGGGGACCGGCGGTGCTGGGTGGGCCAGGGGCCCGGGGCTGCTGGGCGGGCCAGGGCTGCTGGGCCGGGGACCCGGGGGCCGGGCCGGGGGTGCTCGGCCGGGGGCCCAGGGGCCGGCAGTTCTGGGCGGGCCGGGGGTGGTCGGCCAGGGCCGGCACCCCAGGGCCGGAGCCGACCCAGGCTGGAGCCGCTGGGGGGCCAGCCTGGGCCGCGCCTCCTCCCCCCCACACCCCCCCTTACCTGCTTCAGGCTTCCCGCGAATCAAATTTTCGCGGGAAGCAGGGGAGGGGGCGGAGACTTTGGGGAAGGGGTGGAGTTGGGGCGGGGGCGTGGGCGGGGCTGGGGGCGGGGCCGGGGCCATGTGGAGTGTCCTCCTTTTGGAGGCACAAAATATGGTAACCCTACCCTAGAATGTGCAGGTATTTGGATCCGGGGTTTTGGATTCTGGGTCTCACAAGGCCTAGGGCGGCACTTAGCCTTACTTTGAGGGCTTAGGTGGTTCCTGGAGCGGTACCAGCCGAACCCACAGGATGGTTTCCCCCTGTGTGGCTGTTACCGAAGCTACTTGGCTTGTGGTTCGCAGATCCGGGTAGAGCTGATGTACAACGAGAAGATCTGCAGCTCCAGCAGGCGCGACAGCCGGTTCCAGCAGGAGCTGGTGATCCAAGCCGGAGCCTCTCGAGCCGTCTCCTACGTGATCATCCCCCTGGAGGTGGGGGAGGTGGAGATGGAGGTGAGAGCGGCCGTCCATGGGCTCCCCATCGCAGACGGCGTGAAGAAGAAGCTCAGGGTGGTGGTAAGTGTCAGAGACGGCTGGCTACAGGTCGCGGCATCAGCTGACTGGCTCGTGCTGCTGATTTTAAGCTAAGCATGGATGGGCCTGTTCAGAAGTTAGCTGAGACCTCCAGGGAAGAAGTGGGGGTAACTCAGTAGGGGATGGTGCAAAGGGCAGTTGCGCTGTAATGAACAAAGTGGCTGGCTCAGCTGGGGGCGCTTGCCCCTTGGAATCGTCCCTGGTGCTAGGGGGAGGAGGGGGGTATTGTGCCCCTGGGGTGCTGGAGCTCAGTAGGGGATCGACTTGGGGGTCCTACTAGCTGATGCCAGTGTGGGAGGGTGGCTGGGAGATGCCCACCAGCCTGCAGGGTTAGTTCTCTGCCATTGGTCGTTAGTGGCTGGTGCTCAAATGTTCCCAGCGCTGGGGCTTGGTATACGGAGGATCAGGGGGTGGGTTAGGCAGAGACCTCGCCCAGTGTGCCCCCCCTCCTCAATGAGCCATTTGGCTCCTGTCTGGCTTTTCTCTCCTGCAGCCTGAGGGCATGAAAATCTTTAAGAACATCAAGAGCGTCCTGTTGGATCCGACTGCCCGCGGCTCAGGTAGGACCTGCTGGGGCGTCGCCCCCTGTGGGCCCGAGGCTCTGCTTCGAAATCCGCCACCCCCCTCCCCGGAGAGTTGGTCGCTTATCAAACGTGTCGGGAGGAGCTGGTGGCTTTATGGGGCTGGTTCCACCTACCCCCCAGAGTCACAAGGCACCGTGCTGTGCTGAGTGGGATATGGCTGCCTTTAGAGGCTGAACGGCAACTGATAACAGCCTACCACTGCAGCCAGCTAATGGAGCTAATCCTTTAGCTCAAGTGTGCCTCTGGGGATCCAGCCCAGCTAGCATGAGGGGTGTTCGGGGCAAAATACAAATGAAATGAGAGCAGTTTAAGGAGGTGAGATGTTTCTGAAGATTCCCCCCATAATCAAACGCCCCCCGGCCCCCACCCCAAGCAGCTTGTATGTTTCGTGGCAATGCGGGATGCCCCAAAATTGCACACGGGAAGATAAACCTCTGTTCCTAAAATGCCCTAAATTGGGAGCCTTCTTTGGACACTGCAGGGCTCTGGGTAGAAGAGCCGCTCTAGACGCTCTGGTCTCAATTGCTCACCACGCCAACACTGATACGTTCCGGGGGTGCTTCCCTCTGTGATCTGTGTGTTTCTTGCAGCCTCTGGGGAGCAGCTGGAGACAATCGGGCCCGTGGACATGAGTAATGTGGTCCCCAACACCGAGCCAGTGACATTCGTCAGCGTGAAGGGTAAGGACTGGGGTGGAGGGGAGTAGGCAGAGATGGGTGCAGGAGAGAGCTGGTAGTGGGGTAGGGAAGATGGCAGCAAGAGGTCCCCATCCACCTCGTTTTAACCCGTTAGCAGTGGGCACTTAAGCTGTTTCTGATCAGCCCTCGAATCCCCCAACTGCGTGGCTAGGGACAGAACACTCCCTAGCTTTCATCAGTAGCTCTCCAGGCGCTTTACAAGGGCGGGCAATCTCATTAGTCCAGGAGCGATAGGCGGCAGGAGCGGCAGACTCTCTAGGGTGACCAGGTCCGGCTCCTAGGCGGGGGGGTGCCAGGGGGCTCTGCACGCTGCGCCCACCCTGAGCAACGGCTCGACACTCCCATTGGCTGGGAACCACGGCCAATGGGAGCTGGGGGTCGGTGCCTGTGGGTGAGAGCAGCGTGCGGAGCCTCCTGGCCCCCCCGTCTAGATACCAGACCGGCTGGCTACTTCCGGGGAACACGCAGCGTGGGGCCAGGACAGACAGGGAGCCTGCTTTAGACCCACTGCACCGCTGACTGGGGGCCGCCCGAGGTAAGCCCACGCCCCAACCCCAAGCCTCAACCCCCTGCCCCAGCCCTAAGCCCCCCAAACCTGGAGCCCCCTCCTGAACCCCAAACCCCTCATCCCCAGAGCCCGCACCCCTAGCTGGAGCCCTCACCCCATCCTGCACCCCAACTCCCTGCCCCAGCCCAGTGAAAGTGAGTGAGGGTGGGGGAGAGCGAGCCACCAAGGGAGGGGGAATGTAGTGAGTGGGGGCGGGGCCTCGGGAAGGGGTGGGGCCTAGGGGAAGGGGCGGGGCTAGGGTGTTTGCTTTTGAGAGATTAGAAAGTTGGCAATCCTAAAATGCTCCTAAAAGTTAGGGGGCCACTGGCATCCAAACTATGCCCCCATCTCCCACACTGCCCCTTCCCCCGAGGCCCCGCTCCCTCTTCCCCCCCAAGACCCCGCCGCCCGCTCGCTCCTCTCTTTCCCCTCCCCATCGCTCGCCCTTACGGACAGTAAAAAGTGATGTGGCCGTGGCGCCCCCTGTTCTGGCACCCCTGGTTGGAGGGTGCAGCGCCCAACAAGGTGGGGAGGGGCCTGGACTTGGTGTTGGGGGGTAATGGGAGGAGGGGGCGGGACTGGGGGCACTGGGGGGGAAGCAGCTGAGAGGGGGGCTGGCTTTGAGGGGTGGGTGTGGGGCTTGATGCCCACCAGGACAAAGGAGGGAAGAGGTTGGCCTGGGCGGGTGAGGACTGGGTAGCAGGGGGTGGGGAGGGCCCGGTATGACAGACTCTGCCCAGCTCTCACCCTCTCCGACCGGCCTGCCCAGGGGACATTGTGGGCGACACAGTGGAGAACTCCATCGACGGCGCCAACTTGAAACACCTGATCCAGGTCCCGGCGGGCTGCGGGGAACAGAACATGATCGGCATGACCCCCGCTGTCATCGCCACCCACTACCTGGACAGCAGCCGGCAATGGGAGAGGCTCGGGGTGGATCGCAGGGCGGAGGCCGTCAAGTTCATCACTCGGGGTGAATCTCTCTCTGGGTGGGGGGGAGGAGGTGGGCCGGGCACGGAGCAATAGCGCCGGGGCTCCTATTGCTCCGTCCTGCCCCCGGGCACTGAGCCGCCCTGGCCGAATTGTCTGAGTAGAGCGGAGCTGGCTGGGAGCCTGGGGTCTGTAAGGGAGCCGGGTCCCAGTCCCTTGAGGAACCTGGTGGATTAGACGCAGGGGCCTGATTCCCAGTTCCCGTGCGTGGGGCAGGGCTTTAAACCCCCTTGGTGCTCTCCCTGTTCTAGGATTGTGCAGGGCCTTTCCTGGCCCCTGGAGTGAGCAACAGCAGCCTTGGGGCTGCTCTGAGTTACTCTGGTATGGGAATCGGGGACTAACCATAGTGCAGCATGCTCTGGCCATGCCCACAATCTGCCCCCTCCACCAGGAGGCTGGGAGCCAGCTGGGAGCAAGACCCTGCACTCCAGCTGGGATCACCCCTTCACGAGGGGAGTCTCGGCAGTGTCTGGGAAGCACCGAGGTCACACACTCATCCTGGCCTGTGCTGCTTACGACATGCGTTGCACCAGCAGCCGTCGCCTTGTGGCAGTATCGCTCAGTGTCAGGGAGACTGAGATGCAGCGTCTAACCCAAAGGGGATGGGACTGTGGGTACGTGGGGCTAGGTCCTCGTCCCTGGGGGGTGGAGATGCTGTGGCAATCTGTACTTTCCTTGGCTAGCAAGGAGCCCCGGGAGATCATGAGATGAAAGAGCTACAGAGGGGTCTAGTGGTATCAGTGGGGACTGGGAGTCGAAATGGGGACTAGTGGGCTAGAGCAGTGCGGGGGTGGGCCTCAGGACGCCTGGGTTCCATGCCCAGCTGCAGGAGCAGAGCGTGTTACAGCTGGGCTGAGCACCTCAAACTGGGAATCCAGATCTTAACTTCTGCAGCTCAGGCCCCATCTCTGATCTCTCGATTTCAGGGTACACCCAGCAGCTGGCTTACCGGAAAGCAGATAACTCCTATGCAGCCTTCACAAACAGACCAGCGAGCACCTGGTAAAGCGCGGGGGGACAGAAACCTGGGGGGAACTGGGGCTGAGTTGTTGTCCTAACACACATCTGACTCCAGAGACTCTGCTAAAGTCTCCTGCTGCTGGCCTTGTCACAGGGGGGACTGGAGTGGGACCCAGAACACCTGGGTTCAATTCTGCCTCTTCCGCTGACATCTTCGTGTGGGACCTTGGGCAAGTCCCTTTGTCGCTCTGGCCCTCAGGTTCCCCATCAGTAAAATGGGGTTAAAGGCCGTTCCTTTTGTCTGGTTTGATTGTGAGCCCTTTGGAGCAGGGACTGCCGCTGGCTGTGGGTCTGCGCAGCGCCCGGCACAATGGGGCCCTGATCTCAGTCGGTGTCTGGGCACCACCTGAAACAATGAAGCCCCCCATCTCGGTCGGGGTCTGTGCAGTGTGCCCCTTACGACGTGGCTGGGGGGCCCAGTCTTGGTTGGGATCCCGGGCAGTCCCCAGCATGACAGTGAGGTAAGGGTAGGATGTGATCTCAGTTGGGAGCCTCTAGGTTCAAACATAAGACAGCTTATGGTCACTCTTTAGATTAACAAATGGTTAAGAGCTGTTGCAAGAACTGGTTAAGAGATTGTTCGAGTCTCCAGCTCTTATACCCGGCTGATAGTAATCGATAAGGCTGCGACTCGTCTCCGGGGCATATTAACCCGTTACAAATGTACCCTTCGTTTAAAGAGTGACCCACATTAATACGGGGTCGGGGCGGCTGGCTGCTCCTCCCCCGCTCACCCCTGCCTTTCCTCCCGGCAGGCTGACGGCCTACGTGGTGAAGGTCTTTGCCCTGGCCTACGAACTGATCGCTATCGACCCCGAGGTGCTGTGCGGGGCTGTGAAGTGGCTGATCCTGCACAAGCAGAAGCCTGACGGGGCGTTCCAGGAGGATGCCCCCGTGATCCACGGGGAGATGGTGGTAAGCTGCTCGCCCTGGGGGGCTGGATCTGGGGCTGGTGTCACTTTGCTCCAGCAGCTTGGGAGCTCGGGAGCCGGGTTCCGAGTTCGGGCAGCGCCTGGGAATGGGGCCCACAGGGCATGGGATGCGGAGCCTTCCGGAAACCCAGCCTTTTCTCTCCCTCCTCTCCCTAGGGAGGGTACCAAGGTTCAGAGCCGGATGCTTCTCTGACGGCCTTCGTTGTCATCGCTATGGTGGAGGCCAGAGACGCCTGTCAGCGGTATGTGGAGGTGAGTCATGCAGCCCGCAAGGCCACCGAGTCTAGCACATGGCATTTTTTCATCTAGTGACAAGAATGTAGGACTGGGGGCTAGCAACCAGGGGACTGGGTGTCAGGACTCCTGGGGTCTATTCCCAACTCTGGGGTGGGAAGAGACGGGGCAACAGGACTCCTGGGTTCTATCCCAGGATGATCTGGGAGGAGAGTGGGGGTCTAGTAGTCAGGACAAGGGGCTGGGAGTCAAGATTCGTGGGGTCTAGTAGTTGGAGCAGGGGGGTTGGGAGTCAGGACCCCTGGGTTCTATTCTAGTTCTGCTGCAGATTCACCATTTAACCTTGGAAAATATGACTTCCCCTCCCCGTGCCTCAGTTTCCCCAGTTGACGCTGTCTCCCCTCTGGGCTTTAATGTGGGCTCCGGGGTCTCGGTGCCTTTCAGAGCTTGGGCAGAAGCATCACGAAGGCTGGAGATTACTTGGCAAGGCGCGTGAAAGACCTGAAGAAACCCTACTCCGTGGCCATCACGTCCTATGCGCTGGCGCTGCTGGGCCACGCCGGAGCAGGAGAGAGGCTCATGGCGCTTTCCACGGGTGAGCGAGTCTCTGGCTCCAGAACCCACGTCTGCGTCTCAGCCGGGCAGCAGGAGAGACGCTGAACCAGAGCAAGCCATTGGGCTGACTAGCCTCGTATCCCCCCTCGCCTTCGCTGTGCGGATCAGACCCACGGGCCCAGCTGGGCTGAGATCTCCCCCAGCGCTGCATTGGGTCAGAGCCATGGGCCTGGTATCTCCTGCTACCTCAGCATAGGTGCTGAGTTTTTCTTTTCCCCCGGGGGCTTCACCCCCGCTCTGCCCCAGGCCCTGCCCCCACCCTCCCCTTCCCCCGAGGCCCCACCCTCACTCTGCCTCTTTCCGCCCCCTCCCCAAGGCGCCCGCCTGCCCGCTGCATGCTGCTCTCTGCCCCCTCCCAGCCACCAAACAGCTGTTTGGCGGCACCCCCGATCAGCTGTTCGGGAACGCTTCCGATCAGCTGATCGGGGGTGCCGCCAAACAGCTGTGGCTCGTGGGTGCTAAGCACCCACTTTTTTTTTCCAGGGGTGCTCCAGGGCTGTCAGCGCCTGTGCACCTCAGATCAGACCAATAGCCCCACCTTGCCTTGTGTCTCTCCCCCATAACTACACCATCAGATCACACCAATGGGCCCATCCAACCTGGTATCCTGCCTCCCTGCCCCCAAAATCAGGACAACGGGCCCACCCGATACCCCTCCCTGCTCCCAGCCACACCGAGCTATTCCGCGCTAGCTGCCGGCTGTGGAGGTGACGGGGCGGGTCCCTTGCTGCTCCGCAGGGGGAACACACTGGGCCGACCCCCACTCCCGGCTCTACTCCATCGAATCCACCTCTTACGCCCTGCTGGCCTTGCTGAAGCAGCAGAGGTTGGAGCTGACGGGGCCCGTTGTCCGGTGGCTGACGGAGCAGCGGTACTACGGCGGAGGCTACGGCTCGACCCAGGTAAATATCACGACTGCAGAGCCCCGGCCCAGGCAGGAGGCGGCCCACGTGTGACGTGAGAAATGGCAGGTGAGGAGCATATTGCCTAGGTCCAGGGCATCATCCCATCTCTGGGGACGGCTCCTGGCATGGGGCTTGTATTTGTCCCAGGGGAGACTATGCCACATCCTAGGGAGGCTTATGTCCTGGGGTGGCCTGGCCCCGCGGATAGGGCATAGGACTTGGAGGCAGGATTCCTGGGTTCCCTTCCCAGCTTTTCCACTGTGTTACTCCACAACCTCGGACACGCCCCTTTCCTGCTCCGTGCCTCAGTTTCCCCCTCCGAAAAGCACAGTGATTTCCCCCCTTTGTAAAGCATTCCCCTCCCCTCTGGGGAGCTCCTTGTTGAAACCCCATGGCCAGATTGACGTGAGATGTGGGTCACTGCTCTGCTGCTGGGGGTTGGGCCTTCCGCCCCCCCTTAAAGCCCCCAGAAGTAGGATACACCCCTTCCTCCTGACACCCCAGGATTACCACCCTCAGACCCCCGTTGCCACTGCTGCCTCTAGGAGGGAATACATCTCCTTTGGTATTCCTCCCCACCCCCAGTCCCCATGAGGAGATATGTTACCCCCTTCCAGAGCCTTTACCCCCCCGAAGGGAATTTGCCCCCTCCAGAGCCTTGCCTCCTACCCAAGGAGGGGTTATGCCCCCGCCCCAGGATTATCCCCTTTCCAAAGCCTTCGACTCACACCCCCATTCCTTGCCAGCCTCCAGCACTAGCTGTGCCCCTCCCAGTTCCTAGGAAAGCCCCTCCCACAGCCCCTTGCCAAGGCCGTTTGCTATCAGCCCTTTGTTCTGCCTGGCAGACAGAGGGTTCTTTGTTCCAAGGGGGAAGCGCAGCCCGGCTGCCCTGGGTTAATCACAGACTGAGGGGGCAGCTGCTGTGGGAGCTTCTTGTTAAAATCTTGCCAGCGGCTCACTGAACACGTTGGTCGGTCTGGTGAGATTGAGCTGGGCTGTGTCTGAAACACCCGCCTCTTGGGTCAGGTCTCACCCCACAATGCGCAAGCAGGGCCCAGCGGATCCCATGAAGCCCCAGATTCTGCCCCGTGGTCACAGAATCGTGCCATGGAATCTCCACTTCTAGCCTTTTATGGAAGCTGCCAGCCAAGGGTCACCCAGGCAGCGCTACCTGCCTGAGTCTGCAGACAGTCTGACTTGGCTGTGGGAGAAAGGTGTTGGCCCCTGGCTAGCCCACTGTGGTGTTCGAACCCTCAGGAGCTAATGCTGGTGGTGGAGTATTATTTGCTCCTTTTTTGCTGTGGCTCATCAGAAGTATGTGTTCACTCTGGTCCCTACTGATGACAGCCCGCTGTGCTCAGTGGCGAGAATGACTAAAGCAGGCAGTCTACGGAGCATGTCGCAGAGTGCAGAGAATGACTAAAGTATCTTCCAGGAAGGACTTCTGTAGCCTAGCAGAGTGATAGGGCTCAATGCCGGGATAACTGGGTGACATCCCTGGCCTGTGAAATCCAGCAGGTCAGACTAGATGGTGTAATGGTCCTGTCTGGCCTTATTGTTTGTTTTTGTTCTGCGTTCCTGCACTAGATCAAAGCACCCTTTAGAACCCGGGGTTCCCCCACCCCCACCCCACGAAGGGTGTCAGCAAGTCACCTCTTGATCTCTTTGAGAAACTGATTCAGCTCCTTCTGTGTCTCACTAAAGGCATTTTCTCCAGCCCCTCGAATCATGTTCGTGGCTCTTTTCTACTCGCTCCAATATTCCCACGTCCTTTGTTGCACACACCAGAACTAGGCGCAGCCTCCCCCGCCGTGCCGCCCCTTCCCCCGATGCCCCACTCCTGTGCTGCCCCTTCCCCTAAGGCCCCACTCCTGTGCCGCCTCTTCCCCCCAAGACCCCGCCCCCCATTCACTCCTCTCTGCCCCCTCCCTGCTGTCGCTTGCCCGGTAAAAAGTGATGGGGCCATGGCCCCCCTCCCCATTCCAGCGCCCCCGGGGCAGCGTTTCAGTCTCACCAATGCCGTATACAGAGGAAAACTCCCCTCCCTGCTCTTAGTCACCGCTCCGCGGAGTAGCACAGTTCCCCTTTGTGGCTGTGGCGTAAGATTTTCTCTCTTTCATTGATGAGCCTCGTTTAGCGCAAATCACCAGCTGATGAGTCGAGCCCGCAACCCCATCCACCTCCTCGGGGCCCATCTCCCCAAAGCTGCAGTTTCCACTGGCCTCCCTGGGGCTGCCACTGAATTTCTAGCCTCCCTGCACCCCATCCGCCCCGGCTGCAGGGGTCTTGCTGCTGGGTTTGCTGGGCGTTCCTCTGAGTCCTTGTGTATTAACCCCCGCGCCCCTTCCTCGCGACAGGCCACGATCATGGTCTTCCAGGCTCTGGCCCAGTACCAGATGGATGTGTCGGAAACCAAGGACATGGCCCTGGACGTTTCCATTAACCTGCCGGGTCGGAGCAGGCCGCTGCTCTGGAGGATCAACAGGGACAATGCCATGGTGGCCCGGACGGAGCGAGTAAGTCCCAGGGGCGTGGAGAGGGGGGACTGGGCTGAGTGCCCCGCCAGGGTGAGGGTGGCACAAGGGTGAATGGCAGCAGACGCAGGCATGGGGGGGTTGGTAGAATGGCAGGGGGCTCGCCTGCGTGGGCGGAGATGGCATGGTCACCCTGGAGAGAGGCCATGGGGAGGGTGGGAAATCGGCCATGTGTGAAGAAGCGGGGAGGGGGATGGCCCTAGGGTGAGGAGGTGCCATGGGTAGGGGGCAGTGCCTTCCCCCTACAGAAAGTGGGGGAACCCAGCCTTGCCCGGGAACAAACCACTTGTGTCTCGGACAACGTGGACGCTAACCTACCCTCTCCCACAGACCAAGCTGACCGATGGCTTCACCATCTCGGCCAAAGGACACGGCAAAGGGACCCTGTCGGTACGTATGGGCTGCTGAGAACCCTCCCATCGGCCTAGGGGGCTCCTGGACGAAAGCCCATTTCCCCAGCTGGCAGGGGTCCTCCTGGTTCTGAGGGGGCAGCAACCCCCCATCTCAGTGCTGCCCCCTGCTGGATGGATCTGAGCAGGGCTGCCGGGCAATGACATGATTTGGGGAGGCCGCGTCCCTCGTTCCATCCCGAGCTTCTCTCAGGTCTGGTCGTTTCTATCTGCCCTGGGAATCCTGCGACAGCCTGGCTTTCCCTGAGACCCCTCCCCCTAGACACCCTGGGCCGGAGCAGCCTGGTCAATATCCCTCCACTCATCGCCCCTTTCTTTCCCAGGTGATGACGGTTTATTACACGCCCCTGACGGAGGGGGCGGCAGCCTGCAAGAAGTTTGACTTTAGCGTCTCTGTGCAAAGGGCACCTGATGGTAAAGAGCTGGGATTCCTGATCGGGGGAGGGGGGCTGGTTTGAGGGGTGCCAGGCCGCAAGACCCTGGTGAGAAAGGGGTTAACGTCCATGCAGCTTACCCCTTTTCCGAGCTGGCTGAGGAACAGAGCTCTGTCACCAGGCCTCAATGGGGCACAGCTGAGAACGCCAAATTCAGGACAAACTGGTGAAGAATAGAGCAGACTCACCCCCCACCGGTGGTTATTCTGTCACGAGATTATAGCAAACCAGTAAGACAAGTAAAACTTCTGGCTCACCACCCAGGCACTAGACTTTATGATGAGTGGTTACGGAAAACCAATTTAATCCAATTGTAGGATCCTTCTCATCCCAAGAGAATCAGCCACTTAGCCGGGTCAATCTATAACTCGGATTTTACCCAATAATCATCTTGATGCCAATCCTGTAGTAACTAAAACTAAGGGTTAATAAGAAAAGAAAAGAAGAGATAATAACGGTTAATAGATCATATACACCTCTACCCTGATATAACGCGACCCGATCTAACACAAATTTGGATATAACGCAGGGGGCGGGGCGCACACTCTGGTGGATCAAAGCAAGTTCAATATAACGCGGTTTCACCTATGACACACTAAGATTTGTTGGCTCCCGAGGACAGCGTTATATCGAGGTAGAGGTGTACATACAAATAATTGCAAAGTCCTGTAGCAATGATGGAATAGACGGCTGGCTTGTGAAGTCTCTCTGGGAACTTCCAAAAGACTGGAAGGTCCTCAGTCCATAGTTCAAAATGCTCCTTCTAATTGTAAATCCACAGGCCAGAGAATCAGGGCAGGCAACTGCAAAATGAAGCCATCTCAGGGGTCTTTTATATCCTCTGCCATGTGCCCGGGGACATACTGTCTCTGTTTGGGCAAAGTTACTGGCCTGAGATGGAGTCCGGGTCACATGGGCATATCACCCCTCCTTGGGAAGTTTGATAATTCACAGGGGCAGCCATTGTCTGTGGCCCATTGTTAGAGTGAAGTGTCCTTAATGGGCCATCACCCCACAGCTGTCTAGCCTTGATGTAAATCTTATCTGATGGGTGTTACCCAGGAACACAGCACAGGTGTAAAATACAAGTCCCTGGGCAATAGTCATCACTTTAGGTACACAGCTGATACATGCATATAAACAGGACAATCCTACTTAGCAAATCATCACTTTTCCATGACACGCTTTGACAAGACTTGTTGCAATTGTATAACAGTGGCATTATCGGTCACCAGTTCAATCCGACAGCCTGAGGCTGTTTCAGAACCGGGTTCCAGCTGCTTGCTTGGGGCTTGCTTGGAGCAGGGGTGCACGGGCAAGGTTTGAGCACGGGGTTCTCCCAGAAATGGTCCCCTTGGTTCATGATTAGCCAGGAGCCGCAAGGGGCTGGGGAAGCAGGTTGGGGTGTGGATGAATTTCCCCACTGAAAGAAAAATGGCTTCCTCTACAGGCTTTGATCTCAGAACTTTACTATGCCCCAGTGTGGTGAGGGACGCATTAGCCACTTCAGAGATGGGGAAACTAAGGCACGGATCACTCAGCAGCACGGTGGGGTATAGACCCCTGGCTCCCATTCCCCACTTAGATCGTTAAACCCCATTCCCCTCCCAGAGGCAAGGCTAGAACCTAGGAGTTTTGATTTCTAGCCCCCCTGCTCTAACCATTAGACCCCACCCCTCTCCCACAGCTGGGACTACTAGACCCTAGGGCTCCTGATTTGCATGCCAGTAACCACTAGATCCTTTTTCTTCCCGTGAAGGAAGCAGCCACACTTGGCAAACAAACTAGTCACAACTGACACTTCCCTGGAAACCGATATCAGAGATCGAAAAGATTAGGGTTGTTTACAAGAAGGGAGGAACTGAAGGGATGGGATAGAGCTGCATACAGAGGAAGGTGAACAGTCAAGGGGGAGGGATAGCTCAGTCAAGAACCCGCGGTTCAATTCTGCTCTGCCACAGATTCCTGTCACACCTTGGGCCAGTCATTTAGCCTCTTGGTGCCTCAGTTTCCCTATCTGGAAATGGGGGGAAATGGGACTTCCCTCCCCCACAATGAGGACAGACTGTGAGGTGCTCAGATACTAGGACGATGGGGCCCGGAGAAATACTTTGGAGAGAGAGGAGAAGTCCTGTCTCTTATCTAGTGCTTTTCATCAGTGGCTCTCAAAGGGACAGATCTTTAAAGGTATTTAGGTTCCTAGCTCCTATTGAAATCAATGAGACTTAGACACCAACGTACCTTTAACTGTCTGGCCCCAAGCACTTCCCAGAGGAGATACAAGGACAAAGAGGCACTGAAAGAGAGACAAGGAACCACACAGGACAGATGAGAATCGTATCGCTTAAATGAGCGACTGGAAGGCGCCCAGACACTGCGGTGATGGGAGCAGGATAAGGACCAGTGTAGAACAGGCTGGGATAGTTTGGTACCCATCTTGTGTGACTGTGTCTGTAAGTGGGGTGGGGGAATCCCTGAGGAGCTGGGAGTCCTCCCCTCGGAATAAATTTGGGACGATCCTGGTGCATTTCCTTTCCGGAACCATTTTTAAATGCTTGGGGGGGGGGGGGGGAGAACGACACCATTGATGAGACAGGAATGTGACACACACACCCCCTGTGCTGATGGGTCTTTGCAGCCAAGAAGCCAGAAGGAGCCCTGGACTCTGTGTTCATCCAGATCTGCATGCGGTGAGTCAGACCAGGTGGGAGCTGCACCGGGCCCCCCGGCCGTCTCCCCCCACCCTAGAATGGCAGAGAGCGTGTCAGATCCTGGCTTGAGGCGTGCGTCCACGTCTCCGTTTAGTGCAGCGGTTCTCAAGCAGTAGGTCGCGGCCCCGCTTTAATGGGGTCGCCAGGGCTGGCATTAGACTTGCTGGGGCCTGGGGCTGAAGCCCTGGGGCGGTGGGACTCGGGTTTTGGCCCCCCATGCTGGGTGTGGGGCTCGGGCAGACTCAGGCTTCAGTCCCCCCTCCTAGGGTCGTGTAGCCCCTTTTCTTGTCCGAAGGGGGTCGCGACGCAATGACGTTTGAGACCCCTGCTCTAGTGGTTAGTGTCCCTGTAGCAATGATAACCAATGGGAGTTAGGCACCTAAATACCTTGGAGGATCTGGGCCCTGGGGCCTGCAGCAGCCAGCGTGATTTCCAGGCCCACCCTCTCCCCCAGCCCCATTCAGCTTTCTTTTCCTGGCTATGGAGCTCACCGCCAGGCTGGCCCATCTTCTGGACTGTACCCCGGCTGTTTTGGGTACAAGCTCTAGATTGCCCCCTAAAGGGGTACAACACCCTCCACAGCCCCCCAGGGGGGTATTTTTTTGGGGGGTGGCCTCCAGGATCTGCTTTCCGCTCCCCACGGAGGTCTGTCTAGCAGCCATCGACGCCCAAATTTGTGCTACTCGGGACCCACGCCTCCCCTCTCCCGTGGCAGCCAGGAAGGGCCGTGGAGACACCCTGCTGGGCTAGCAGCCTCCCCGGTGGCTTCATCCAGCCAGCATCCACTGGTCAGTGCCAGTGGCCTCCATAGAGGGATCCGCTTCGTTGCCTGGCGGGTGTTTTCCTAGCTAAATCCTCTCTGCGTCCTCCAGGTTCCTGGGAGGGGTGGACTCCACCATGACCATCCTGGACGTCTCCATGCCCACAGGCTTCTCTCCAGACATGGACGACTTGGATAAGGTGAGCCCCACCCCCTCAACGTGCGGGGAGTCGACTGCTCCCCTGGGACCAACCTAAGAGTGGTGGCGGTGGTGGTGGTTCAGGCAGGGGGGTTAAACTCTTCCATGCCAGGATCACACACACACACAAACTTAGCCATCTGGGAAGGGCATCACAACCTCCTGATGCTGGCTGGGTCAGGAAACAGGGGCTTGGTGCCTTTCACCTCTTGGTCACCCTCGGTCACAGACTCCGACCCAGCTTGGGGCAACAGTAGTTGTTCTCGGCTGGTGGCTGGTTTGGTGGGTTCTCAGCCCGGTTCCTAGCGGGACAGGAATGTCACTGTGTCACTGGCACGAACCAGCCCCCTCGTTGGCAGCCCCGGTGTCGGACGGGCCAAGGAGATGGTGCTCCCCTCTCGTTCCTAAGGCGGGGTCCCTCCCAGGCACGGTTGAACCACTTCCAGAGAGGGTGAGAAGTGCAGGAGAACTCACACTGTCGATGCCCTGACCAGGGTGTCACGAGAGGAATCAGATCCTGGGGATGTCAGTCGGCCAAGCCTTGTTCATGGGATCAGAGTGGAGAGCAAGAAGCAGATAGTAGGGGGTGGGGAAGGGGGTACGAAGCCAGGAGGGGCAGAGCTGGGCACCCCCAAAGCTTTGGCAGAGGTGGGGGGCTGAAGTGGGCACCATCCATCTTGCGGATTCTACTGGCTGATCCGTTTGGTTTCCATGCCCAGCTCACGAACCGTGTGGACAAATACATCTCCAAGTTTGAACTGGACACGGACCTGTCTGAGAGAGGCTCCCTCATCCTCTATCTAGACAAGGTACGGCTTGGCCATCGCCCGCTTCTTTCTTTCCCCACCTCTCTCTCTCTGTCTCTCTCTCTCTCTTTCAGTCACACTTAATATTAAGGTCCGACTGATAATGGATTAATAAATGCTTGAGAGTGACTGATAAATGGCCCCTGTGCCAAGTGCAGAGTGGAGTAACTGGGAATCGGGCCCTTTGCCCCCTTATTGGTGCTCTCTCCTGCCTGCAATGACTGGGCCATTCCAGCTCCTAAGGGCCTTTCTCTTCCTCCCTAGGTGTCCAGCAAAGAGACAGATTGTCTGAAGTTTAAAGCTCACCAGCACTTCGAAGTGGGTCTGATCCAGCCGGCAGCCGTGACGGTGTACGAGTACTACTCCCTGGGTTAGAGCATTCATCACTCGCTCGTCTCAGCACGCTGGCCCCCGCGAACAGTCAGACAGAGCCCTGATGTAGCACGTTACCGAATCAGAACAGGCTTGATCCTTATCACCCCACTAGCTCTTCAGGAAGGCAAGACAGTGCAGTGCCTAGGACACTAGCCTGTGAGGCAGGAGATCTGGGTTTGATTCCCCAGCTCTGCTTGTGGCTCTGTGACTCAGTTTCCCCATTCATAACATAGGGAGAATAGCTCTGTCCCAAAAACAGCTGTAAAGCTCACGCGGTGCTCAGCTACACCGATAGCTCTTCTCTTGAGCTGCCTTCAGAGTCTTGCGGCTGGGACTCGGGGAAACCTGGGTTCTGTTCCCAGCTCTGGTTAGAGCAGTGGGGGCTGGGAGTCAGGACTCCTGGGTTCCTTTGCCACTGACTCCCAGGGTGACCTTGGACAAGTCACTTCATTGCTCTATGCCTCAGTTTCTTTTCTGGAAAAAGCCTTTCCACCATAAGACTAACACCTCCACCCCCTTCTAACCCCCCCCCCCCCAAAAGGAAATGATCACCAGTTTGCTGGCCTCTTTAAACCAGAGCATCCAGACCTGAGAGGAGCTAATTTAAGGGGAATGAGCCCACCTGGGTAGTTAATTGACTAACGAGCACCTGGGCATGATAAAAACCCATCATTAGGTGGTGGTGCTGAGAGAGAAGCTCTCCTAAGGGTGAGGTGCTCTGGGAGAAATGCAGGCCCCCATAGAGGCAGGTGGCTGTGCAACGCCCCCCCCCGACCCTAAGGGGAAAGCCTTTAATTCAATGTTATTTGTATTTAGTAAAGAAGAACCCTGGGGCAGGGGAATTTGGACATATACTTTTTTGCAGTGTGTGGCGGTCTAAAGGGAAACTGAAGCAGACTGCTTGCAGTTCCACCCTAGGCCAGGAGGGGGCAGTACAGGATGGGCCACAGAAATAAAAGTTCAACAATAAAAATCAAACCCCAAACTCCTTCCCCAGCTGAGTTTTAGCTCCAAAAAGGGAGAAGAGCCAGAGACTCCATTAAGTTCACAAAGGACTTCGCTGGTGATTTTACATGGAAGATGCCTAGATACTATGGTGACAGGCAGCTAGATAAAATCCTAAAGTACACAGAGATTCCCCAGGGAATCGAAGCCAGATTTTCCAGACAGAATAACCCGTCCTTAACTCATAGCTCTTTGGGGCAGGGACTGTCTCTCACTGTTTGTGCAGCATCCGGCATCAGGGGACCCTGATCACAGGGCTCTGTCTCTCACTGTGTGTCTGTGCACAATGGGGACGCTGACTCTAGGAGTTACCATTATACACCTAGTAACAACCCTTTTCTCTCTCTCAGAAAACCGCTGCACAAAATTTTACCACCCAACCCAAGACAGCGGCTTGCTGAAGGTGCTGTGTGAGGGAGACGCCTGCCGTTGCATGGAAGGTAAAGGGAGGCCGAAGGGAGGGGAAAATTTCTCTGCTCTGTCCCTTCACTGGCTTCTATGTTACAGGCTGGAACTGCAACTGACCTGGTGGGCTTGGGCCAGTGAGAGCACCGGGGATGCAGCGCCAATGCGCTAGCCCTGCCAGGTGCCAGCCCGTGGCAGCCCAGGGATCAGCAGCCCTCAGCATGGAGCGAGCTTGGGGGATCTGGGTCCAGATTGCGCTCCTAGAACGCTCCCTCTGTGATTCTCTGGTGGGGAGAATCTGTGGATGCTTCCAGCTCCTACCTTCGCACAGATAACATGCAAAGCGACCTCTCCTCCTTGGCCAGGCCCTGATCTCTGGCTGCCTCTGGGACCTTTCCACATGGAGGGGGCGTCAGGACTCCGGGGTTCTATTCCTCGCTCTGGGAAGCGAGCGGGGACTAGTGGTCAGAGCAGTGGAGGGCTGGGCGTCAGGACTCCTGGGTTCTATTCCCACCTCTGCCATTGATTCATCCTGTGACCTAGGGCAAACTCATTGCCCTGTTTATGCCACAGCTTCCTTGTCTGGGCAATGAGGGTGACACCCACCCATCACCCAGGGGAGCTGTGAAGCTGAATTCATTCATGTCCGTAAAGGACATCGAAAGCCTGGTGTGAAAGGGGCTGTAAACCTGCCACTTCACTGGGATCATCTGCTTGCGTCCCCAGAGAAATGTAGCCTGATCAAGAAATTTAAACAGCCCCCCGCTGACATCTCCGTCCGCATCGAAGCCGCGTGCGAGGCTGGGGTGGATTATGGTAAGACAGGCCCTATGTTCTGGTTTCATTTCTCCTGATCGGCTGTTGTCCAGGGGAGGGTCAAAGCTGGGGGGGTGGCGGGGTGAGATCTGCCAGTGATCCCAGAGGCAATGAACTCCTGATCTGGGCAGAGATCATCGCAATGAGCGTAGCGGCAGCGGAGAAGAAGCAGGCCACATAACGGGGTATGTGTGAACTCCACCATGTTCCTTGGCTGATACAGAGATGGGATTTATTACTGCCCCTGACCTGCTGGGTGACCTTGGGCAGGTCGTATCCCTTCTGTGCCTCAGTTTCCCCAATTATAAAATGGGGATAACGATACTGACCTAATTTGAGATCATCTGATAAGAACTAGGTACAATTATTTCTCTGAAATGGGTGGCTGAACTTTTTTAATGAGTGTTTTTTTCCCACCTGTTGCTCAGCCCTTTGAGTTAAATATTTAAAATCCCCTGAGTTTTAAACCGTCTGAATAAAACCCACTCCCGCTTCCCAGTTAGACTGAGGACAGCCATGCCTGGGAGATCTGCTCTCCGGGCAACCACAGAGGTCTCCGGTGGGGGGAAAAAGAGTCTGAATTCATCATACATCTTCCCCCAGACCTTTTACACAGCAAGAAAACCTGGGTCAAGCCATTCCCACCCCCACCTGAGACCCACTGATGTAGGACCCTACATCCCACACCCGCACTGATCTAGGAAGCAGCCAAGCACTGAGCAAGTGAAGTGGGATTCTAGATGATGACTGGTGTGGTCCCTTTGCCCCAGTGGGTGGGATTTGATTCTATTCTATATAAGTTCTTGTCCCATAAGACACAGATCTGGAAGGGGCCCTCTGGGTTATCAAGTCCAGGCACCCCCGTCACCATGGGTGTCTGGCCTGTATTCTGTAGAGCAGCCTAGATGGTCACGATAGCCCCTTCGGGCTTCAACAGATCTCTGACTCCCATCTTCTCCCCCAGTCTATACAGCTCAGCTGGTGAAGGTGGAGCAGAACGGGATGTACAATTACTTCACCATGAGGATTGTGCAGGTCATTAAGGAAGGTAACGGCGCTTGCTGTGAACGTCTGCCCACGTCTCACCCTATGTGCCGGCTGTCCTCGTTACAGGGTGCAATGCTGCTCTCTCCCCCTCCTTCCCCCCACGCTCAGGGGCTTTTCACCTGCGTTTTATTTCTGTACATCTGGGAGGTGAATTTAGTGCTCCTTGAAAACAACGGAGTACATAGCACCAGCTGAGAACCGCACAGTTCAGGAGGGTTCCATTGAAGTCAGTCCATGCAGCTGATGCCCCTAAGTCCCGACCCACAGCCCCCTGCAATCCCAGCCCTGGGCTTCCCCCCCCCCCCCCCCAGCTCTGTCAGTGCCCCTCCATCCTGACCCATAGCCCCCTGCTAGCCCAGCCCTGGGTTCCCCTTTCACATTCAATCATGTCCCTTAGACCCCCTGCTTGCTATCCCCAGGGCCGGATTAATCTTTTGTGGGCCCCGGCACCCAGACCTTGGCCCTGTCCCCTGCTCCATCCTGAGGCTCCGCCCCCGCTCGGCTCCTTCCCACTGAGACCCCTCCCATGCTCCACCCTGAGGCCCCACCCCTGCTCGATCTCTTCCCTCCAAGGCCCCGCCCACCGCTTGCACAGGGGAGGGGGCAGAGAGGAGCAAGTGGTGGGTGGGCCACAGGGGGCAGGGCCATGGTCAGGGCACCTGGGCCCCCTCTGAGTGTGAGCCCAGCGTCATTGTAAACCCAGTACTGGCCATGCCACACCTCAGTTTCCCTCTAACTAGCTCTGCTGATGCACCTTAATCCCATCCCACAACCCCCCTGCTATTCCAGCCCTGTGTTCCCCCCCCCTTCAGCTCTGCCAGTGCCCACCATGTCATCAGAGACGTTGTGAAAAACGGCCTTGCTTGTCCCCGAGAGCACGTCACGCTGAGGTGTGCAGCTAGAAAACGCTCCAGACTGATCAATGGTCCAGTTATCTCCAGGGTGGGCACTGGCCCCGCATCCTCCCCCCGGTGGCTTCAACCTTGGTCGTCTCATAACAGCTCCCCGCACCCTGGGCCTACCAGAGGCTCCGTGGGAGAAGCCAACGTTTCCAAACACTGTCTTTGTTCTAGATCAGAACAAAGCCAAAAATCGAACCTTCCTGCGGGTCAGCGGAAACGTTCCTTTGCGATCAAATCAAACTCTTCCATTCTGATCTCGACTTTTCCAAATGTTCTAGTAGACAAGAAAATCATTTTCTAACCAAAAAACCTCAATATTCCAGTCTCCGATGGTCAAAGTGGAGGATATTGGCTGTATCAAAAGGCTTTTTTCAATTTTTTTTTAAACAAAGTTTTGTCCGAATCAATACGTTCCTCCTGATTTCTACAAAACGGTATTTTGCGACAGAAAAATGTTGATCAGCGTTACCCCTACCTGAGAGGCAGCCAGCCTCCTTTGTGATGCAGGCTCTGAACTGGCTGCTTCTTTCATCCCATTTAGCTGCATGTTTTCAAAGATGACTAGGAGAGTTAGACACTCAATTCAGTGTGATTTGGGCTCCTAAATCCCTTTGGCTCCTTCGAAAATCCCAGACTAAATTTCAAACCTGCAGCATGTTTACTTGCCGTATATATTTCAGTCGCTCGCTGTCGCTGTGCACTGAAGAGTCCCAGACAGCATGTGGTCCCTGGTAAACAAGAGAGACAAAGCTGCGTGTCAAGCTCTGTGGAAGCCAGTTTTTTAGAGCCTGTGATTGTTTCCTTTAATAAACGCCCCCTATTTGAAGGACTGTGATTCCACGTCTTGTGACCATGGGAGTCCTTTTCCAACAAGACGCAGGAGGCCAGATTCTGATCTGATTTACACCAGCATAAATCCAGAGTGAGTCTATTGACAGGGATTTTGAGCTCACCTGGCCTGATGTCAGAAGAACTGAGCCGTACTGGGTTAGACCAATGGTCCATCTAGCCCAGTATCCTCTCTTCCGACAGTGGCCAATGCCAGGTGCTTCAGAGGGAATGAATCAGCGAGTGATCCATCCCCTGTTGTCCACTCCCGGCTTCTGGCAGTCGAGGCTAGGCACACCCAGAGCATGGGGTTGTATCCCGGACCATCTTGGCTAACAGCCATTGATGGACCTATCTTCCAAATGTCAAGCCAGAGAGACCCCGCGGAGACCGATTCTGAGCACATGTCAAACTAAAAGAGACCCTCTTTGAAATCAAGAGTCACTCTGGATTGGCACCTGTTTAACTGAGATCAGACTCTTCTGCAATGGGTCTGACTCCTGTTCGCTGATCCGTCACCAGCGATCAGTCTGTTCCCCGTGCTTATAGGGCATCCCTGGCTTTTTTTTTTAAGGGACAGAGCAAAGCATCCAGGGGAAGACCCGTCGATTTATCAGCCCAGTGGCTTGCAAGGCGACCCTGAACCTGCTGGAGAACAGGAGCTATTTGATCTGGGGCCTCAGCAGTGACCTGTGGGACCTGAAGACTGAGTGAGTCTCCAGCATGCTCCTGGAGAGGCAGGAGGATTATGAGGCGGGTGGGTGGGTGGTTAATCCACTAGGCTGGGACTCAGGAGAAGTGGGTTCAATTCCCAGCGCTGCCACTGACCCCATGTGATCTTGGGTAAGTCATATCATCTCTGTGCCTCAGTTCCTGGGCTGTTTGGGGCAGGGATGCAGCCAGCCACAGCGGGGCCCTGAGCCAAGTGCTCCCATACTAACAATGGGGGGTGGTTCTCCTTAGTGCCCTGTGATCTCTGCCAGGCTGTACCCTGGACATGCGGGGTCTCCCCCCTCATCCCCCAAGGGCTGTGTTAATGTTTCCTCCTGCTCTCTTTCCCAGGACAGCGTACTTGCTCGGGAGTGGCTCCTGGGTGGAGCTGTGGCCAACCCCCGTGGAATGCCAGCAGGGACATTTCCAGGCCCTTTGCAAGGGGCTGGAGGCGTTTGCCCAGCACATGGTGACAAACGGCTGCCCTTCATAGACCAAGAAGAAGAGGACCCAGGAACGTCACCAGCTGTCACCCTTTCTGTGGGGAGGTCTCCCTCATCCCCCATCTCTCGTGTAAATTGGAGTCACGGCAGAACCGTTATACATTTCACAGCAGCAGGGATAGGACTCTCACCTTCCTGCATGCAGTCCCCTACCTCTGAATGTGCAGGAGAATCTCCTTCAGCTGCTCGTAGCTTAGGGCTTATGACACCCAGCGATGCAGTTCAAATTCCATCCAGTAGAGGGCAGCAGTGGACACACACACACACACACACACACACACACACACACACACCTCATAACACTGCTGTTTTCCATAACCCTCTTATCCTTGTAATACCCCCTGCTCTGCCATTTCTAGAGACATTGATCCAAGCTCTCTGGACACAGAGGACAGAGCACAGAACGGTACTGTGTGTGGGTCATCCCCACCCCTGAGATACCCAAGGGCTCTGTCATTTCCTTACACCGTGGCACACTTCAACAGTCCCTGAACTGATTACTCCCTTGTACAGCACCTGTTGCAATGCCCCCCCTCCCCCCCCGAATCCTCAGTCCAGAAACTTTGTGCCTCCTGGGACAGCGATCCTGAGGCATCTCTGTGGGTTTGTACCCGTTTTATCCTGAATGTGAATAAAGTTTGGCGGCAGCAGGGAAATGGCGATCAGCAGCCAGTAGGGGAGATTTATTTCATGACCTGCTCTAGACTGACTCCAAGCCCCCTATAACACTAGGGAAACTCGATGCCCCGTGTGGATGCTCTAGAGTGTAAGATTTTGGGGCAGGGACTGTCTTTTCATTGTGTGGCTGAACAGCGCCTGGCACGGTGGGGTCCTGGGTGCTGTGATCATACAAATAATTTAAAATTGCCTGGAATAAAGGTGACTATTCCAGAGTGACTCTGCATTAGAAGCACCCTAATACCTGCAGAATAAAGTGACCTGGTCTGGAATTGAGTATCCACAGGAGAAGCTCCAGTCAGTTTCTCTGTATAGACCAGGAAGGATGATGATCTAATGGTTAAAGTATTGATCTAGGCTGTGGGAGCCCTGGATTTAATTCCCTCATCTGTCCTCCTCTGGCCCCTGGGCAAGTCACATGGCCTCTCCCTGCCTCGGTTCCCCTGCTGATCAACAGGGAAGACAGCACTGCCTCCCAGGGGGTCGAGGATAAACCCATTAAAGAGTGTGACGTGTTTGAGTTCCAGTGATGAAAAGCACCATAGAAGAAATAGGGGTTATGTCATTACCAAGTTCGCCCCGTGCCCAGCCCTTCTTACGCAGCAGAAAGACGAAGGGGGAACATTTTGGCTAAGATTCCTGAGCACGGACCCAGCCTCGGTACATCTGTGCGCAATCCAACAACCCTAAGCCATCTCTGTGGTAATAGGCAAAGGACCCTCCCGTGCTGTTTTCCTGAGCAGTCTGGTTGGTTTTTGCTCGGAACGGGCACATCTCAGCAAGTGGCGGTTTGTTTAAAGCCTTCCGTGATCCAGAGGCTTGATTCTCACTTGCCCTACCGCCCCTTCGATGCTGCTGTTGCAAAGAAAAGGGACCATAACCCTGAGAGATCTCTCCTGGCAGAGGACATTGCTTGAGCTGCTAACCCCTTGAAGCTCCTGACACAGGGGATGTGTTCAAGGTGGAGTGGGCATGGCCAGCATGAAAAACTAGTCAAACAGCCGTCCAGATTAGTTAGTGGTGCGTAGCCACGCCCCCTTGGCCCTGGCCACGCCCCTCACGCCAAGGGCCACACGTGTGCTCCACATCACTGCAGGGAACCCTGGTGGCTGTTCAGTGTGTAAGTTAGAATAGCCTCAAGGCTGCTGTAAACTATGCGGGAAGGGACAGAAATGGTGTAAACCCACCTCTGCCCCTGTCCCTGATGCCAGTGGTGAATGGATCTCAGCCAGAGCAGGGAATCAGGGGCCCAGACTGCTGTCTAGCCCACACCTTCCAGGAATTATGGGGTACAAAGCCCCCATGTGGGCAGCTCCTCACTGGGCTGGTTCTGGGCCTTGCTCCAGCCAAATCCCAGAACTGCAGTGAGCAGGGAAATTGTTACTAAGACCATAAGAACGGCCGCACTGGGTCAGACCAACGGTCCATCTAGCCCAGTATCCTGTCTCCGACACGAATCAGAGGAGTGGCCGTGTTAGTCTGGATCTGTGAAAAGCGACAAAGAGTCCTGGGGCACCTTATAGATTCCAAAATGTCTGTTAGTCTATAAGGTGCCACGGGACTCTTTGTCTTCCGACAGCGGCCAATGCCAGATTCTTCCAAGGGCAGGGCCGCCCAGAGGATTCAGGGGGCCTGGGGCAAAGCGAGGGAGCTTGTACTCACCAGGCGGCGCTCCGAGTCTCCGGTGGCAGCGGCATTTCGGCGGCGGGGGGTCCTTCAGTCGCTCTGCGTCCTCGGCAGCACTGAAGGGCACCCCGCTGCCGAAATGCCGCCGAAGACCCGGACCGCCGCCGGGTGAGGAAAGGGATTCTCGGCCAGGGCTCGCGGGGCCCAGGGCCTGGGGCAAATTGCCCCACTTGCCCCCCCTCTGGGCGGCCCTGTCCAAGGGAATGAACAGTACAGGGCAATCATCAGATGATCCATCCTCTATTGCCCAGTTCCAGCATCTGGCAGTCAGAGGTTTAGGGACACCCTGACTGTCTTGGTTAATAGACATTGATGGACCTAACCTCCATGCACATATCTAATTCATTTTTGAACCCAGGTATAGTTTTGGCCTTTGCAACCTCCCCTGGCAACAAATTCCACAGATTGACTGTGCATTGTGCGAAGAAATACTTCCTTTTGTTTGTTTTAAGCCTAATGCCTATTAATTTCATTGGGTGACCCCTGAGTCTTGTGTTATGTGAAGGGGTAAATAACACTTCCTTATTCACTGTCTCCACACCATTCCGGATTTTAGAAACCTCTAGTTTATCCCCCCTTAGCTGTCTCTTTTTTTTAAGATGAACAGTCCCAGACTTTTTAATCTCTATGGAAGCTGCTCCACACCGCTAATCATTTTTGTTGCCCTTCTCTGCACCTTTTCCATTTCTAATACATCTTTTTTGAGTTGGGGCGACCAGAACTGCACACAGTATTCAAGATACGGGTGTGCCATGGATTTATGTAGTGGCATTATGATAATTCTGCCTTATTATCTATCCCTTTCCTAATGGTTCCTACCAGTCTGTTCGCTTTTTTGACAGCCACTGCACGTTGATCAGATGTTTTCAGAAAACAATCAATGATGACTCCAAGATCTCTTTCCTGAGTGGTGACAGCTAATTTAGATCCCATCATTTTGTATGTACAGTTGGGATTATATTTTCCAATGTGTATTACTTTACATTTATCGACATTGAATTTCATCTGCCATTTTGTTGCTCAGTCACCTAGTTTAGTGAGATCCCTTTGTAACGCTTCACAGTCAGCTTTGGGTTTACAAAATTACTCACGATCGTTATCATCTGCAAACGTTGCCACCTCACTATGTACAGCTTTCCCCAGATCATTTATGAATACGTTGAACAGCACAGGCACCAGTACAGATCCCTGGGAAACATCACTATTTACCTCTCTCCATTCTGAAAATGACCACTTATTCCTACCCTTTGTTTCCTATCTTCTAACCAGTTCATGGGAGCATTTTCCCTCTTATCCCATGACTGCTTACTTTGCTTAAGAGCCTTTGATGAGGGACCTTGTCACAGGCTTTCTGAAAGTCCAAGTACACTATATCCACTGGATCCCTCTTGTCCACATGTTCATTGAGCCCCTCAAAGAATTCTAGTAGATTGGTGAGGTATGATTTCCCTTTACAAAAGCCGTGTTGACTCTTCCCCAGCAAATTATGCTCATCTATGTGTCCAACAGTTCTGTTCTTTACCTTAGTTTCAACCAATTTGCTGGTACTGACGTTAGGCTTACTGGCCTGTAATTGCCAGGATCGCCTCTGGAGCCTTTTTAAACAATTGGCATCACATTCGCTATCCTCCAGTCATGTGGTCCAGAAGCTGATTTAAGTGGTAGGTGACATACCACAGTTCTGCAGGGTCCCCCTTTATTATTTTAAAGAATTTATAATTGAACTTTTTTTGAATCTCAAAAGCATTTTCAAGGTCAGAACACGGAGGACTGGGAGGGGCTCCCACGACACAATGAGACCCAGCAAGTTGTGTTTGGAAATATGTTAGCTGGTCATGGCCAGTACAGGAACATGTCGGCATGCTAATGCTGTGCAATTTCATTCAAGATGCATAAACTGACAGCGGATCAGCCCTGGGGAACAGTTGTTTGGCCCTGCACAACAAAATGGCCCAAACCTCAAAAAACACCTCAGACAAATCCTTCAAAGCTTGGCTACTTCAAAAGAAAGTGCGTATATAAAAATAAATCAAGGGCAGCGGCAACTCAGCTGTCATGAGCCAGGGTACAATAACAAAGCCCCATGTCCATGCTCCAACCCTACAATAACAAAGCCCCATGTCCATGCTCCAACCCTACAATAACAAAGCCCCATCCGCAGGCTCCAACCCTACAATAACAAGCTACTGCACAGGTGCCCCTACAGTAACAAAGGCCCACGTGCATCCTCCAACCCTACAATAACAAAGGCCCACGTGCATGCTCCAACCCTACAATAACAAAGGCCCACGTGCATCCTCCAACCCTACAATAACAAAGGCCCACGTGCATGCTCCAACCCTACAATAACAAAGGCCCACGTGCATCCTCCAACCCTACAATAACAAAGGCCCACGTGCATGCTCCAACCCTACAATAACAAAGGCCCATGTGCATCCTCCAACCCTACAGTAACAAAGGCCCACGTGCATCCTCCAACCCTACAGTAACAAAGGCCCACGTGCATCCTCCAACCCTACAATAACAAAGGCCCAGTGCATCCTCCAACCCTACAATAACAAAGGCCCACGTGCATCCTCCAACCCTACAATAACAAAGCCCCATGTCCATGCTCCAACCCTACAATAATAAAGCCCCAGCGGCAGGCTCCAACCCCCCCCCCCCCATAACAAGCCGCCCTGCACCCCCGGGTTACCTGGCAGGGGGGCGGGGATGGCCAGAGGGTGCCCCCCCTCCCGGGGCGGGACAGGCAGGAAGGGCGGGGCATGGGGGAGCGCTGGGCAGGGCTCTGCCCCACGCCCCGGGAGCTGGGGGAGGCCGGCTTGCAGGGACTACAAGCCCCGGCGTGCTGCGGGCTCGCGGGGCGTTTCCCTCGGCCGCTCGGATGAAGGAGCCGTAGCTGGAGCCGCTGCAAGGCGGGGACTGGCGGAGCCGGTGGCGATCCAGCTCGCAGCGGTGCAGGTAGGCGGGGGGCCGGGCTCCGAGCTCCCGGCTCCAAGGGCAGCTGAATCCCGCAGCAAGGGGGTCCCCCCCATCTCGGGGGGTAAAGCGGGGCTTCGCCTTGTGCTCAGCCCTCCCCCGATCCTGGGGGGCTGGGAGATTGGGGTGCATGGGGGGGAGTAAGAAAGGTTGGGGGTGCATTGCGGATCCGAGCCCAGGAGGACCCAGGGGTGCACTGGGAAGAGCTGAGAACTAGGGGGAGCAGGGGGTGCCTTGGGGAAGGGGAAAAGCGGGGGGTGGGGTGCAGGAAAGATCAGGGTGCCATGAGAGCAGGGGTGTATTGGGAAGCAAGATCTGGGAGCTAGGGACCCCTGGGAGGGGGGTACATTGGGTGGAGCTGGAAGTGGGGTGCAAAGTGCAATGGGGGTGTTGGGAATTGGGTCTGCAGCAGGGACAGGGTGGGGGTGAGTGTCCATCAGAAGCACACTACAGGGTGGCTCTCTGGGGAGCTGGCCTGAGACCCACCTTCCGTGGTGGGGAGGCCCGGCGGAGACCTTCCTGTGGAGAGAGGAGCCCCATCTTCTATATATAGCCTGACCCTGCAGGATCTAGTTCCAGAATAAGCCAAGATTAGTCAGGCCGGCTGCAGCTGCTGCCAGGGAAGGACACAGAGCTCGTTATGCTGGTGCCATTTTGAGCAGTAACCATGAATTTCCAGGGAGAGGTTTATTGTACTGAGGGTTCACCCTCTCCCCTCCTTAATCCCACCTGGATCAGACTCCCACAGGCCCGGAGTCCCCCTGAGTCACATGGCCCATGATCCTGGACCGTCTCTTCCAGGCGTGGTCAGGTACAGTTTGTATCAGCCCTTGGTGCTCACTGGGTTCTGGGGTGACCTACCTGGGTTCTGTGCCTTCTCTGACCCACAGGCCTGGGTGAAACACTGACACCCCCTCTGCATTGCATTAGTGTTGGTATTACAGAAGCACCTAGGTTGGGGCCTTGCACAGAGCCCCAACCGTGATCAGGGCCCATCCCGCATCGTGCTGGGTGCTACGCAGGCCCCCGTCATGCCAGATTCTGCACAGACATATAGTGAGAGACAGTCCCAGCCCTGAAGATTGTACAGTATGCACAGAGGAAGGCTGGGTATAAGGAATTATTATTGTACCCATTTTGCAGGCAGCGAAACTGAGGCACAGGTATGCCGTAACTTGCCTCAGGTCTGCATGTGGCAGAGGTGGAACCTGAGCCCAGTTCTCCTTTGTCTGCCTGTCACTTTAGATTCTTTGGGGCAGGGACCGTCTCTTACTCTGTGCAGCGACCGGTGCGTGACAGGGGACCCCAATCTCAGCTCTGGCTTGTAGGTGCCCCCATAGTCCAAAATTACAGTCCTAGAAGTGACAGGTTTCAGAGTGGTAGCCGTGTTGGTCTGTATCAGCAAAAAGAACGAGGAGTACGTGTGGCACCTTAGAGACTAACAAATTTATTTGAGCATAAGCTTTCATGGGCTAATACCCATTTCATCGGATGCATGCAGTGGAAAATACAGAAGGAAGATATATATACACACAGAGGACATGAAAAAATGGGTGTTGCCATACAAACTATAACAAGTAATCAATTAAGGTGGGCTATTATCAGCAGGAGAACACTTCAACCTCCCTGGTCACTCAATTACAGACCTCGAAGTCGCAATACTCCAACAAAAAACTTCAAAAACAGACTCCAACGAGAAACTGCAGAACTGGAATTAATTTGCAAACTGGACACCATTAAATTAGGTATGAATAAAGACTGGGAGTGGATGGGTCATTACACAAAGTAAAAACTATTTCCCCATGCTAATTTTTTTCCCTACTATTACTTGCACCTTCTTGTCAACTGTTGGAAATGGACCATCCTGATTATCACTAAAAAAAGGTTTTTTTCCCCTCTCCTGCTGCTAATAGCCCACCTTAATGATTACTCTCATTATAGTTGGTATGGCAACACCCATTTTTCATGTCCTCTGTGTGTATATATATCTTCCTACTGTATTTTCCACTGCCTGCATCCGATGAAATGGGCATTAGCCCATGAAAGCTTATGCTCAAATAAATTTGTTAGTTTCTAAGGTGCCACAAGGACTCCTAGTCCTAGAAGTGTTGCATTTAAAAGGCCTTTCATCCTATGAGCGATCGGGCTTGTTTTGTGTCCATCCCACCTACTCAGGAATCGGCTGTGAACTTCTGGCTCCCTTTTTAAAGAGCTTTTATCGCCTCGGTCAATATAAAAGTGGGTTATAACAGAGCGTAACTGAACAGGACGAAATCTGGAGCCGGATCTCCTCCTCGCAGGCCCGACCCCCTCGTTAATTGTCCCGTGGCCCCTTTGCCAGCTCTCTGTACCCGCTTCGGTGCCTGCCTGCGGTGGAATTCTCAGCCGGGTGAGATCAGCAGGGTGGGCCTTTTGTCCCCAAAGAAATCAAAGCTTAGAGCAATAATAACCCAGCATCCGTCCTTTGATTGGTTATAATTCCCTCCCCCGTCTCCCCCCCGGCTCTGCGGCCGGCCTGAGAGCAGCCTTGCTGGGTCTGAACTGGGTCAGGGGGAGAGATCCAAGGCGTGGATCCGGCATGAAGAACTTGAGATCGAGGGCAGGCGTTGCCATGAGGAGCTGGTGCCCGTTAATTATTAATTGCCGACTGCCTTGGCACGGGCCCTCCTGTTGTGTCTGGCCTGTCAAACGCATCCGCAGATGAAACCTGACGTTTGCCAGCTTGTCGAGTTATTAGGGGTGTTGTGGTATCCCGTAGAGACCTCAGCTGCGATCGGGGCGGGGGGAGGGCGTCCTGCCGGGTGAGAGCCAGTCCCGTGCTCCAAAGAGCTCACAGCCTAAATAGACCAAAGAGGGGAGGGGAAAAAGAGGCACAGAGCCCCAGTGCTTTGCCCAAGGTCGCCCAGAGGCTGAGCTGGGAAACAGAACCACGGCCCTCATCTGCCCCCTGTGCTCCGGCAGAGCTGGGTCACCAGCAAGCCCTGATTCTCCCCCCAACCCGCGCCCCGTTCCCGAGCATGCTGACACGGCCGCGCCGGAGCCTTGGAGTGTAGATGCCACGTCCAGCGGCAGCAGCGCGTTTCTGGCAGCATGAGAACATCCCCTGCCCGGGCGACGGGAGCGTCCGACCTAGCTGCGTCTACACCAGGGGTTAGGGTGGTTAGTTACGGCGCTCGGGGGTTGGGCTCTTCACTCCCCTGAGCTGACGGGCGGAGCCGGCGCTGGCCCCGGCTGCGGGAATAAGAGGCTGAGACGGTTCCAGAATAGAACAACATGTTCTCCCGCGGGAGGGGGATGGGCTGAGGCTGGTGCCGCTTCGACTGGTGGAAATCCTCTCCTAGGAAGAGACCGAGATCAGAGGCTGGCGGGGACGGGGGGGGGGTCACGTAGAGGGCAACCAGATCCATGAAGGGGAAGATGGGCCTGGCACAACTGAGTAGATCAGTGGCCTGACGCCTAACACCCCCAGCCCCCACTCTGCCCTCTAAGCCCCACTCTCCCCCCCCAGAGCTGGGGATAGAACCCAGGAGTCCTGATTCCCAATTCTCCCCCGCCCCCAACCACTAGGCTCTGCTCCCTTCTCAGACCTGCAGCTAGAACCCAGGAGTCCTGAGTTGCAACCCTCCTACTCTAACCACTAGACCCCACTCCCTCCACCCTCTTTGAACCTGACGTCTCTTGCCCAGACAGACAGACAGACAGGGATGTCCTGCAGGAACGTGTTGCTGACTGGCTGCTCCTCCGGGATCGGGCTGGCTCTGGCCGTCCGGCTGGCTAAAGATGAGCTGAAGAGATTCCGAGGTGAGAGGGTCGGGCTGGGGATTATAAAGAGCTGGAGAAGAGGAGGAACATGCCGCAAAGGGCAGAGAAATGATAACGATCTTACAACTTCTATGGCCTTTTGTCCCCAGGAGTTTTATAGCCCTATATACCGAATCACTTCTCCCACCACTGAGATGCAGCCACCTCTGGGGTGGGATGTGGCCGCTGTTAATACAGAGATCATTCAGCCAGTGCTGAAAGGCAGCCACCTTTGGGTGGGATGGGGCGTGGGAACAGTTTATGCAGGGTTCGCTCACCCACTGCTGAGATGCAGCTGCCTCTGGGGTGGGGCACATCAGCTGTTAATGCAGAGATTGCTCAGCCACTGCAGAGATGCAGCCACCTCTGGAGTAGGGTTTGGCTGGTGTGTAACAGCCGCGCTGCATGGGAGTTTAGGACAAGACGCGCAGAGTGCTTTGTTCAGTCGAAGCTGCAGGGAGAGTCTACGGAGGCAGAATGTAATTAGCCAACGGGTGGGGCAGGAAGGGGCATCCAGCATCCTGAATCGTGTGAAAATTGCCCTGTGATCTCTGATGGGGCAGGACCCTGACCAGGTAAACGGCACCATTCTGCCTCATAGCACCCACTGGGGCCACACTGGTATAGCCTGCAAGGGGAGACCGCCCCCTACTGAGCCCCCACCCTGGTTCTGCAGCACAGTTCCCCCTAGTGCATTAGTCTGCGCAGACAGTCCCCCTCCCCCAACCAACCCAGTGCCCCCTACTGAGCCCCTCACCCTGCAGCCCCCATCTTAGCCCTGGGAGTCTCCCGTCCAAGCGCCAACCAGGCCTGAGCCTGCTTAGCACAGGAGTGGGGCCCTGAGCTTCCTGGCTGGTTTGAACCCCCGTGCCCCCTCCATCTCTCTGCCTAGTCATCGCCACCATGAGGAACCTGGACAAGCGGGAGGCCTTGGAGAAGCAGGCGGGGCCGGCGCTGGACAAGACCCTGGAAATCCGCCAGATGGACGTGACCAGCGAGGAATCCATCCGGCGCTGCGTGGAGGGCATTCCCCAGCGGAGAGTGGACGTGCTGGGTAGGAGAGCCGGCCTGGCCTCTCGGGGCTGTGTGGGATGCCTTCCTTGGAACGCATCCGGTGGTGGGGAGGTTGGGGGACCGCTGCACTCTTCCCTTACTCCCTTGCCCCACAGATGCACCGTGGGAGTGGGGGCTGGAGCAGCTGGGGGTTCCTCCAGAGGAGGGAGTCTAAGGAATGTCTTGTCTTGGGTACCTTGGACCCCGCCCATTTAGATGCACCCATTTAGACCCCACCCACTTAGACTCCACCCATTTTTCTAGCCTGTAATTTACACAGCCCCTTACAGGTAGCTTCTGCATTTGCCCCCCTGAGTCTCTACTCCCCTCTGCCCCGGACTCCTGGGTACGTCAGTGGCACGTCCTGAGCTCAAGTAAATGGAGGAGCTAGGTGGCTTCGCCCTGCCCATTTGCCCCCACTAAAAATCCGGCCACGAGTGCGAGGGCAGGTTCTGGCCCTTCGGCGCGAAGGTTGTTTTGTGGGGTAGGGGGCAGTTGACACCGGAACTCACGCGCGTGCACTCGACTGGCCTTGCTGGGCGGTGACCCAGCGGCGGGTTCGGCTGAACAGGGAAGGGGACGCTCTGTAAAGCGGGGATCTCTATGCGTTCCCCGGCAGAGCTGAGCCCCCACTCAGGGGGAGTGTAGGAAACGCCATATGGGATCAAACCCACGGGCCCATCTAGCCGGATATCCTCCATGTCCTGCTACCTTGGATGGGCCCATCTAGGATGTCCGGCCATGAGGCCTGTGGGGTCGCCCCACCTGAAGAAAAGGAGCCCCATGGTGTGGGCCCGCCAGAGAGCCGGATGGGCCATTTGTGCCTCTGCCTTTGGTGATCGGAGCTGGGGGGGAACAGGGGATCCTGGCTCCCCTCCCCCTGTCTCAGTGGGACTCCCCACTCCCAATCGGCGCTCACCCCCCTAGCGGAGGGGGGAGCTACAGCAGCTGCCATACCCTGGGGGGTTCCTGGGGCTCACGCGCCCCCCTCCGTTGCAGTGAACAACGCGGGGCTGGGCATGATCGGGCCGGTGGAGAGCCAGAGCGTCGCTGCCATGAAGAGTCTCTTTGACACCAACTTCTTCGGGCTGGTGCGGCTGGTGCGCGAAGTTTTCCCCGACATGAAGCGCCGGCGCCGGGGCCACGTCGTGGTGATGAGCAGCGTGCTGGGGCTGCAAGGTGAGACTGGGGCGGGGGGCTGGGGCCCCTGGGGACTGGCTGCACCTTGCTGATTTGGGGGGGGGGACAGGTCCAGGCTCCTGTTGATGGCCCCTGCTGTGTGGAAACCACCCGGAGCCCCAGCCTGCCCGCCCGTGGGACCCTGCCTCCCCTCTCCTGCTGGGACCCTGAGCCCTGGGCTCTCCCACCCCCCATAAGACCCTGACCCCAGTGTGCTGGGTTCTGTATGATATTTATTAGGTGTATTACGGTAGCCCCAGCCGTGGCCCAGGGCCCCACTGTGCTAAGCGCTGTACAAACGCAGAGCAAGAAGCTGGTCTCTGCCACGAGATATAAGACAGGAGACAGACGGGGGAGGCCCAGGAGCTGGTGGGACAATTCAGGTCAGTACCACGGGCAGGTGTCTCCGCTCCCCAGTGGCCAACCCCTCGTCAAGTTCTGGGCAGGCCCTCCCGGCAGAGCAGAGCCTCACCCTTGTCCAGCCTAGCTTCCACCCCTCCCTCTGCTTCACCCCGGGGGGCTGAATCGCTCTCCCCTCTGCTCCCCAGGCCTCATCTTCAACGACATCTACTCCGCCTCCAAGTTCGCTGTGGAGGGTTTCTGTGAGAGCTTGGCCCTGCAGGCGCTGAAGTTTGGCGTGAAGTAAGTCTGGGGGGCAGGGCTGTGTAGGGGAGATGAGCCCCAGCGCTACAGGGGGGCAATGGACATTCCCAGCCGCCCCCCGTCCTGAAGCTCGGAGGGGTTGCAGGCAGGTGGCTGCAGGGAGTGGATGGGAGGTGCCTGGTTGCTCCATTGATCCATTAGAACGACTTGGCAGCCCCCACCGCTGCTGACTTTGCTGGTGCTCAGATAAGGGGGATGGACCCACCGAGGCTGTGAGGGGTGGGGTCCAGGTGGCCTCTCCCTCCCCTCCGCCCCATGCGCATCCTAGCACTGTTGGCTTAGTGCATCGCGTGTGCACGGAAGGGGAGGTATCGACCGCAGTGCTGGGACCTCAGGCTGGGTGCAACAGGCGTAAGGATATTGGATGATATGGCCCAGCCATCTGAGACGGCAATGCAGGGAGGTGGGATCCCAGAGTTGGTGGGAGGAAGGGATGGAGGTAGGCGGGTGGCGGGAGGGAGGGAACAGTGGGTAGGTAGAGGGAGAAAGGGCTGGAAGGAGGAATGGATGGATGGAGCAGTGGGTGGATAAAAGGAGGAAGGAGGGGAAGGTGGGTGGGTGGAAGGAGGGATGGTTGGATGGAGGGAGCAGTGGGTAGGTAGAGGGAGAAAGGGCTGGAAGGAGGAATGGATGGATGGAGCAGTGGGTGGATAAAAGGAGGGGAAGGTGGGTGGGTGGAAGGAGGGATGGTTGGATGGAGGGAGCAGTGGGTAGGTAGAGGGAGAAAGGGCTGGAAGGAGGAATGGATGGATGGAGCAGTGGGTGGATAAAAGGAGGAAGGAGGGGAAGGTGGGTGGGTGGAAGGAGGGATGGTTGGATGGATGGAGCAGTGGGTGGATAAAAGGTGGAAGGAGGGAGGGGTGGGTGGTCTGATATGGGAGAGGCAGCAGGTGGGGTGCTGGATTAGAAGGCCCACTGGTCTAAGGAGGTGATACACCAACCTGTGCAACCCAGCACTTTGCCCCTGCATGGCAGCTCCTATCTGCGTGTGCCCTAATGAGCCCAGAGCCAGGCCCTGGCTGGGTACATGAGCTGTGACATGTTACTGTCTCCTGCTCCTCCCCAGCATCAGCCTGATCGAACCTGGGCCGGTGGTGACCGAGTTCGAAAGGAAACTCTACGAAGAAGCCGCCTGCATGGACCTGTCTGCCGTTGACCAGGAGACACTGGATATATTCCAAGGCTTCTACATGGCCTATTCCAAGGAAGTCTTCACGGTGCTGGGGCAGTCGCCGGACGAGGTGGCTGAGGTAGGGAGCCATTTCCCCACCCTCCCGCGCTCATACGGACCTGCGACCCCCTTCCTAGCCCTACAGCGCTCGGCTCTAACCACACTGACACTGGGGACCTAGGGAGGACGGGTGGATAGTTAGATCCTAGGGGCCTGCTTGCCAGAGGTTCTAAGCACCCCCAAATCTAGTGGTGGCACCTGGAGCGGCCGGGGCTGTCAACATCATCTCCAGGCTCAACCTTGAGACGCGGCTCGGCCTCTGTCCCAGTCATCTGCCGCGTGGGGTGGGGTGTGGGTCTGTGTAAGGGCAGGGTGCCCAGCGGTGAAGCATGTATGTTACTGCTCAACACTTCGAGATCCATAGATAAAAAGCATTTTTGTTGAGCTGGGCACAGCTATCCCCATTTTACAGAGGGGGGAAACTGAGGCCTTGAAAAGGGAAGGGACTTGCAGAGCTGGGATTGAACCCAGGAGTCCTGGCTCCCAGCCCCCCTGCTCTAACCACCAGGCCCCACTCCCCTCCCCTCCCTGAGCTGGGAACAGAACCCAGGAATCCTGGCTCCCAGCGCCCCCCTCCCCCAATCACCTAGGCAGTACCGTAATACACCTAATAAATAATATACAGTGGCCAGTGTAGTGGGGCTTGAGCCATGGCTGGGGCTCGTAGGGGCTACCAATACCAACAGTAAGTGGTAATCAGAGTGATGCTGATTTACACCAGTTCGTGATCTGGCCCATTGAGTCCAATGGAGCCATGATTATTTATATTATCATCGTGCCTAGGAGTCCCCGTCATGGCCTAGGACCCCATTGTGTTAGGTGCTGTACAAATACCAGCTGGGGATGCGGCTCATTGACCCCAATGGAGCTGTGCCTGATGTCATATCAACTGGGGATCTGCCCCGGTACGGGTTAAACTTAGGGCGTCGGTCGAGCGTCTAACAGGCAGGCCCTTCCTCCGCTCTCCCCAGCACACGGTCAAGGTGATCATGGCAGAGAAGCCGCCTTTTCGCTACCAGACCAACAGCCTCTACACGCCCATGACCACCCTGAAACACGCCGACCCCACCGGGAACCTGCCTCTGAACGCCTTCCACCAGATGATCTTCCAGCACGACCGGCTCTTCAAAGCCAGCCTCAGCCTTCTCAAGATGCTGCAGTGGAGGAAGAGGAGGGACGTGTCCTATAACAAGTCTCCTTGAGACGAAGGCACCAATCCCCTTCCTCCTCCTCCTCCTCCTCCCTGGACAACACAGGCAGCTCCAGCTATAGATCTCCCCCCGCCCTCCCCGCCCCACTCCCATGCTCTGTAGCACGACCCTAGCTTCCAGTGTGGACAGCCACTGTAAAAGCACAAAACCTTGGACCGAGGGGAGGTGCTAGCACAGTGAGTGATGTGGGGAGCGGGGAGGAGGCATTGTGTTTAGGAGCATGGATCTACCAGGGGACTAGCAACACCTCCTCTTTGCCCTCTTTTTAACCAGCTGATTCTTTTGTATCATTTTTTTTAAGTACATTTGGGGTTTTAAAAGGATTAAAAAAAAAAAAAAAAAAACCTTTCAAAACGTAGAGGAGTGAGGCCCTGCTGTAGGGTAGGCCCCAGGAGCCCTGACTCTCACTCCCCTCCCAGGGCTGGAGATGGGACCCGGAGTCCTGACCTCTCCCAGGGCTGGGGATTGAACCCAAGAGTCTGGATGCCTGGCCCAATGCTCTAACCACTAAGCACCACTCCCCTCCCACAGGTGGGGCTAGATCCCTGGATGTATTGAGTTGTCTTCCCCACCCGAGACCCACGTGTGGGAGTGGGCCCAGCTGTGCTTCCACCAGGGGGTGTGATAGACATCCTGCATGAGGCGGCAGCCCAGCAGGGCTTGTGCCCTGGCAAAGGGAGCGACGGGGCATCAGACTGTCCCCCCGACACTATGGGGGAGGCCTGTAGGAAGATGGCGGGGTGGCTGGTTCAGGGAGGGGATGACTACCGTACTTGCTAGAGTTAGGGGCAGCATGTTTGCCAGCAGGCTACTAATGCAGCCAGACTTGGAAGACACTCAACTAGGGTTTGATGCGGCCCATGGCCCCAGGTTCAAGTGGGTTTAGTGGCGGGGCTGGGGGCAGTGAAGCAGTTTAGCTGGCACGTCCCAGGGGGCCGCAACAGCTCCCAAGAGGGGGTGAGTATTTAGTCTGCAGCATTTTCCTCAGCGTGCTGCACCCTCTTAAGGCCAGGCTCCTGATCTCCCCCTCTCCTCAATCTCCCCCTTGGGGTGGCAGCTGGCCCCCTGCCCAGCACCTGCGGTAGCGCTGGGACCATGTGCCTGTGTTGTAGTGTGTGCAATGACTCACTCCCCCAGCAGCTGTTCAGGGCCAGGGCCGCCCATCCGATCAACCTGTAGGGGTGCAGGAGTCCCTCTCTCAATAAACAGAAGTGCCCGAGCGTGGTGACTGGGGTCAGTTTGTAAGTCCTGGGAACTTTCCACTAGCAGCCGCCTGGCAGGGTCGTGGGGAATCTCACATCTCAGCCCATGCAGGGAAGGGCAGAAGCATGATAGCTGCGGGGGGAGACTACATCTGCCTTCAGGAGTCACTGACCTACAGCTGCCCCGTAAGTTATCCCCTCTCCCCCATCCATGGTACTGACAGCCCCCCTTCCCATAGTAGCTGAGCCCCTCACACCTGCAAGTGTATTTATTCGCCCAACCCCTTGGGGCCATAGGGTATGGCTGTTCTCCACCTTTCATATACAGGAAACTGAGGCACGGAGTGGCTAAGTGAGGTGCCTATGGCCATGCAGAAAAGCTGTGGCAGAGGCAGGATCAGGGCAGCCGTGCCTGAACCCCTGCAATACCATGGTAGCCCGGAGAAGCCCTCTTGTGCTTGGGGCTCTACCCCCAGGACGAGAGCACAATCCCTGCCCCCAACAGCCACCCAGCGAGCCTGCCTCCTTTCCAGGAGTGACAGCCTGGAAGCCAGCAACTCACTCTTAGCTGGTGAAATTGACACTGCAAGCTGGGAACCTGTTGGAAACTCCCTGGCCTAGATCAAGGGGAGTGGGGAGAGCCCGGCTCCAGGACTGGAGGCCTCAGGGCCATAACCCGGCACTAGGGCCTGCGCTGTTGTGACATTGTAGATCCTGCAGGGTTACAGTCATCTGTATAATCAATTGCTTCCATGGCACCCCACAGGCACCTTCGGGGGATGCAGCACCACTGCAGGCAGGGAGGCCTACTGCAGCCACACAAGCAGCACCTGCGGCCAACCTAAGTCCGTTAAATAGCCGATGGTGTTAGCAGTGCCATCTTCTTCCTAGCATATATGCAACATGCCACATACGCAGGTCTGCTGGTTGGCTCATTAGCTGCCCCAGCCCCAGCCCAAGCCAGGCACTGGGACGTGAGCGCTGATCCATGCCTGTGCGAGGGGAGGGGGGGCTGAGCCTTTAGTCCTCGTGCCCATGTAGGCACCAGGGCTGATGGATCAGGTCCTTCCACTCTAGAGCCCAGATCGTAACTGGATACTACGTGCTTTAGGATCAAGTCATGATACTCCGCCCAGGCCAGGCCCCCACCATCACACGCTCCATGCTCGAAGAGCCTCAGAGCAGCTGTTTTACCCAAATGAATGATAAGCCAGAGCTGAGAGAGGGAAAGGGCCATTTATACACCAGCATGGAATGCAGGGCTTTGCCCTCTACACACAGAGCCCACCCACCCCCCTTAAGACAAAGCCAGAGACCCCCTGTGCCAGGCTGTGCAGAGAGTTACAATTAAGCCAAGGAACTCCTTTCAGCGTGGGCATGGTGACCCAACCCTGCTGAGACAATGGGGGATCCACCTAGGCGTAAGAGTGTGATAATCACCGTTCCCAGTAATAATGAGGAATTTAAATCAATAGGTGCATGGGGGGGGGGAGGGATTGAGCCCCCACTTACAAGGGCATCACACCCGAGGGCAGAGTTATTCAGTAGAGCAACAGAGGCAGCCAGAGAGAGGGTGGTGTCACCCAAGGATCTCCCTTGTGGGGAGGTCTCCTCCCCCACCTTGCAGCCCCTGAGCAGGTTGTATAAATGCATTTAAGATCAGGACAGTGGCTATTCTACCCCGGCCTGAACTCTGCTAGTGTCACAAGCAGGGGCCTGGTCCCAAAATCATTCCTGGCCTCACACTGTGATCTCCTGCTCCTGCCTTTAGACTGGTGCACAGCAGCTAAGGACCTGCTGTTTCAGGGGTGCTGAGCTGATCGCAGCAGGGATACAGGCCTCCTGCACCAGCGGATCCCACCTACCCTCTCTCTAGGGTTAGAGAGGTTTGTTCCACTAGAGGAGCAGGTTGGTTGCCCCACCTCAAAGGGAGCTAAATTAAGCCAGGTTCTCTCCTCCCTCAGTCCCCGTGGCGCAGGCAAGAGCCCAGCGCACTCCCTGTAAAGGCTAAACCCCACGTTCCACAGCGCTGCACAGGTAACCAAGGGCAGGAGCCGAGCCTGCAGGAACGAAGCCAGCTCCCGGGGAGATGGGCAGAGCAGAGGCGGGAGGCAAGTCACAGAGAGGCAACCAAGACGCAAGCCTAGAGGTCCCAGTTGGTGCTAGAATCACACCCTGAACCTACCACCTGACAGGGTCTAGCAAGAAGCCCGGGGCAGCCTGCCCCTGAAAAACTGCTTCTCCCAGGAAGGAGGTACCACTAATGCTAGAGTGAAAACCATGGCCCCCAGGTAAAGGGCACCACACCTTTCGGGGTGCCACCGAGCTCCAGATGAACGTGAGCCAAGCTTCACTGCTCAGATGTTGTCTAGATCCTGGCCTGTTGCTCAGCTCCACCAGCAACACTGGGGAGCTGGTGAGCTCTTAGTCTCAGCTGAAGATCGCTACGTATTTCTCCTCTGCCCGGGAACGATCTATCGACTCACCCCAGTGGTACAGGACCTCTTTGACCCCAGCCAGATGTTGGTGCTGAACGCCAGCTCCACCTTTGCTGGTCGGCCCCAGCTCGTCCATGGAGTGAAGGAGAAGGCGGTAGGAGAGCTGGTGAGGGTGGGGGCTACTGGTGGAGAATGCATCTAAACTAGAAGCAGGGATGCATGGATCAGGAAGTGGGTCTGGAAACCACTCTTGAAGGAGAAGGGCGGAGCTTGGCTGGCCAAAGTCCCCACCCCCCGCCCCGTACAAGAGACGGCAGCCCTCAGCCATCCAGAGTTCGTCTGAACTTCCTGCAGTCTGGAGAACAGGCCTGGTCCTGCAAACAGCTGCTGGAATTGCACAGGGCCATGCAGTTCTTAGCACTGCCACAAGGTGGGGCAGGGGAGCAGAGAGGCAGGAATTCAACACAAAACCCCCGATTTCTCTGTCCTGCTTGGGAATCTTCGGCTGGGCCGCAGGCTCGGACCCGGCGGCCTCCCCACGGTCCGGGCACTAGCGACAGTCTGGGCGGATAGCCCTCACACCGCCTCGCGGGCAGCCCTGCTCTTCTTCAGCTTGGAGAGACCCTCATGGACGCCGGCTTCTGTGATCCTGCAGAGAGAAAGCGAGACAGATGACCCCAGGCGCAGACAGGATGGATCAGATCTGGCTGCTTCTTCTACAGCCCTAGCAAGGGTCCTGCAGCTCCTGGAACTGCAGGGATATCATGGCACATAGCTAAGATTCGCCCTCCCTTATGGAAAGCAATAACACCCGCTACACCTAACACCTGGAACTTGCCCCGACAAGGAACAGAGGGCTCTGTGGAGCAGGCACTCGATGACTCAGACTTTAAGGTCAGAAGGGACCCTCATGATCTAGTCGAGTGGTTTTCAAAGTTCGGGTCGTGGAATGCAAGGCACTGGGTCGCCTTGCTCAGGTCCCAGGGACCCTGGCGGCAGGCCAGCAAAAACTAGTAAGCCTACCTGTTTGACACCGCGCTGCACCCCGGAGGTGGCCAACAGGTCCGGCTCGTAGGCAGGAGGCCACGGGGCTCCATGCGCTGTCCCCGCCCCAAGCACAAGCTCTGCACTTCCGTTGGCCGGGAACCGGCCAATTGGATTCGGGGATGGGGGGGCGGTGCCTGCGGGCGAGAGCCACTTGTGCGCCTCCGCCTAGGAGCCGGACCTACTGCTGGCCACTTCTGGGCGCAGCGCGGTCCACGGTGTCAGGACAGGCGAGAAGTCTGCCCCTGCACCCCAGCTGTGCCACTGACCGGAAGCCGCCAGAGGAAAGCCTGTGCCCCAACCCCGTGACCCAATCCCCTGTCCCAGCCCTGAGCCCCCCCCACCCCGAAACCCAAAGCCCCTTCTTGTACCCCAACTCCCTCATCCCTGGCCCCACCCCAGAGCCTGCACCCCCAGCCCAGATCCCCTCCTGCACCACAACCCCTTGCCCTGAGCCCCCCCCAACCTGGAGCCCCCTCCTGCACCCCAAACCCCTCATTCCCAGCCCCACCCCACAGCCCTCACCCCAACCCCCTGCCCCAGCTCTGGTCCCATCCCACATCCCAAACCCCTCATCCCCAGCTCCGTTGGGTCGCAGGCATCAACCATTTTCTTCAACTGGGTCACCAGAAAAAACGTTTGAAAACCACTGATCTAGTCTGACCTCCACAGGTGAGCTTGGAAGGATTCGATTTTTACTGGGAAACGTTGAAGGTGGATTTCACCCAAGATCCACACACACACACACACACACACACAAATATTTCCATCGATAACTGAGAGGCAAAGTAAGAAAAACGCGGCTGAAGACCTCGGAGTTTGATCGAAGGCTATTTGCTTGGTGCATTTTGCCACGGGACCCTGCCAATTGGTGTTTAAAACTGGAATGTCAATTTCAACGGCCACGTCATTAGCTAATTATTGTCTGCCCCGCCTCTATTTTCCTTGTGAACATTTAAAAGTGATAAAAATGGGGGGGAAATACTTTAAAATAAACATTGCTATTATCCATCAAAACCATGAACATCGAATTCTGCCAAGCCTACTCATCAGGTTCACACATAGGTGGGAAACTGACCCAGAATAACTGGGGCCCAAATAGCTATTCTACGTATGCAAACTGGTTGTAGCCCTCTTGGTCCCAGGACGTTCGAGAGACAAGGCGGGTGAGTCTCCCTGCGCACAGTCTACACCAGCGGAAGTAGCATTGGGAATGAGCAGGACTTCCCTCTTCTCAGCCCCACCCAGAGATCCAGCTACTTACACCTGATTCATCTGCAGTTCCTCCTCCTCCTCCTCGTCCTCTTGGGGCAGCTGTAGATAAGGGTTGTTCGAAGCCGGGCGGAACTTGTATCCCGTTAGGATGAAGAAAACCAAGGTGGATACTTCAACCAGGAGCTGCAAGGAAGGAAAGAAGGGTCCTTAGGCCTAGCGATCGGAGTCCAAGTTCAGTGCAGCTGCTACTGAAATGCAGCTGGCTCTGGGGTGGGACATAACAGCGCACAGCAACAGTTTAGGACGGGAAGGGACGAATCACACAGAGAGTGATAAGAAAGAAAAAACGAGGCCTGAATGTGTATTGCCCACCCTGGAATTTGGGCAGGAAACTGACCTGGGAAAGGGAGGCTGTTGAAATGGCTGCAGCTCTCTCAGACCCTTGGATTTGCATGAAATCTTGACCGAGCGCAGCACAGCGCCCCCTAGCACCAGCCTGCTGCAGTGGCCAGTGGGAAGAGTGCCACTGCTGACAGCATTTCTCCTTGGTGGTCTCCTAGCCAAGTACTGGCCCAGCAGATGTCACTTAGCACCAGTCCCAGCTGGGTGGGCTGCAGGGTACGCAAAGGCTGGGGACCGGTCAGAGGCACCTGCATTGCAGATCCCCAGTCGCCACTTCCAGTCCAGGGGCAAGAAAACCTGGCCTATGACGCACGTCGTTACAATACAGCGCCTCACCGATGGATCTCAAAGCACTTCACCATCACTCGCATCCAGAGCCCAGCTGGGAGGGAGGGAGGGAGGGAGATGTCCCCCGTCTTGCCAGTAAGGATCTTAGAGTGAATCAGTGACACTGCTGGGAATAGAACCCAGGAATCCTGCTCCCCTTCCCCTTCCCCTCCCCATCCCCTTTCCCCTCATCCTCACCTCGTAGAGCCACTGCCACTGGAAGGGGACGGTGAATTTGAGCAGGATGGCAATGACACGGGAGAAGTAAATGTAACACACGACCTGGAAGAGGGGGAGAGAGAGAGAGAGAGAGAGAGAGTGACTGAGGCCGCGGGGGGTCCTAGTCCCGTCACGCAGACAGCGCTGGTGCTGCCAGCATCCCTGAGACAGGGAGCCAGGGCCGGGGGCACCTACCATGACGTAGTAATGTCTGAAAAGCTTCAGTTTCGCCAGGTTTGTGGCAGCTGGAAATAAAACAAGGGGAGTTTGTCACACGGCGCTGGGAGCAGGTTCCAGATCAGGGGGGACGGAGGGGGCCAGAGCCCCCTCAGAACGAGGGGGTGGGGGCCGCAGCTGGGCTTCTCGGGAGGAAGCCGAGACAGACTCACCTTTGCCGTCCGTGCTGGAGGCCTCCTGGAGGTGGCGGATGGACCTGCGGACGGACAAACCAAGCCAAAAGCAAATGACTCCCATGGGATTGTGGGAAAATTCGCACCCCCCGCCCCACCCCATGAAGCCTTCATGGTCCCATCGACCCCCAGCACTGTGTCGGCCCCCCAGGTTAGTGTGCACAGCCGGGACACCCCTCTGCACCGGACACTTCCCATGGGGGCATATGTGACTGGCACCCCTATGACCCCAGAGAGACTGACTTCCCTTTAATTTATACCACCCTGGGCTTCTCCAGCATCTTCCACGCATGCATCCGTGACGGTCCCCCATAGCACCGTGGGGGTCAGCGCTGACTCTGAGGGGAGATCAGCCCCCCATCCTGCCGTACAGCAGCATCGGGGTCACCACTGACTTGGGAGAGCGCCCCCTTACTGACGGCGCCACCCTGCGGTTTTCCTCCATCTCCCATCCAAGCACTGACCCAGCGTAGCTTGCGAGACCTGGCGGGTTCCCAGCCCAAGGCGGTACCGGCTCTTACCACACCACGGGGAAGAGGATGGCCCCGCAGCAGAGCAGGTCCACGAGAAAGAGGATCTGCTTCCAGGAGGCGTAGTCACTGCTGCCCTCCTCCGAGGACTCGATGATAATGTAAGCGACGTTGGCCAGCACCTGCGCGATGGGAAAGGCGGGTGGTGAAGGGACTTCGCAGCCCTGGGCGGGAATCCCCGCTTGCCAAGTGTTGTTTGGTGCAGGCCACTGCCCGGAGGCCAGAGGAGAGCAGGGCGCTACCACCTGGCCCTTATTTAGCCCTTTTCAGCTGGAGATCTCCAAGCGCTTCCGCAAGGAAGGACAGGACCATCACCCCCATCTCGCACATGGGTAAACTGAGGCACAGATGGGGCGGGGGGGGGAGGCAACTTGGCTGAAGTCACCCAGCTGACAAGGTGCGGAGCGGGGAGCAGACCCCACGTCTCCCAAGGTCCAGCCCAGGGGTCTGTCCATGAGCCAACGGTGCTTCCCCAAGGAAATCGTTTCCCCGAATCGTTTGCTTTCAGCACCGGGAGCCTGAAAGGAGCCCGGACAGAACCAGTTCCGGCAGCCCCACTCCAGCCCAACGTCTCCACCCAGCACGGCTCTGGCTTTGAAGGCAGAATGGCGAGGAGGCGGCTCCCCCCAGCCGTCGCGCTCCTCACCTGCAGGGGGATGACGATCACGAAGAGCTTCTTCTCTTTGTCCGACAGGATGTACTTGATGAAGGCCCAGCCTGTCCCGATCAGCGCAATGGTGATGAAGAGCAGGGCACCCTTCAGCCTGCAAGGCACCCAGAGGCAACTCAGGCGGGCGCCCTGTTCTGGGAGGCCGGGCTGGCTCAGGGCGAGCCACGGAAGGGCTGTGTGTTTCCTGAGCCACAACACGCTGGGACTGAAGAAATCGGGACACTCTCCCTCCCCTGCGCAACTGCCCCCGCTCCCCACAGTGCCCCCTGCTGGGAGAGCTTGGAACTGCAGTATCCAACAGCCAGTGCTCCTGCCCTGCTCTATACTGCGCCCCCTACTGGGAGAGGCTGGGATTGGAGCGGCTAAGAGCTCCGCCCACAGCCAGCCCTCTTATACCGTCCCCTGCAATTAACAGCTCCATGCAATCAATGTCCTACGACACCCTCCAGGGCGCCTCCTGCTGGGAAGACTGTAGTAGCGAAACCTCCCCAGCAACCTTCCGAGTGGTGGCAAGCACCACCCGCAGTCAGTGCCCCCTGGTGGGAGAAACTGGGACTACAATACTTGCAAGCTCCCCCCTTATCCGTTGGCTCCTCCAGGGCCCCCACCCTGGACCCAGCCGTGATGCCGGGCTATAGAATATCACAGAATATGTTCCCTCCGCGTAGGCCCCGTAACCAGACGCTCTGCACTTACAGGTGGGTCACGAAGTACATGACGGCTAAGCTCTCAATCGGGTGACCCTCGGTATTAATGAAATAGTAGTTGATCTGAGAGAGAGAGGACAGAGAAGGGGGTCTCAGTTGGAGCCTCCCGATTCAGGCTAGACAGGCTGGGAGAGCGCCCATCATAGCCACCCAAAGGCCATCTGCCCGTTAGGGAGCTGGTGGCAAAGCCGGGGTGGCTCAGAGCCATTCACCTCCGTGCCAACAGCCCTGCCCAGCAGGGTAACCGCCATCGCGAGATGGCTGTCAGGCAGCCAGTGCATGAGATGAGTTTGACGGGTCTCAGCCCCACATGCCAGAAACACCATTGTCTTCTTGGGGGTAGATCAGCCCTTCCCCGAGAAAGGTCAGAGATTCTTAGCAGAGGTGACACAGACATGTGACACAGACACTGTCCCTGCCAGCGCGCTGAGAACAGAGAGAACCCCAGGACCAGTCAGTCCACCATGTTCAGTTTGCACCGATGCTTTTCAAGGGGCGCTGGATTCAGGTTAACACCTTACAGGCTAGTGTCTTCCCCAGCCATACCCAATACCCCGAGCCAGAAGGCCCTGGGCACATTTCACCTCTTAGACAGACACCCCCCCGCTAAGCGGAGGACGAGGCTCACGGGGGTCAGCAGGAGCCCGACTGCAGTGAACCCAGGTACGGCCGCTGTCCAATAATACCAGGCTCTACCGGCTTTCGGTGTGCGTCCTGCACCTAGCACAATGGGGCTTTGGTCCATGGCTGGGACTCTTAAGAGGTTCAGAGCGCTTTTCATCTATGGGTCTCAAAGCACTTTACAAAAGAACCTTGGCAGCATCATTCCCATTTCATGGAGGGGGAAACTGAGGCAGGGAGGAGCAGCTGGCCCGAGATCAGCCAGCAGGCCAATGGCTAGCGCCCAGGTCTCAAGCCCTTTGTCACTGGGCCCCCCTGCATCGGCATAGCTGGCTACTTACGCTGTGGAAGAGGAGAGAAAGGGCCTTGGTATAAGCTAAGGCAGCCATGAGCCAGTGGATTTTGAACACGCTGAACCTGCAAGTAGAGACACACAATCAGGCTGATGCCCATGGCGGTTCTGGGGGTGGAAAGGGGGCAGGGTGGGGGACAATAGACAGGAAGGCTGCCTGCCCCGGGGGAAAGCGATGTGGACACAGCCAATCAGAGGGCCGGGACTCACTTGTGCTGGCAGAGGAAGTAGACCCACACGGTGGCCGCGGCCAGGAAGCAGGCGGACATGACCAGGTAGAGTTTGATGAGGGGGATCTCGGCAGCTGACAGGTACCCATCCGGGTTCTTCTCTCGGATCATCACCTGCAAAGCAGAGCCAGTGTAGAGCGGGAGCTGCGGCCGGGGGAAATGCCACCGCACAGGGATGCCAGGAGATCTGATCCAGGGTAGAGGGGCCCCTTGCTTTGGTCTGGAGTGGTGGGGGACCACCGGATGGACCATTGAGCTGATCCAACGTGCAGGGGGGCTAGAGGGGCTCGCTGGTCTGATCTGCCCCAGCAGGGGTGCAGAGGGAGGCTGATGGGACTGGGACCAACAAATACAGACCAAGGATGTATGACAAACTCCCCCGCGTGCTGTGGCTTTGGAAATACACGGCGTGCCCGGTTTGCTCTAGACTAGCTGTGCCTGGTGGAGAAAGCCCTGGACTGGAACACTGGGTTCGAATCCCAGACACTTGTACACCACAGTCCGGTAAGGGCCCCTCGTAACCCATTCATCCCGTCTATGGCAACATGACGGGCGCTTGGGGCTCAGTGTAGAGTATCTGAGCAGCTTGGGCTGCTACTTAGGTTGCCAGGTCTTTGGGGCAGGGACTGGCTATGCGTTCTGTGTCTGTACAGCGCCTAGCGTAGGAGGGTCCTGGGCCGTGACTGGGGCTCCTACGCACTACAGCAATACAAATATCTAGCTCATATAGCACTTCCTATCCACAGATCTCAAAGCACTTTGCAGTAGGTCAGTATCATTATCCCCATTTTACAGATGGGAAAACTGAGGCACAGATGGGGGGGGGGGGGGGAGTGGCTCACTCAGGGAATAGGACCCAGGTCTCCCGAGTCCCAGACCAGTGCTTTACTCGGCTTTCTAATCCGCCCGGAGGCAGAGGGGGGAAGTCTGTAACACAGGATTAGAACTCTACTGTTTCTGCTGGAGGGGGGGGCGGGGTGGGGGGGGATGACGGTCTCCCGCATGCACACTCACGGTGATGTCGTAAGGCATCTGGTTTGCCGGGGCTCTATTGTGGCAGTTGTGAAAGTTGAGGTTGTACAGACCTTCCGCCTCCGAGCCGATCACTACGTGGAACTGCAAGGACAGAGGGGGAGAGCCCCGAGTTACCAGTCAGGGCTCTGGTCGGCGCTGAACTTGTTGCAGGAGACAGGCGGAGGATACCCCCCTGCTCAGTGGAGTTCCCATTACAGACACATTAAGACTCCAGGGGCTCTGCCCCTCCCTTCCTGGGCTGCAGCCCATTCTTCCCCTGGAAAAGCGGGGAGCAAGTCAACCCAGCAGCGGTTCTAAGGAGCAGTGCGCAGCCCTCATTGGCCAGGATAGGCCTTGTAGTGAGACAGATGGGTCCAGCCCCATTCAGCAAGGAGACAGGGATACCAGACTAGACTGACCAACGGCCTCGTCCCACACAGCAGGAGGTGGGATGCCATTGGACCCGGCCACTTATTTGATCTGATGTGGCAGGGAGGGGAGGGGAACAGGCTCTAGGGAAGCAGAGATACCAGGTTAGTCAGGACAGGCTGACCTGCCTTGGAAGTGAGGGTGGGGAGATGCCAGGCCAGATGGGCCCACAGGTCTGAGCTGGCAAGGGGGGAGGAACACAGGGGAAGAACACGAGCTGTTGGCTTGTTCCAGGAAGGCCCTTCCTCCATCCAGCCAGGCGACACTTACGCTGAAGTTGTAGGAGTCGTTCACGTTCCCTAGATCTAGGACCAGATCTTCCCCTCTGTGGCTGGAATCCGGCTGCACAAGAAAGGCCAGTAAGGATCAAAGCACACAGAGCTGGAGTCGCCTGCCACACGTGGGAGAGGAGGAACGAGCGGGGCTTGCTCTGCCCGGGGATCACCCAGATGCTGGCTTACCGCCATGCCGATGGCTCAGCCATGCTACAGTTCCCAGCTGCTGAAGCGGGGACTAAGGCCGCTTGTCATGCCGGCGCAAGCAACGGCCAGGACTCTATCGCTCCCCGCTTCCCATCCAGCCACTGGCTCCCCAAAACCCTCTGAAGTCTACCCCTCTCCCCAGCCTCTCTGCTGCACAACGGGCAGTTGGCACCCTGGGCTCTGCAGAGAGAACGGCGCTGGAATCGGGAGGCGGCAGGCGCCGGCTGGGTTGGCGGAAGCCTGGTGATCTGTCACAGCTGCCTGGGAACTGCCCTCGGCTCAGTCCCTGAATGGCATTTACCTGCTTGGCTTCGCCCTCTGTCTTCTTCTGGGGGTTGGCCGCATCAGGCGCTTTACCAGGCACTTCCGGCTGTCCTTCTGTGCCTGGAAGAACGAACACACCCCTTCGGCATGGACTAGATGCCATTAACTCCAGCTCCTCCTGGTGAAGTTCAGGCTGGGAGGCCCTCCCCTACCCCCTGCCTCCTTTCAGACCCTTGCATCCGCTGCTCCCCAAAAAACCAACACCCAACACAACAGGGCCTCCATCGCAGCTGTGGCTGGGACAGAACTAATATTATTACACGCCACATACTATGGGATACATGACATTAACTCCAGCCATCTGTTGGGCCAACTCCGACAATGATGACCTGCCTCCTTGGAACGAGGTGGCCTCAACGTCCTGTCCTAAACAGGAGTGCTAGTGCTGGGTGTCTATTTCAAGCAGCGGGGTCCCTCTACATCTGTAATCTGGCCACGTTTCCCCCTAGCGCTTTGAGATCCTCGGAACAAAGGTACCCCAGCAGCACACCGAATTACATCCTGAGAGCACGGGGCAACGCTAGCGAGATCAGCTGCGCCTGCCCGTGGTAAGCAATTAACTGCAGCGCTCTCGTTAGGAAGAAAACGAGCCCCTTCTCGAGCAGCATGGAGAAGGCTGCTTCACTCCGGGCAAGTAGGAGACAGCCAGACCTGGGTGTCTAAGCCGCGTCCAGTCTCCCCTCACCTTTACTGACAGCAGCCTGGTCCTTGCTATCGTCGGCTGGTTTCGGATCCGAGCCCCCATTCTGCACCTCGGGGAGCAGACCGGAATAAATCTGCAGCTTCTTCTGCTCTCCCAGCTTCCGCACTTGAACCCTGAAAGGACAGAACCGAGCGTCAGTGCAGGGGGCGTGACACAACGGAGATGGGTTCGCCGCTGGAGAGAGGGGGCGGGATCAGTTATGCAAAGGGTCATTTAGTCGGTCGCTGGGGGCCAGGACTCCTGGGTTCTGTTCCTAGCTTTGGGAGAGGGATGTGGGGGCTAGTGTGGTTATAACTGGCAGCCAGGACTCCTGGGTTCTGTTCCTAGCTTTGGGAGAGGGATGTGGGGGCTAGTGTGGTTATAACTGGCAGCCAGGACTCCTGGGTTCTACTCCCGGCTGGGAGGGTCTAATGCTCAGAGCAAAAGTAGCAGTTTGATTTATCTGCTGCCTTTTCCATTTCACTGTGTAACCTCCTGTTACACGAGGATACATAGGAGCACCTGACTGATCTTCTGTCTACCATTCACTCCTTAATTTATACACCGTTATCACATCTCCTTATTTATTCCCTCTCTAATCCCAGTCATCTCTCACACGGTTCTCACGTACCACCTGATATCAGGGGTGGTTGCAGGCAGTGCTGGTGACAACATGAGCTGTCTGCATATTGGCTAGGGGCTGCTCTGATCCCTGGACCCGGAAGAGTCTAGGTACTAGGCTAATTTGCCATTAATGGCGCCAGTCGATTGAGCGGGAGGTCAGACGAGGAGTCCAATGAAATATATATAAGCGCAGACAGAATTTCACTTGCTTGTTCTGTTTGACGTCAATGAGGAAGAGGATTCGCGACTCCGCTCCGGTTTGTTCCAAGGTGCAGTTATGAGATTCCTTCCCCTGCAGAGAGGAAAACTGCCCCCCCGTCAGATCAGACAAAAAACACGTGTACAAGCTCTCTTAATTAGCACCAGCTGGATTTACAGTAGGCCCCAAATCAGGGCCCTGCCGCGCAAGATGCTGTACGTAGTAAGAGACAGTCCCTGCCTCAGAGACCTTACAATCTAAATAGCCAAGACACACGGAAGGAGGGGATGTAACAACAGATCAGTGGCACAGCTGGGAATAGAACTGAGGTCCTATCAACGTCTAGACCAGAGCTCTACCCACTAGGCCCTGCTGCCTCTCCAAGGGACTGATTCACATTCACTTCCCCTAGAATCAGTCTTTCCAGTGGCTCCCAGAGGTAACTGATGGCAGATTCCGGACATTCCCCCTTCCGGTTTCCTTTGCAACAGCCTAGCCCTAGAGATCCCGCCTGGGTTTCGTGCGGTGAAGCCAGTCAGCAGTGCTCAGGGATCGGCCAGAAGGGGTCACTCAAGAGGAACACATTGCCCATTGAGCAGGACTTCCACACACACGCTGCCTCTGCCTCTCCCCCCCCCCCCGCCCCGAAAACAATCCCCCTCCAGAACACCAGCGCTTCCCAAACAAACTCTGAAGGGTTCCCGCACACACAGAATGGCAACTCACTGGGTAGGAGAGGGCCTCGCGAATCCTCGTCCTGGACAAGCTGAAGCCGACCTGGAAAGAAAAAGGATTCATCTGTTATGACCAAGCCTTTCTCTGCACCAGCCAGGGGCCGATCCCTGAGCCTTTGGCAGATGGGGAAGGCTCAGGTGGGGCAGGGCACAGAAGCTCGGCCAGGGGGGCAGCCAGCCACGGTGTCTCCCATACAGGCCATGAAGATGCCCCATGACACAGTTACGGCCCTCCAGGCCAGCTCGCTGATCAGCTCCAGCAGGCCCGAAGGTATCCGGCTACTTGGATTTCTTACCAGAGGGACTGAGTGTTGGGGGCTGTCCATAAGTTACTTGACCAACCTCAAAAAACGTGTTAAGACCCACCCACCCCGTGGAACACTGAAACCCGCCAAATTAAGGACCCACCCAGCCCCTAATGCATTACGGATTTTATGGACAGCCCCTTGGAGGGGGAGCCCTGCTGGCTGGTTCACTGCAGTCACAGAGTTAACTCGGGCTCTTATTCGGGTGGTTGCCTCTACCCCCCTCCCATCCACACACAAAACCCTCCCCCAGCTGGCCTGGCCTGGTATAGGCTAGAGCCAGGGATCTGATCTGTCTTAGATACTTAAATGACCCCCCCACACACACACACTAACACACACACACGCGACCTCACAATATTTCATGTATTTAACCTCCCAAGTGCTATCAATGTCTTTTTTTTTTTTTTTTTTTGTATTTCTCTGGGCCTCTATTCTCCATCTAAGTGACTTGCCCAAGGTCACATGGGAAGTCGGTGGCAGAGCACAGCCCTGATCTCCCAGTTGTAGGCTAGGGACCTGGGCCATTCTTCCTCTGCCTGATTTGAACCCAGGACAGCAGGTGTCTCAGGTCTGAAGTTTAGCTCAACCCAACCATCTCTGCTCCCAGTGGTGAGAATGCTAGATTCATTGCAGGAGCGCCCCGCCGGTGTGAAGCACCCTGGCACTGTGCCATTCACACCCACACCCTCCGTCCCCTTGGGAATCACAGGGGGGTGGAGGGTGGTCGCTCCCTGGCGCGCACCACGAACTACTATGTGACTGAGTCCTCCTGAGAGGAGCCGCAGCATTTACCCAAGGCTTGTCCTGCTTGGCGCTGCCAAGGCCGAGATGCAGCCGGCTCACGTTCACCTCCAGGGAGCCATTCGCGTAGAAGCCGAAGGTGTTCAGATGGATGTCAGCCCTCTTCTCACCCTGAAATAGACGAGGCAGGAAGCCATCACACGACCAAGCCCATTAGACTGGCTAGCAACAGCAGCAAAACACAAGGCAGGGCTCCACGCCGCTCCCATGAGTGGGAAACAAGGGCCAGCCCCACGCAACAGCCTCCACCCAGGGGGCCAAGCCTCGAGGTGTCCTTTTCAGTCACGCTGGTGCAGCCAGCCAGAGAGATGAGTGGCATGGGTGGGGCCCGGCACGTCTCTTCCACCCTAGGGTGGCCAGATTCATCTCATCTCGCAAGCTGCAGACGCATCAGAATTGCTTCCCTTTCAGAAGAGGAAGTGACTCCAGAGGCGCAGGGTGAGCAGGAGCGAGATGAGCGGTTTTGGGATCCAGATCACGTGTCCGCATCGGCCAAGCGCCATTTTGTCACACAGGGTCACCCGGGACGTGGCAACGTGGTGACCCGTAGGGAGGGGACTGCTCTACATCTAACCCAGCCCACAAACTGCAGCGATGGGCTGCTCCGGTTGACACAGCTGCTTAAAGAAGACGAGTTCATTGCTCAGCCCCAGACAGGCTCAGAGCGGGACTGAGCCCAGGATCTGAGCCATGTTTTTCTTCCGGAGAAGGGAGTCAGCTGTGACACTGCCTAAATCAAAGCCTGAGAACTCCTCCCAGCCCTTAGGTAAACGCACACCTGGATCCAAGCTTCCTAGCCAGCGTCCATCTCTGTTAAGGGGGCAAATCAAATCCCAGACACCAGCACCCCCTCCAAGCGCACACGAATGTTAGACCTGAGCTCTGGTCTGTTTGTAATTAAAATAATAGATCTCCTGCCCCAAGGAGATCAGACTGGGTTGTGTGAGAGGAGAGGGAGCAGTGGAGGGAGAAGAACAGGTTTGGGGGATGGGGGGAGTAGAACGGGGGGGCAGCCAGGGGGGAATGAGGTGAGAGCAGGACAGTGTCTTCATCCAGCAGATTTGGAAAGAAAGCAACCCCCCCATATAGCCAATGAGTTCATTTGATCATTTAATTGTGTTATCTAGTGTCCGGCTAACACACACGTTATTTGCGTTTCAGTTGCTAAATAAACATCATCCACATACTGAAATAAAACAGAAAGCTTGGAAAACCTGGCTGACACCCTTCTCAGCTGCCCCCGCCTGAGAGTCCAACCCCCTGTTCCTTATCTGGGCTTCCACACCGCAGAAACCTTGGGCTGCCCCGACAGTAACCGCAGTCCAGGCGTTGGACAATCCGCCTGTCATATCTTCATGTGACACTGTTTCAACACCTTGCAAACTCAGATCCGCTCCGGACTTCCCCCAGGCCTCATCTGGTGAGCCTCCAAACACCAATGGCCTTGTCCACATAAAGTCCCCCAGCTACCCAGATCCCCATCTCGCCCACCGCTGCGTTCTCAGAGCATTTCCACCTGGAAGTCCAGGAGCTGCTGCGTTAGGGGGCACCAAGGGAGGAGGTGGGCAGGGGCAGGCGCCGCGGGGATGATGGGGAAGGAGTAACTGAGGCAGGGAGGGGAGAGATGGAGGCTGGGGGGGGATCACGAGGTGCTGGGGAGAACTGGTGGGTCCCAGCCCTGGGCTGGGGAAGGCAGGGAGGGAGGACTCAGGGAGATTCCCGGGGGTGTTCCCAAGGGTAGTTCAAGCCCCAGCAAGGGGGAGGGGGAATTAGCAGGAGGTTTTAGGGGGATCATGCAGGGAAGGCCCCAGAGTGGGGGGAGGGGAAAGCAAGCAGCTCAAAGCCGGGGGGGGAAGGGGGGATCAGTCCCATGCCAGCTGCGGGTTGTGGGGAGTCCCCAAAGGCAGGTCGGTCCCATCTCAGGGTTGGATGGGGTTGGTCAAGTCCCGAGGACCAGGGAATCCCAGCCTGGGATTATGATCTCCCACCCGAGGGGGGTCCGGTCCTGTCCCAGGGGAGGGGGTTCCCAGCTCAGAAGTTGGTCTCATCCCGGGTGGGGGGAGGGAGGTCAGTCCTTTCCCAGGGGGTGGGAGGGGTCGGTGCCGGTACCCGGGGGGAGGGGCCGGGCCGGTCCCTGGGCGGGGGGAGGGGCCGGGCCGGTCCCTGGGCGGGGGAGGGGCCGGGCCGGGCCGGTCCCTGGGCGGGGGGAGGGGCCGGGCCGGTCCCTGGGCGGGGGGAGGGGCCGGGCCGGGCCGGTCCCTGGGCGGGGGAGGGGCCGGGCCGGGCCGGTCCCTGGGCGGGGGGAGGGGCCGGGCCGGGCCGGTCCCTGGGCGGGGGGAGGGGCCGGGCCGGGCCGGTCCCTGGGCGGGGGGAGGGGCCGGGCCGGGCCGGTCCCTGGGCGGGGGGAGGGGCCGGGCCGGGCCGGTCCCTGGGCGGGGGGAGGGGCCGGGCCGGGCCGGTCCCTGGGCGGGGGGAGGGGCCGGGCCGGGCCGGTCCCTGGGCGGGGGGAGGGGCCGGGCCGGGCCGGTCCCTGGGCGGGGGGAGGGGCCGGGCCGGGCCGGTCCCTGGGCGGGGGGAGGGGCCGGGCCGGGCCGGTCCCTGGGCGGGGGGAGGGGCCGGGCCGGGCCGGTCCCTGGGCGGGGGGAGGGGCCGGGCCGGGCCGGTCCCTGGGCGGGGGGAGGGGCCGGGCCGGGCCGGTCCCTGGGCGGGGGGAGGGGCCGGGCCGGGCCGGTCCCTGGGCGGGGGGAGGGGCCGGGCCGGGCCGGTCCCTGGGCGGGGGGAGGGGCCGGGCCGGGCCGGTCCCTGGGCGGGGGGAGGGGCCGGGCCGGTCCCTGGGCGGGGGAGGGGCCGGGCCGGGCCGGTCCCTGGGCGGGGGAGGGGTCGGGGCCGGGCCGGTCCCTGGGCGGGGGGAGGGGCCGGGCCGGGCCGGTCCCTGGGCGGGGGAGGGGCCGGGCCGGTCCCTGGGCGGGGGAGGGGTCGGGGCCGGGCCGGTCCCTGGGCGGGGGGAGGGTCGGGGCCGGGCCGGTCCCTGGGCGGGGGAGGGGGAGGGGCCGGGCCGGTCCCTGGGCGGGGGAGGGGCCGGGCCGGGCCGGTCCCTGGGCGGGGGGAGGGTCGGGGCCGGGCCGGTCCCTGGGCGGGGGAGGGGGAGGGGCCGGGCCGGTCCCTGGGCGGGGGGAGGGGCCGGGCCGGTCCCTGGGCGGGGGAGGGGCCGGGGCCGGGCCGGTCCCTGGGCGGGGGGAGGGGCCGGGCCGGGCCGGTCCCTGGGCGGGGGAGGGGCCGGGCCGGTCCCTGGGCGGGGGAGGGGCCGGGCCGGGCCGGTCCCTGGGCGGGGGAGGGGCCGGGCCGGGCCGGGCCGGTCCCTGGGCGGGGGAGGGGCCGGGCCGGTCCCTGGGCGGGGGAGGGGCCGGGCCGGTCCCTGGGCGGGGGGAGGGGCCGGGCCGGGCCGGTCCCTGGGCGGGGGGAGGGGCCGGGCCGGGCCGGTCCCTGGGCGGGGGAGGGGCCGGGCCGGGCCGGTTTCCCCAGGCCGCGCTCACCGTCAGCACCAGGCGGTGGATCCGGCCCGCGGCGCCCCCGAGCAGCAGCAGCAGCGGGAGGAGCCGCCCCGAGGCCCCGGGCCGCCCCCGACTCCGGCCGAACATCCCTGGGCACCGGCTGCCGCCCCGTCCCGTCCGGTCCCGTTCCGGCCACTCCGACTCCGCCCCGCCGCCTGCCTCCGGCTCCGCCAATCGGCGCGCCGCGACCCCGCCTCGCCGCCAATCATCGCCCACCTCGTCGATGGCGCCCGCCCCCTGCCGGGAAGGTCAACCAATCACAGCGCGACGTCAGTTCTCCCCGCCCACAGGCCTTGAGGCTGACAGCGTTTCCCAGACTGCCTCGGGCTGGAACTACATTTCCTATGAGGCCTAGCGCTGGAAACGACATTTCCCATCAGCCCGAGCGGCTGACCCTATCTTTCCCATGATGCCTAGCGACAGAGGCTTCCCCTTCCTGGAGATCACTGGCTGGAACTACAATTCCCAGGATGCTCTAGGACCTCTACCTTGCAGCCCCCTGTTGGGAGGGGTATAGCCGCTCTGCAGCCACGTGGGGCAGAGAATGCAACATCCCTAAGGCAGTGGTTCTCAACTGTGGGTCCTGACCCCATTCTAATGGGGCCGCCAGGGGCTGAAGCCTGAGCCCCACAGCCCTGGGTGGCGGGGCTCGGGTTACAGGCCCCCTGCCTGGGGCTGAAGCCCTTGGGATTCTGTTTTAGAGCCCGTCCCTGGGTGTTGGGGGCTCAGGCTTCAGCCCCCCTCTCTGCAGTCGTGCAGTAATTTTTGTTTTCAGAAGGGGTCACGGTGCAATGAAGTTTGAGAACCTCTGCCCTAAGAGAATAGAAAGGCTGGACCTGGGAGCCAGGACTCCTGGGTTCTAGGCCCAGCGCTGGGAGCAATTGCAGGGAGGAGTGGTCTAGCAGTTGGAGCCACGACTCCAGGTTCTAGGCCCAGCTCTGGGGGGGATTGGAGGGGGATGGTCTAGCACGGATCGGCAACGTTCGGCACGTGGCTCGCCAGGGTAAGCACCCTGGCGGGCGGGCCGGTTTGTTTACCTGCCGCGTCCGCAGGTTCGGCCGATCGCAGCTCCCACTGACCACGGTTCGCCGCTCCACGCCAATGGAGGCGATGGGAAGCGGCGGCCAGCAAATCCTTGGTCAGTGGGAGCTGCGATCGGCCGAACCTGCGGACGCGGCAGGTAAACAAACCGGCCCGGCCGCCGGGGGGCTTACCCTGGCGAGCCGCGTGCCGAACGTTGCCGATCCCTGGTCTAGCAGTTAGAGCTGGGAGCCAGGACCCCGGGTTCTATCCTGGCTCTAGGAGGAGGTGTAGTCTAGTGGTTAGAACAGTGGAAAGGTGGGAGTCAGGACCCCTTGGTTCTATTCCCATTAGATTTTCCAAGGGAGGGGTGGGGCTTCCCAGTGGGGTTCTGAGGCTCAGTACGTACGTGCCAGTAAAGATTTTTTTAAGGCCTTGGCATAGACGCTGCTGGAGCCAGGTGAACTATGAACATGAATAATTCATCACAACTTGCCAAAATAGCAGGGGCTTTTCCATAACCACAACTGCTCGGCGTTGCGATTTTATGTCTCATCTCCAAAGCTGCATCTGCACCGCACCCTCCTCACACCACGCTGGAGCCTTGGCTTTCAGCTGAGTCACCTCCTACTACAGCTCAACACCTCTGCCTAACCCTCTTTAATTAATTCATGATTATTAGGTGTCTTGCAATAGCATTTGGAGGCCCCAACCCTTTTGCTGGTGCTGTACAAACATATAACAAGGAGACAGTCCCTGCTCCAAAGAGCTTACAGACCAAGACACTAGACAAATAAACGGCTGTCTGGTGAGGGGAGCACAAGGAAACAATGAGATGATACTGATTAGCATGAAAAACTGATCATCTCAAATCGGTAGCCTCATCCCATCAAGCTTTTTATGAGCATCCCAGCAGAGAAGAATTTTAAAGAAGGCTTGGAAGGAGAAAATGCTTGGAGAATGCTCACAGGTGCTTGGGGGGGGGGGGGGGGGTTAAAATGAACATTTAAGACTGCCATCATTTCTGGAAAGAAGATGGACTCGGTGTGGATGTGATACCTTGATACATGATAAGAGGTGATGGGTAGGGTGGGGTTAGGCCATGAAAGGGGTTAAAATGAAGACTGGTAGCTTAGTTTTCTCACTTTGGCAACACTCCTCTCGCTTGTTATGGCAATAAAGCAGCGCTGAGCTGAAAGCCAGTGGGATCACAGCTAGGGTTACCATTCGTCCGGATTCTCCCGGACATGTCCGGCTTTTTGAGTTTAAAAATAGCGTCCGGGGGGAATTTTTAAATGTCCGGATTTCTCCCCCCCCCCCATGCAGAGCGCGGCATGGCTGACAGGGCAGCCAGCCGCATCGGCCACTCGCACGGGACTCCGGCAGCCGGAGCCCCTCCTCCGCTTTCCCCCTCCTCTCCCCTGCAGCTTCAGATCACTCCCCTCCTCGCTCTCCCCCACCCCCCGCATTCGCAGATCACCGGCCATTCGCATCGGGCCTCCAGCAGTCTGGAGCTCCTTCCCCTGCCCCCCCTCCCCTGCTGCCCAGCGCGCCGCTCCGCACACTCTGCGAGGACGGGAACCAGGCTATCTGCTCTGTGGGGGAGTGCAGCAGCATGTCGGGCTTCGCGTGGAGCCCGACACGCTGTTCTGAGCGGCACGGTAAGGGGGCCAGGGGGTCAGAGAAGGGGCAGGGGGTTCTGGAGGGGGCAGTCAAGAGACAGGGAGCAGGGGGAGGGTTGGATGGGTCAGGAGTTCTGGGTGGGGGGTGGATAAGGTTTTGGGCAGTCAGGGGACAGGTAGTGGGTAGGGTCCTAGGGGGGCAGTTAGGAGGGGGGTCTCAGGAGGGGGCAGTCAGGGGACAAGGAACAGGGGGGTTGGGAGTTCTGGAGGAGGCTGTCAGGGGGTAGGGGTGGGGAGAGGGATCGGAGCGGTCAGGGAGCAGGGGGGTTTAGATGTGTCGGGAGTTCTGGGGAGGGGGTCGGTCAGGGAGTGGTTGGATGGGGTGTGGGAGTCCCAAGGGTCTGTCAGGGGGCGGGGGTGTGGATAAGGTTTTGGGCAGTCAGGGGACAGGTAGTGGTAGAGTCCTAGGGGGGCAGTTAGGATGGGGGGTCTCAGGAAGGGGCAGTCAGGGGACAAGGAGCAGGGGGGTTGGGAGTTCTGGGGGAGGCTGTCAGGGGGCAGGGGTGGGGAGAGGGATCAGAGCGGTCAGGGAGCAGGGGGGTTTAGATGTGTCGGGAGTTCTGGGGAGGGGGTCTGTCAGGGGACGGGGAATGGTTGGATGGGGTGTGGGAGTCCCAGGGGTCTGTCGGGGTGGGGGTGTGCATAAGGTTTTGGGCAGTCAGGGGACAGGTAGTGGTAGAGTCCTAGGGGGGCAGTTAGGATGGGGGGGTCTCAGGAAGGGGCAGTCAGGGGACAAGGAGCAGGGAGGCTTAGGTAGGGGGTGAAGTCTTGGGGGGGCAGTTAGGGGCAGGGGTCCCAGGAGGGGGCAGTCAGGGACAAGGAGCGGGGGGCGGTTGGGGGTTCTGAGGGGGGCAGTCAGGGGGTGGGAAGTGGGAGGGGCAGGGGCGGGGCTAGGGCGGGGCTCCTACCGTCCTCTTTTTTGATTGTTGAAATATGGTAACCCTAATCACAGCTAGAGCTGGGTGGGAAACTGTCCTGCAAGGGTCTGGTATTTTGAAATTTTTTCCACATCTTGATCTCGAATCAGGTTAAAAGTCAAAATATCAAAAATTCATGGGATAATCCAAAAAATATTGAGCCATTGAGTCAATCAGAACATTTTGCTTTGATAATTTAGAAGCGTTGCATCTTAAGAAGTGTTTTTTTACCCACGAAAGCTTATGCCCAAATAAATCTGTTAGTCTTTAAGGTGCCACCAGACTCCTTGTTGTTTTTGAGTAGCAGCCGTGTTAGTCTGTATCCGCAAAAAGAACAGGAGTACTTGTGGCACCTTAGAGACTAACAAATTTATTAGAGCATAAGCTTTCGTGGCTACAGACCACCTCTTCGGATGCATATAGAATGGAACATATATTGAGGAGATATATATACACACATACAGAGAGCATGAACAAGTGGGAGTTGTCTTACCAACTCTGAGAGGCCAATTAAGTAAGAGAAAAAAAACTTTTGAAGTGATAATCAAGCTAGCCCAGTACAGACAGTTTGATAAGAAGTGTGAGAATACTTACAAGGGGAGATAGATTCAATGTTTGTAATGGCTCAGCCATTCCCAGTCCTTATTCAAACCGGAGTTGATTGTGTCTAGTTTGCATATCAATTCCAGCTCAGCAGTCTCTCGTTGGAGTCTGTTTTTGAAGTTTTTCTGTTGTAATATAGCCACCCGCAGGTCTGTCACTGAATGACCAGACAGGTTAAAGTGTTCTCCCACTGGTTTTTGAGTATTTTGATTCCTGATGTCAGATTTGTGTCCATTAATTCTTTTGCGGAGAGACTGTGCGGTTTGGCCAATGTACATGGCAGAGGGACATTGCTGGCACATGATGGCATATATCACATTGGTAGATGTGCAGGTGAACGAGCCCCTGATGGTATGGCTGATGTGATTAGGTCCTATGATGATGTCACTTGAATAGATATGTGGACAGAGTTGCATTGGGCTTTGTTACAAGGATAGGTTCCTGGGTCAGTTGTTTTGTTCAGTGATGTGTGGTTGCTGGTGAGTATTTGCTTTAGGTTGGGGGGTTGTCTGTAAGCGAGGACAGGTCTGTCTCCCAAGATCTGTGAGAGTAAAGGATCATCTTTCAGGATAGGTTGTAGATCTCTGATGATGCGCTGGAGAGGTTTTAGTTGGGGGCTGAAGGTGACGGCTAGTGGTGTTCTGTTATTTTCTTTGTTGGGCCTGTCTTGTAGGAGGTGACTTCTAGGTACTCGTCTGGCTCTGTCAATCTGTTTTTTCACTTCAGCAGGTGGGTATTGTAGTTTTAAGAATGCTTGATAGAGATCTTGTAGATGCTTGTCCCTATCTGAGGGATTGGAGCAAATGCAGTTATATCTTAGAGCTTGGACAGTCTCTCCGCAAAAGAATTAATGGACACAAATCTGACATCAGGAATCATAATACTCAAAAACCAGTGGGAGAACACTTTAACCTGTCTGGTCATTCAGTGACAGACCTGCGGGTGGCTATATTACAACAGAAAAACTTCAAAAACAGACTCCAACGAGAGACTGCTGAGCTGGAATTGATATGCAAACTAGATACAATCAACTCCGGTTTGAATAAGGACTGGGAATGGCTGAGCCATTACAAACACTGAATCTATCTCCCCTTGTAAGTATTCTCACACTTCTTATCAAACTGTCTGTACTGGGCTAGCTTGATTATCACTTCAAAAGTTTTTTTTCTCTTAATTAATTGGCCTCTCAGAGTTGGTAAGACAACTCCCACCTGTTCATGCTCTCTGTATGTGTGTGTATCTATCTATCTATCTATATATATATATCCTCAATATATGTTTCACTCTATATGCATCCAAAGAAGTGGGCTGTAGTCCACGAAAGCTTATGCTCTAATACATTTGTTAGTCTCTAAGGTGCCACAAGTACTCCTGTTCTTTTTGCTCAAGGAGGGAGTTTCTATCTATAGAGATTCTGTGGCACAGCTTAATTTATTCAGATTTCTACTTCCTTTAACTCTATGCTTTCTTTCACATATAGTGCCACTCTCCAACTGGCATGACCTACTCTGTCATTCCTGTGTATTTTGTACCCTGGTCTTACCATGACCCATTGATTATCCCCATTCCACTAAGTTTCCATGATGCCTATTATATCAATAGCCTCATTTAATGCCGGGCACTCTAGTTCACCCATCTTAGTCAAAAAAGTGAACAATGTTAGGAACCATTAGGAAGGAGATAGATAATAAGACAGAAAATATAATGCCACGAATAAACCCTAGAAGCATTTCAGAGAATGCCACCATGGAAGTCCTTGATCTCTGTCCTACCTTTCTCTATATCACTGGTACCTACATGTACCACCATCACCATCACTGGTGGTCAGCAACCTTTGCACCCACCAGGCAATTTACCACGTGGTTCTCCTGGCCATCACAAACTCAACTATCTATCAAATCTCTCATTAGGATTTCCTGGATCTTCCTAATAACTGGGGTCCCTTCCCCGGAGGGGTACCCTCAGTGCAAGGGGATACCACAACTTCATCTGGAAGAGGGTCCCCACTATGGAATTGTTTCCCTCTGACCCAGCGTGATGTTCTCCTTCCCTGAGACGTTCATTCTCTATAACAGAACAGAAGCTGTCAGACTGGGGGTGGGGCCACTCTATTGTGTCCCTGAAAGTCTCCTCTGGGTGTCTCTCTTTGTCTCCCTTAGCGCCTCCAGTTCAGCCCCGTGGATCTCAAGAGGCCGTCCTGTGTCTCTGTGGGCTGTGAGCTGCTTGTCCTATGTGCACACATACATCACCAGCCCATGCTGCATTCTGTGCAATGAACTGCTCTGTGGCTGGACTTCTCGCTGCATTATTTTTACTCTTGCAGGGTTGTGGTTTTTTTAGGGGAGAACACTATTGGCTGAAGTTTAGCATATGTCTGTTAGGTGGGTTGGGTTTCTCTCTCTCTCCCTACTCCCACCCCCATTTCTTTTTGAGGAGGCTTTGCTAGCACCCTTCTGGTAGTTAGCTTATAGTCTGTCGGCCTCCGCCCCCGGCTGCTAACCTCTCCTTACCTGGGTAGCTCCTTCCATCTTGTGCTCACTCACTGTCGCAGGGCGCTCTCTGCTCAAGAACCGGACCCGGAAGGAACGCCTCTCATATTCCCTCTCAAAACTCCCTTGTTTACTTAGGTGCTGGCTTTTTAAACCCCCTGTTCTCCCAGAGTTAGCTCCATCTCCTTGTCAAGGGATCCTAAAGGGGTCAGGGGTCGTTAGGATCTCAACCTAGTCTAGCCGACTGGTTGACTCAGCACACAGCCCCCAAAACAGACCACGCTATAATCTTCAAGCATGCAAGCAAGCTAATAGCAGGGGTGGCTCCAGGCACCAGCGCAGCAAGCACGTGCCTGGGGCGGCAAGCCGCGGGGGGTGGCGTGCCAGTCGCTGTGAGGGCAGCAGTCAGGCATGCCTGTGGGAGGTCCGCCGGTCCCGCGGCTTCGGCGGCAATACCGAAGTCGCGGGACCGGCAGATCACCCGCAGAAACGTCGCCGAATCCGTGGGACCAGCGGAGCACCCGCAGGCGTGCCGACGAAGGCCGCCTGACTGCCGCCCCTTGGGGCGGCAAAAACATAGAGCCGCCCCTGGCTAACAGACAAACCCACCCCAAGGATCAAAGTCTCTCTTCCTTCACCGGGAGGACTCCCAGGCCAAACCCCTTTGCCGTTTGCCTGCTCCTGTGCCCTAGATCTCCCTCGAGCTGTACAGAGACCATTAACTCCCTGATCTTTGTGGTGATGCTTCTATCTATCCATCTCAGGCCATCAGAATTTGAACCCAGCACCTTTACCTCTAAACAGGTGAACCTGGAGCAGTTGAGTTACACCATCGCAGACTCATAAACCTCTTACAAGAACCGGCCACAAGAGGGGGCTACAGACCCACACTGCAGGTTACATTATACAGCCCAGCTCACACTGGTCATTAAATTGCTGCTGTATTACAATGCAAACTCGTGTCTAATTTGCCACCCATAGGTCATTTTACCCTTGGGGGGTGGGCAGGGGCCGTTGGTGTCTGAGAGTAGGGATGGGGTATATATCTAATTGCCTCTAGATCACTGTTAGGAATCGCAGTCCCAAGGAGTTGCGATAATAGATGAAATCCATGGTCTGCCTGTTACGTGTAATTTGTATTATCGTAGTGACCAGCAGCCCCAGTCAGGGACCAGGACACCACAGTGCTAGGTGCGGTAGAGACACAGACTAAGAACACAGTCCCTGCCCTAAAGAGCTCACAATCCCAAGCCACGTCTACACTCTGGGTGTTCTAGCGGCATAGTTATGGTGCCACAGCTATGCTGGCACAACTCCACGGTGTAGAGGCCGGCTACGGCAACGGAAGGGGGTTTCCCACTGGGGTAGGGACCCCACGTCCCTGAGTGACAATTGCTAGGTCGACAGAAGCATTCTTCCGTCTACACCTGGGGTTGGGTTGGCCCAGCTATGGCGCGCGGGGGGTGGGTTTATCATAGCTGTAGCTATGAAGGGCACAGCGGACCCAAGTATCAGAGAGGCAAGGACAGATGGACACAGACAGAAGGGGCAGAACAAGGAAAGGGTGAGGCAAACGTGGTCAGCAGGATAGGTGGGTGCTATCCATGGCCAGAATCAGATGTGTCAGAGGAGGGTGTAGGAAATGCCTTTCCCTATAGGAGGTTGTGGGGGGGTGTCCCGTCTCTCTATAGGGGACAGTGGGGGAATGCCCTTCTCTATAGGGACAGTGTGTGGGGTCCCTGGCTCTTTATAGGGGGTAGTGTGTGGGGTTCCCATCTCTCTATAGGGCACAGTGGGGGAATGCCCTTCTCTATAGGGGCCGTGGGGGGAGGTTCCCCTCTCTCTATAGGTACCAGTGGGGGGGAATGCCCTTCTCTATAGGGGCCGTGGGGGAGGTTCCCCTCTCTCTATAGGTACCAGTGGGGGAATGCCCTTCTCTATAGGGGCCGTGGGGGAGGTTCCCCTCTCTCTATAGGTACCAGTGGGGGAATGCCCTTCTCTATAGGGGCCGTGGGGGGGAGGTTCCCCTCTCTCTATAGGGCACAGTGGGGGAATGCCCTTCTCTATAGGGGCCGTGGGGGGAGGTTCCCTCTCTCTATGAGTCAGTGTGTGGGGTTCCCCTCTCTCGATAGGTGCCGGGGGGGAATGCCCTTCTCTATAGAGGCCGTGGGGGGGTGTCCCCGGCCGGGGCGGGGCGGGGTCCCTGTCCCTTTAAGGAGCAGGGGGCGGGGGCCCGCGGCAGGAGGCAGGAGGCAGCGCCGCGCTGGGATGTTGTGAGCCCGGAGCAGGAGGCGGCGGCGGCGGCGGCGGATCCGGGCCCGGCCGCGCTCTGACCGCAGCGGGGGGAGCGGGCGCGGCCAGCATGGACTGGGGCACCGAGCTGTGGGTGAGTGGGGGCCGGGCCGCGGCACCCCCGGGGGCAGCCCCTTAACTCCCCCCTTCTTCCCCCTGGCCAGCCCCCCCAATTCTCCTCCCTCCCCCCGGCCAGCCCCCCAATTCTCCTCCCTCCCCCCGGCCAGCCCTCCAACTCCTCTTCTCCCCCCCCCCCGGCCAGCCCCCCAATTCCCCCCCCTCCCTCCCCCCGGCCAGCCCCCCAATTCCCCCCTCCCTCCCCCCGGCCAGCCCTCCAACTCCTCTTCTCCCCCCCCCCCGGCCAGCCCCCCAATTCCCCCTCCCCCCCCCCCCCCGGCCAGCCCTCCAACTCCTCTTCCCCCCCCCGGGGGCAGCCTCTTAACTCCCCCCTTCTTCCCCCTGGCCAGCCCCCCAATTCTCCCCTCCCTCCCCTTGGCCAGCCCTCCAACTCCTCCCCCCCCCTCCTCCGGTGGCAGCCCTCCAACTCCTCTTACCCCCCCCCCGGGGCAGCCTCTTAACTCCCCCCTTCTTCCCCCTGGCCAGCCCTCCAACTCCTCTTCCCCCCCCCCCGGGGGCAGCCCCCCAATTCTCCCCTCCCTCCCCCCGGCCAGCCCTCCAACTCCTCCCCCCTCCCTCGGTGGCAGCCCCCCAACTCCCTCCTCTTCCTCCCCTGGCCAGCCCTCCAACTCCTCTTCCCCCCCCCGGGGGCAGCCCCCCAATTCTCCCCTCCCTCCCCTTGGCCAGCCCTCCAACTCCTCCCCCCTCCCTCCGGGGGCAGCCCCCCAACTCCCCTCCTCTTCCTCCCCCTGGCCAGCCCTCCAACTCCTCTTACCCCCCCCCGGGGGCGCCTCTTAACTCCCCCCTTCTTCCCCCTGGCCAGCCCCCCAACTCCCCTCCCTTCCCCCCGGGGGGCCAGCCCCCCAACTCCCTTTCCCTGCGACTGCCCCCCAGCTCCCCTCTTTCATTGTCCTCCAACTCCACTCCTTTCCCCGGGCTGGCTTCCTCCACTTCCCCCTTCTCCTCCTCCTATGGCTGGGCTCTCCTCAATTCCCTCCCTCTCCCTTGCTTCCTTAGGGCTGGGCGGCCCCCCAGTTTTATTCCCCCGGGCTTCCTCCCTGCTGCCCAGTCCCCCGTATCCCCTGGGATTGATTTTCCCAGGATCCTCGGTCTGGCCTCCCCATTATTCCCCTCTCCCTCTAGTTCCGTCCCGTCCCCTGTTCCTGGGTGCTTGTTCCCTCTCGCCTGGTTTTTTCTCCTCCATCTAAGCCCCGTTTCCTTTTCCTTGTGATCATCCCCCAAACCCCTCTTCTTTACCTCCCTGTTCCCCTCTCCCCCTTTCCACGGGGGCGCTTCTCTCTCCCCTGGCCCAGCTTAGCTCTGACTTTCTCCCAGCCCTGGTGGGGGGAGGAGGAGGAGGGAGCCTTTATTTCCATCCAGCACTCAGTGTGGGGGTGGGTGTTCCCCCCCCTCCTCCCCCAGTGGATGGACACACTTCCTGGGTATGGATTTCCCCAGCCTTGTAATGGGGCATGTGGGTTGGGGTGTATATGTGATGTCATGTAACTTATCCCCCCAACCCAACCCCCCCCCCCCTTAGATCCTCTGGGATGGTGGAGTTGCATGCTGCTGGGGTGCACTTTACCACCTCCCCATGTCTCCTGTATGAACCCTTTTTGTCAGTGCCCCCCAGATCACAAAAATGGAAACTCCCCATGATTTTAAAGCAACATACCTAGTCTGGATCTTAAGTGTTCACACTGATACATTGCTGCAAGCACTTTATTTGTGTGTGTGTGGGGGAGGATTGTTATGCATTTTTGCACGGGAGGGTACACTTTTGGTTTACCCCTTCCTTGTGATGGGTTTGTAATGGGGCTTCTGTGGAGAGTTGACTTTGAATCTAACTCCGGGCAGAGTTCTTCCTGACCCCGGCCTGTGTGTGTGTCAATTTCTTCTCTGTATGGTCCTTTGGGCTGAGAGTTTGCATGTGTAACTCTACTGGGTAGTTTTCTCTTTGTTGTTAAGCTCCAGAAGTTTCTCTGCTGTTTTGGGATCATGGCTTCCCTGGGGGGGGGAGGGCAGAGGTGTTGGAACTAGGGGTGCGGTATCACCCCCTGGCTTTTAGTTTCTATCAATTGTTTTCAGTGCCCCCACTATAAAAATTGTTCAAACGCCACAGGGGCTGGGTGGGTGGGTAGGAAGCATTTGAAAAACTGCCCTTGGCCCCTGAAAGTAGTTGGTCTGCCTCTAATCTGGTTAATCTCCAATTTTTCTACAGGCAGCAGATCTACTTTGAGCCGGGTCACTTGAGTAAAAAAAATCTCCTATGTTGCTTTTTGGTGGTGGGGGGGGGGGGAGGAGTTCTCAGTGCCCACCCCTGCCTGGGCAAAAGCAGATATGGCTGGGCGTGCCTGCCCTGGGCGAGGGGAATATGGAGACTCCCAGATGTTTGTTGCTTTTATCTGTCTGTGGTACAGCTCTTGGCTTGCTCCTGCCTATATGAAATGGGGACTCTTTTATAATGCATGCCTGAGCAGTGCGGGAGTGGCTAGAACAGGACTCCTGGGTTCTATTTCCCAGCTCTGGGAGGTGACATGCCTAGTGGTGAGCACAGGGGAGGGGATAGCTATGACTCCTGGAGTCCACTGTAAACTTTAGGAGGGGTTGTGGCTAGGGCAGGGGATTGGCAGCATGGACTCCTCCTGGCTTTCCTCCCCAGCCTTGGAAGGGCATGTGCCTCTAGTAGTGGCTAGCATGGTAGGGCTGTAGCCAGGACTCCTGGGTTCTTTTCCTGACTCTGCCACTTGACTTGCCACATGATCTGGGGAAGGCAAGTCCTTTAACCTCTGTTTGCCTCAGTTTCCCTGTCTCTAATATGGGGCTAATACCTTGGGGAGGAGAGAGGGATGGTGAGGGTTAATTCCTAAAATTACTTTGGTCCCTGTTTGAAAGAGGCTATGGAACCTATATCTGCTAGTAATAATTGTTTCATATCTGCAAAGCGCTGCGTGATCTGTTAATCCATTGCTCAATTCTGTCCAGCGTTTACATAGGGCCTGCTGTATTCTGTTTGGGTTCTTAGTTGTGCTTTGGGTGGGGGAGGAGGAGAAGGGAGCCCATTGCAACCAATGAGTTGAGCGGGATCAAGCATGTTCCGTGTTTACAGCCTGGCCAGAACTTCTTGTGGAAGAATGTGTAATAATCCAGGCTTTTCTGCCCCCGCCTCCTACACGCACACAGGCTCAATGTTCTCATCTCTTCCCAAAGGAAGCCCTGTCCCATACTCTCCTGCCTGGAATGCCACTTGCAAACAATGCATCTGCGGCATTGTTAACTCTGAGGGTTAACCAAAAAAAAGACTCTTTTAAAAATAACTTTTGGGGCCACTTTATTTGTTTGCCGGTTTCTGAGCCTTTAGGGTGCATTTGCTTCAAATTTCCAAGCTTTTATCTGCAGCTGGGGTCTAGAACTCTTCTCTCTGCAAGTTGGCGATGCTGCATCTGGGTTCACAAGGGGGGAGGGATAGCTCAGTGGTTTGAGCATTGGCCTGCTAAACCCAGGGTTGTGAGTTCAATCCTTAAGGGGGCCACTTGGGGATCTGGGGCAAAATCAGTACTTGGTCCTGCTTGTGAAGGCAGGGGGCTGGACTCGATGACCTTTCAAGGTCCCTTCCAGTTCTAGGAGATGGGATATCTCCATTAATTAAATTAAATTAAGCGTGTTAGGTTTCTCTCCTTGGAAAGCTGCGGACCTACAGGGTGTTCTCACGCATCTGTCCATCTTGGCATTATGGAATCTTCTATAGAAGTTCGCACCCTCATCAAAATGTAAGGCGAAGCGGTTAACAAAAATATTGCCATCCCAGATCTGGGTAGGGATCCATTTAGTTTAGTGTCCCGATGGTGGCTAGCACCAGATGCTTCAGAGAAAGGTCATAGAATCATAGAATATCAGGGTTGGAAGGGACCACAGGAGGTCATCTAGTCCAACCCCCTGCTCAAAGCAGGACCAATCCCCAACTAAATCATCCCAGCAGGGCTTTGTCAAGCCTGACCTTAAAAACATCTAAGGAAGGATAAAGAACAGGAGTACTTGTGGCACCTTAGAGACTAACACATTTATTAGAGCATAAGCTTTCGTGGGGAGTGGAACATATATTGAGGAGATATATATACACACATACAGAGAGCATGAACAGGTGGGAGTTGTCTTACCAACTCTGAGAGGCCAATTAAGTAAGAGACTTTTTTTTTGGAAGTGATAATCAAGCTAGCCCAGTACAGACAGTTTGATAAGAAGTGTGAGAATACTTACAAGGGGAGATAGAGTCAATGTTTTTAATGGCTCAGCCATTCCCAGTCCTTATTCAATCCTTTGTTGATTGTGTCTAGTTTGCATATCAATTCCAGCTCAGCAGTCTCTCCTTGGAGCCTGTTTTTGAAGTTTTTCTGTTGTAATATAGCCACCCGCAGGTCTGTCACTGAATGACCAGACAGGTTAAAGTGTTCTCCCACTGGTTTTTGAGTATTATGATTCCTGATGTCAGATTTGTGTCCATTAATTCTTTTGCGTAGAGACTGTCCGGTTTGGCCAATGTACATGGCAGAGGGGCATTGCTGGCACATGATGGCATATATCACATTGGTAGATGTGCAGGTGAACGAGCCCCTGATAGTATGGCTGATGTGATTTAGGTCCTATGATGATGTCACTTGAATAGTGGACAGAGTTGGCATCGGGCTTTGTTACAAGGATAGGTTCCTGGGTCAGTGTTTTTGTTCAGTGATGTGTGGTTGCTGGTGAGTATTTGCTTTAGGTTGGGGGGTTGTCTGTAAGCGAGGACAGGTCTGTCTCCCAAGATCTGTGAGAGTAAAGGATCATCTTTCAGGATAGGTTGTAGATCTCTGATGATGCGCTGGAGAGGTTTTAGTTGGGGGCTGAAGGTGACAGCTAGTGGTGTTCTGTTATTTTCTTTGTTGGGCCTGTCTTGTAGGAGGTGACTTCTGGGTACTCGTCTGGCTCTGTCAATCTGTTTTTTCACTTCAGCAGGTGGGTATTGTAGTTTTAAGAATGCTTGATAGAGATCTTGTAGGTGCTTGTCCCTATCTGAGGGATTAGAGCAAATGCGGTTATATCTTAGAGCTTGACTGTAGACAATGGATCGTGTGGTGTGTCCTGGATGGAAGCTGGAGGCATGTAGGTAAGGAAGGAGATTCCACCACCTCCCTAGGTAACCTATTCCAGTGCTAAGAAACCCAATTCACCTGCTCTGAATGGAAAAGGGGATGCTTGACTGATGCACCCCTTGGAAATGGTGCATCTCCTCCCTCCGCCTCCTCCCCAGTTCTCTGCTGAAGGAATCCCCCCGACTTGCTTTTCTTATTTATTACATTTGTGAATACATTTGGGGAAATTCCACTCCCAAGTGGGTAAGTAAGTGGGAAATTCTTCTTGAGGAGGATTTGCGGGGTGGGATGGGTGGGAGGTGGAATGACCCTGAGCCATCAACTTTTGCAGAGTTGACGATTTTGATTTAAAAATGTTGTAGCCCAAGGAGACCTGGTGCAGGGCTGGTTTCTGGGTGGGGGAGGGAGGGTGCCTCTGCCCACAGCAGCTGTAATGAAATTAACAAGACTGGTAAGTTTCGCAGCTGCAGTTGGGGAGCCCCTGTGGCCCTCCTCCCTGAAAGGCAATAGTTTCCTCTGCTGGGAAAGAGGAGTCTCCCCACACCCCAAACAAGCAGAGGCGGGAAGGAGAGGGTCGCATAGCAAACATGTAATGGGACAGCTCTGTGTTTGAAGGCGTGAGAGCACCTGTGTTTCCAGCAGATGGAGCGGGGGGGGGGGAATGGGGAGGGGGTTTTCCTATTTACTAGGCACTTTTGCAGAGCTCCTCTTCTAAGCTGACATGAGACAAAGTCCTTTTTAACTGGGCCCAGCGGAGGAATCCCGCAAGAGCCCCTTTCCCAGCAGTGTGTGTGTCTTTTGCCAGGGCCCTGCTCTAGATCTTTGCTGGTGACCGTGGAGGGGCTTGCTCGGTGAAAATGGTACATTTTTTTTGCAAGTCTCATGGGCTCTCCTGTGTCTGCAGAACCCACTGAGCTCCCCGCTCCCTTCCCATTCAATCTGGCTTCTGCCAGGAGAAGCCCTTGGCCCGAGTTACCATGGAGACTGACTCACACTTTGGAGGCTCAAGCCGTGGGTGTAGATCAGAGGCTGTGTCTGGGGGCAGGCAAACAATGTCTCTGGGAGCGAAGGATGCAAGCCCCCGGGCTTAGTCATTGGTGAAGGAGACAATGTTCGGAGGACAGGCTGTGCATGGGGAAACTACTGTTGTAACTTGCGGCTGGTAACCTGAGACTGTCCCTGGTGCCCTAGGAGCACAGATACGTGGTTGGGTCTGTTGTCGTTTCCCTTTTAGGAGAGAGTCTCTTTGCTAAGGAGCGAGCTAGCCGTGTGCATGACGATGAAGGGGTGGCTTTCACTGAGAACTAGTAATATCACCTTGCTGGTCTACAGCACTGCCCATCAGCTGACCTCAAAGTGCTTTACAAAGGAAGGGCTGCAGCATTATCCTCATTTTACAGAGGGGGAAACTGAGGCACGGGGCAGGGACACGACTTGTCCGAGGTCACCCAGCAGGCCCGTCTCAGAGCTGATAGCACCCAGGGCTCCTGAGACCTGGACCCACTAGGCCCCACACCTGGGTGGGACTCTGCAAATTGTGTTTTGTGGGAGGTCAGACTGAAAACTCCCCATGGTGCCCCCAAAGTCTGTGTGGGGGGTGGGGGGCTTCTACCCTGTGACTGGGCAAATCGGTTCCATTCCCAGGCAGCAGGTGCTTCATACAACCTCCTCCACCACTTTCCTATTTAACATCATCTCTTGTTGCCTGCCTCAGCAGAGTTTGAATGGCCCATGGGGACTGGCCCCATCCCTGCAGAGGATCCCAGCCCAGTGAGTGGGCTGTATTTGGCGCTAGTCCTGCTGCTGTGTCTGTTCGCCTCTCTAGCGGGTGCTAGACTGCTGCATCCTAACGTCCCTTGTTTGTTGTGCAACTTCACGGCTGGATAACATTGCTGGCTTCCTCTTCCCTGACTAAGCCCCAGTCCTTGGCCTCTGTGTTGTGTGGCATGTGGGTTGCATTTGACACCAGGGAGGGGCCTTCACGGAAGGGATTGTATCAAAAACACAACCTACTAACCAGCCCTGCTGAGTGAGGTTAGTACCAGTCTTACGGGGCTTGTGAGGACAGGGGGAGGTGGGTGGGGAAGAAGGGTGATTAAGTCATTGGACTGGGATGAGAGAGACCTGGGTTTGATTACTGGCTCTGCCGCATACTGTGTGACCTTGGGCAAGTCATTTAATTGCTCCGTGCATCAGTTTCCCCTCTGTAAAATAAGGATCCTTCCTTTGTGTCCTTTGAGAAGCTCTTTGGGGCAGGAACTTTCTCACTAGGTGCATGCATGGTGCCCGGCACAGCGGGGCTTTGATCTGCTCTAAAACTCCTAGGTGCTACTGTAATCTGCTCCTAAAGGCTTGTCTACATGATGAAATTGACGGGAATGGCTAATCTGGATAAACTCCCCATGTGGGCGCTCTTATTCCGGAATAGCCAGAGCACTGAAAATCCACATTCTGGATCCCTCCAATGCAGCTGCACCTTCTACAGAGCCTCGGGACAGAGTAAGAAGCCAAATGCTGAGGCTTGTGCCAGTGCTGACGAATCCTTGGTTTTCAAGATGGGGGTCAGCACCCCTGGGCTAATAGCAGTTTTGTCTTGGCAACGCCGACGCAGCTCATTCCCGATGCGGCCAAAGCCCGGATTTGAAAGCTAAAGAGAAACCGGGACGTGATTCTCACGCCAAGTTCTCTTAACGTTGACGCCAACTTTAAGGCTTCGTTTGGCTGCCTGAGGGGCGTAAAAGGGACCTTACTGTCAATGAAACTCTGGCCCTTTAAAGTCTGTCCAAGCCCATGGAGCCACCAGGGGAGCATTGCAACACAATATACCGCCCCCCCCGCCAGGGGGATGCTATTAGGTAGGTTACTTTCCCCAAATGATGCCATGAGAGGGGATGAGACGAGGAAATGGGGTCACTTCAGTTTGCTGCCATCTGAACAATCAGTTAAAGCAGGGGTAGGCAACCTATGACACGCGTGCCGAAGGCGGCACGCGAGCTGATTTTCAGTGGCACTCACGCTGCCTGGGTCCTGGCCACTGGTCCAAGGGGCTCTGCATTTTAATTTAATTTTTAAATGAAGCTTCTTAAACATTTGAAAAACCTTATTTACTTTTCATACATCAATAGTTTAGTTCTATATTATAGACTTATAGAAAGAGACCTTCTAAAAACGTTAAAATGTATGACCGGCACGCGGAACCTTAAATTAGAGTGAATAAATGAAGACTCGGCACACCACTTCTGAAAGGTTGCCGATCCCTGAATTAGAGCAACTAATGCAAGCTCTCAGCTTCCAGCGAAGCGGGATCCGTTTTCAGGGAACTTTTTTTTTTATTTTTATTTTTGTGCTGTGTTGCTTTTGCATTGGCTTCTCCAAATCTTGGCCGGCCCAAGCTGTGCCTAGCAGTTCAAACCTCTCTCTGAGCGTTAGCGTGATGATCCCCCTGGCTTTGAATTTTAAGTCCACCCGGAAACTTTTGAAGTCAGAAATGTGTTGCAATGTTTGTCTCTCCCCACCCCCCCCAATGCAAGATCAATTCTGTTCTGAAGCCTGGTTGTCTTATCTTTGATCCGAAATCTTGAAAGTCATTTGGAGGGAGTGGTAAAGGAACCTTCTCGGCTGGCTTTTTGTAAGTATAGTGAAATAGGCGATCCTGAAGGGAAGCAGGAATCTGTAGCAATTGGAGGAGGGGGAAAAACTAGGAGTCGGGATTATGGGCATGTGTGGTTTTGTGCTCCGAGTCAGACTCCTGGGTTCTGGTCTCAGCTCTGCTATAGTCTTGCTGCATGACCTCCGGCAAGTCATTTAATCTTCTCCACCCACCTGTAAAACTAAGTGTGCTAGGGACACCAGAAACAACAAGGAGTCTGGTGGCACCTTAAAGACACACCAGAGGTGATTAAACCTGAATCTCTTCCTTAAAATCCGGTTTCTTACAGCTCTAGTTTACATGAGCTCGGCTTGAAGATTGAAGTTGGGTTAGTCAGTTTCACTACTGTTTCTAGTCTGTTTCACTTCCTGGCTAACAGCGCCTGCCGGGATAGCTTGGTTGCAGCCAATGCATGGGAAGAGCCTCCCCCGCCTTCAAAACGCACACAAACTGTCACGAAACTATTGATTTCTGCTAAATTGCTGTGAATTTTTTGTAAGTAGTTATAAATGTTGGCTCTAAACTACTTAGGGGCTTCCCTTTTAAGCGATGTCTTGAAAGGTGGCAGAGTTCAAGCCAATAAAAGGAAGTGTCCCCCCGCTCCCCATTACACACAAGACACTGTTAGCTAAAATCTCAGTAGGGTTTTACAAAAGGTATTTATATAGATGAGCGCATCCTGGCTTATAATAAAACAAAAAACGTAACCCCCCAAGTTTAGGTAGGGCCATGAATCCCCCTGCCTTAGGATGGCTGATACCTTCTTCTCTGCAGAGTTAACTTGGGGTCTTACTTGGGTGTTACCCCCTCACTTTCTTATCCACACACAGTCATCTTGCCCGAGTGTGGTGGTGCTTTCACCACAGGCTAGCTGGTCTGCCTGGTGGTACCCCTTTCACCTGGGCTAGAACCTGTGCAGTGGGACATAGGCTAAAAGTCACGCAAGTGCTGCTGGTCCTGCGGTGCCCGCCCACAATTCCCCTGTGTGCCCAGGAGGACCGATGGGTTCTCCCACCATTCGCTGGGTACTGGGATGTGCTTAGGGTGACCAGGCAGCAAGTGTGAAAAATCAGGACAGTGGGTGGGGGCTAATAGGCGCCTATATAAGAAAAAGGCCCCAAAATCAAGACTGTCCCTATAAAATCGGGACATCTGGTCACCCTAGATGTGCTCCAGACGTCCTAGTGACCCAGCAGCAGGGATGACAGTAGGGTTGTGCGGGATGGCTGCTCACGCCAGGCCTGGGCGACCCTGGCTGGCTGCTCAGATCCCGGTGGTGATCACAGTCGTTAACTCTGCAGTAAAGACACCCCCTGGGCCGGGCTCTACCTGACCTCTTGCTCGGGTCCCCAATAACTCTGGGGTTTCTTGCGCCTTCCTCTAAGCATCTGGTGCTGCTGCAGAGACGGCTACTGAGCGAGGGGGATTGTTCATTTTATCCGGCACGGTGATTCCTGTCCCCAGCCTGTAATCGAGGCAATGTTAAGTGTTCACCAAAGCCTCACCTCTTCAGATGCTTGTAAACGCCTCCCTGCTGTCTACTGTGGTTTTGCAATCAGTTTGTTGCCTTCTTTTTTTTTTTTTTTTTAAAAAAAGGAATTTCTCTTCCCCTTGTTGCTGTGTAAAAGACAGCTGCAGGGGAAAACGGGTGAAACTGACCAGATTCAAGTACTCTCAGATGCATCAAGTAGATTTGGGGTGTGAGTGTGTGTGTGTCATTTTCTACCTTTAAACTGTAATAGCTCTTGGGTGTTAATTGTAACAATAGGAGGGTGGAATTCAAATGGAAACGACGCTGCTTTTAGATTGATGGCAACCCTTTAAGCAAGAAATCCTGTCACTTGTTGTATACCTGAGAGCCTGGTTTTATTATTATTGATTTGTATTACTGTAGCACTTGGAGATCAGAACCCCCGGTAAGGCTGTGTCTACACTACAGGCTTCTGCTGGGTCAGGGCAGGGAAGAGGTGTGATCCCTGACCGACAGCTGGGCCAGCAGAAGCCCCAAGTGTGGACACAGCTATATCGGCAAAACTGGCATGGCTTGTTTCGCTCAGGGTGGATTTATTATAGTGGCACCAGGCGCAGCTTGGCTGGTATTGCTGCATCCACACTGGGAGGCCTTTTTCGGTGTAGTATGCCAGTTTCCTAGTGAAGACGCAGCCTAGTTTACAATTTAAATAGATAAGTCAAAAGGGAGGGGAAACTGAGGCCTGGTGAGGGGATGCGACTTTCCCAAGGTCAGTGACAGGGCTGGGAAAAGAACCCAGGAGTCCTGACTCCTTCTGATTTTTCTCTACTTGGCTGTGTTGCCTTGGAACCAAACAACTCTTCCCTGCGCCATCTGTCCTCCCCAAGGACAGACGGACCCCCTCTCTCTTCCCCCGCCCCAGTCCAAGGTTCACTCCCTCCGGCAGCCCTGAACCTTTCTATGCCCACTCCTCCCCCCCCCCATGAGTCTTTTCACCGCCACAGGGCATGTGCTATTTGGCAATCAGTGCTAGGGAGGGGTGGGGCTGACATCTCTCCTGCAGCAGGGTGGACGTTTTTTGATAGCGGCTCGTTTCACCGGCTAGAACAGCTCTGCAGCGCTGACAACAGCGGGAAGTTAATTGTCGCCAATCTAAGCCGGCAAAACTCTGGAGATGTGAGGAGCTGATACGTAAGAGCACAAAGGGGCTGGGGCTTTCTGGGCCTGATCCGTCCTCCTTCCTTTGCTAGGGGCTTTAAACGCCCTCCAGCCAGATAAATGGCTCTCTGATGCAACCCCCCATTCCTGTTAAAGGTCCTTTCCTACCCGTGGCTGTGAGGAGGGGCCCATGGGGAATTCCCCCCCCTCCATTCTCGAGCAGACCTGAGCTGTGGAGGCCTGATCTGCAGTGGGAATTTGCCCCTCTTCTACAGCCTTCGGTGTCCAGTCCCTCATGTAGATGCACCAAACAAGGGGTTGGTATTAAGATTCTCTGGGGGGCAGGGACTGTCTCCCACTGTGTGTCTAGTATCAGGGGGTAGCCATGATAGTCTGTATCTACTGCGTATCTGTGCAGCGCCCGGCCCAGGGGCCCCTGATCTCAGCTGGGGCAGGGGCCGTCTCTCGCTGTGTGTCTGCGCAGCACCTGACACAATGGGGCCCTGATCTCCGCTGGGACAGGGACTGTCTCTCGCTGTGTGTCTGCGCAGCACCTGGCACAGCGGGGCCCTGATCTCAGTTGATCCTTAGGCAGTACTTTAAGAAACAGGATTAGTAATGGTCGTATAGTCACACTTACAGACCCCAACTGAAATCAGGCTCCCATCATACTAGAATCTGCAGAAACAGTCCCTGCCCCACCAAGGAGCTCCCAATCAGATAGAGGGCGGGAGGGGAAACTGAGGCACAGAGAAGGGAAGTGAGTTGCCCATGGGCACCTAGCAAGTCAGTAGCCAAGTCCGGAGTAGAACCTGTCTCCTGAGGTGACGGAAGATACCCACTAGGCCCCGCTGCTGGTAGACAGGGTAAGCTGTTCTAAACCTGGCTTTGCAGCACTGCACTTTACTGCTTCTGCTTTAGTCTTCTCCGGGTCAAAAATCTGCTTTGCCTGTTTGCAGTGACGCTGTGTGTGTTTGTGCGGGTGGCCGGCTCCCAGTGCAGAAAAGGGCCTTTGGGGCTAAAACTTCTAGCACCCAAGTAGCCATTGTGCCTCCAGCTCCCACCCTAGAGAAAGCCGCATGTTTAATCGCCCGGCTTTGAGCTGGGGAAAAGGTTTGGCCTGGGCGCTGCCCTGTCCCGTTAAACAGCCGCTTTTAGTGCAGTAAATAGGATGTGTGTGTTCGGTGCCCCTAATCTCATTATGGGTGGTTTAATCATTGCTTAACCTTGATGTGTGGTTTTTGTTTTTTAAATGGCAGCTTTAAGGTGCTGTCTGGTCTCCCGCCCTCCTGGGTAATGGCCATTAAAAGGGCTATGGAAGATTGCGGTGTTGCAGGAGGGAGAGGGGGCATTTTGTCTGAAGCAGCATAAATAACATCAAGTTTAGTGCTGCATCATTCTCCCGTGACACCCCCTTGGACACTGTTTGTGACTGCCGGGGAGAGGAATAAGTAGCGAAAATACCAAGGTCGTTGATTGCTTTGACTCTGAGATTAAAAATCCCACGTCCAGATGATTTAAACCCATTGAATCCTTGTTCCTTTTTCTGCAGAAGTGCTGGGGGATTTTCCTGCTTCCTTTAAAATCCCTTGTGCTGTGTGTTTTTTCTGCTAATGTGATTATTATTATCGTGATCCCTGATTAGCACTTCCCCGGGGGACTGGGACAGCCAGGTGGGGGCAGATGGGAGCCAATGGCCCCCTTAAATATCACCAGGATGGATTTCGGAGCTACAGCTCTGTATGTAGGAGTATGGATCTGGCGGTGCTTTGATCCCTTCTGCAAAATTAAGCCATAATTCCCCCCTCTCAAACAATCGTAAAACCAGCGCTTGAAAATTAGTGTTTCCGGCTTGTCACAGTAAAAGGAGCACTAACATTTATATCTAACCCCTGCTCTGGGTTGGCTTTCCCCACTCCAGATTTCTCTAGATTCCCAGGGTTTCTGCATGTTCCTTTATTTTCTCAGGAAAGGAAACAACTCTCTTCCCCACCCAACTAGCCAGTGGAACTCATGGCCACAAGATTTCATGGAAGCCAGATGCATGAGAATGGAACAAATAACCAGGAGCTTTAGAAGGGCTAGGAAGGTTGCCGTGGTGCATAAATCTCTTGGGCTTAGGTGGAAACTTTCCCTGGGGGGCAAGTTGTCCCTTCACTGCTTAGACTGCAAGCTCTTTGGGGCAGGGAGTGTCTTTGTGTTCTGTGACTAGCCCACTGGGGTCCTGCTCCATGACCGGGGGGCTTTGAGGCACCACAGTAAGACAAAGAATAACGGCAGGGTTTCTTCCTCTGAAGCATCCGGCAAAGGTGGCTTTTGAAATCAGGATGGATAGACTCACTGCTGAATTGATGGAGCCAGGGGTGAAAGTAACTTAGGCCACGTCTACACTACCTGCCGGATTGGCGGGTAGTAATCAATCCCCGAATCGACACCCATACTCCACCTCGCAGGAGGAGTAAGCGGAGTCGACGGGGGAGCCGCGGCGGTCGACCTGCCACTGTGAGGACGGCCAAGTAAGTCGAACTAAGATACTTCGACTTCAGCAACGCGAATAGTTGCGTATCTTAGATCGATTTCCCCCCCCCCCCCCCCCCGTGTAGATCAGCCCTTAAAAGACTTACTGGTATGCTGGAGTCCGGAGCAGGGGCGTGGCCTCAACTGGAAGAGGTGTGGCCTTTTAAGATTTAAAGGCCCTGGGGCTCCGGGCTGTGGCTGGGAGCCCCAGGGCATTTAAATCACCCCGGAGCTACCAGCTCGAGAGGTGGCTGGGAGGCCTGGGGCTCGGGAGAATTAAAGGGCCTGGGGCTCTGGCCGCCGCGGAGCTCCGGGCCCTTTAAATCACCTCAGGAGCCCTGCCGCCGCTACCCGGGGCTCCGGCAGCGATTTAAAGGGTCCAAGGCTCTGGCCGCTGCGGGGAGCCCTGGGCCCTTTAAATCACTGCTGGAGAAGCCAGTCCAGTCCAGCACGGCGTACCGACTTACTTTCACCTCCGGATGGAGCACAGACTCGCGTCCGTAAAGAGAGTCTCTCGGATCTCTCTGTGTCTCAGCTGTGGCTCCCATCAGCATGATATCTGATCATCTCCCTTGTTAACATTTTTATCTGCACAACCCTCTTGTGAGGGAGGGACATGCGGTTGTCGCCGCATTACGGAGGCCACCGGCTAAGGGGGTGGCTACGCTGCGGTCGGAGGTCTGATTGCGGCCCGTATAGATGTACCCGAGCTAGCTTTACTCCAGCTCGCCTACCAAGAGCGGTGAAGCTGTGGCAGCACGTGATTAGCTGCTCAAGTGCAAGCCCGCCCGGGATCTTCCTGGGTATAGACTCGGGGAAGAGGGAGCCCATGCTTAAAGCTAGCCCAGGTGAGCTTGGCAAACCGGTCGTTTGAGTGGCAAATAATAGGCAATGTCAGATATTCCAGCAAGAATGCCCACATGGTGGGGACATGCATATGGGTGTTTTTTAGAATTCCTGTCTGTTTTGCCTTTTTCTGAGTTAAAATAGTTCAATTGACTCTTTTGTAATTAGGAATAAGTATCTATCGAAAGCTATTGGAGATGAACCAAAAAAAAGTAAGACTTCCTGTTCTAATCAATCGGTGCTCTAAAATATTTGACCGGATATCTCTGGACCAGTCACATGGCCAAACCTAAGCTTGGGTATTGCTACACATGCTGCAGGGGCATCTCTTGACTGCAGCCTAGACATATCCAATGCGTCACCCCAAAATCACACGGGTCATGCCCAAGGCCACACAGGGAGTCTGTGGCAGAGCAGGGGCTGAACCTGGGTGCCCCAAGTCTTAGGTTGTGCCTCTAACCACTGGACCCATCCTTCCTTCCTGTGGAATAGACCAGATCTCATGTAAGGCCTTGTTTATGTTGGGATTTCAGCTACCCCTTAGCGTAGACGTGATTTACGCCAACGCACCATTTTGCACCTAAAATAAACGATGCTGTGGGTTATCCTAGTTGCAGAATGGTGTGTGGGTCATACATTCATAGATCATAACGGTCCCTTCTGGCCTTTGAATCCTCTAATCTGACCTCCTGTAATACACAGGCCATTGACTTCCCCAAATAATTCCTAGAGCAGAACTTTTAAAAAATATCCAAGCTTGATTTAAAAATGATCAGTGATGGAGAATTCACCCCGACCCTTGGTGATTGTAGCAGGATAGGAGAGATGAGGCGGGGGAGGTGATATCTTTTATTGGACCACCTTCTGGGGGTGAAAGAGAGAGGCTTTCGAACGTCACAGAGCTGTTCTTCGGGTCTTGTAAGTCACATCTGCGCTAAGGGGTTTGCACTGGTGCAAGTTAAATTGGTACCTAAAATCGCAGTCTGTGCATCCTCCTGGCCATGGCCCTGCCGATTTTCTTCGGTTAATCTCTGGGCTTCAACTTAATCTGGACAGACATTGTGTTCCCTGTCAATAACCAACTCCCAACACAATGGCCCGAATTGCCCTGTCTATTTTGAGGCCTAGCGATCTTTGCTGTGTAACAAAGGCTTTATCTGGAAAGATAACAATCCCCGGAAGAGTTTGTGGGCCTGGGCTCTGCAGAAACCATTGGTCCTCGGTGCTGTGCGTGTGAGGCAGCATCTCTGGGTGCAGGGCATTGGGGTGTGTGTGTTTTTTTTGGGGGGGCGGTCAAGGGGAGTGCACTTACTCAGCCTGATGGGGTCCCCAGTTTGCCATGGGTGAGCCTTAAAATTGATCCTAGGGGAAGAGATTTATTATCTGTGTTGCTTGGAGGCCTCAGCTGGGATCAGGGGCCCATGGTGTTGGGTGCTGCACAGACACCGAGTGAGGGACAGTCCCTGCCCCAAAGAGCTCAAAGTCTAAATAGACAAAGGATGGGAGGAGAAACTGAGGCACAGAACATGGAAGTGACTTGTTTAACATTCCCAGTTCAGCAGACTTACCTTTGTCATATAGAACCTAGAAGTCCTGACTCCTACTGGTTAGAGCAACAGGTCTGGGAGTCAGGACTGCTGGACTCTATTCCCATCTTTGTGGTCCAGTTGACTTACCTTGCTGTCAGGCCCCACTCCCCTTCCAGAGCTGGGAATAGAACCCAGGAGTCCTGGCTCCCAGCCCCCTGCTCTGACCACTAGACCCTGCCCCTGCTGGAGCCAGGGATAGAACCCAGGAGTTCTGGCTCCCAGCCCCCTGCTGTGACCACTAGACCCCACTCTGCTCCCAGAGCCAGGGATAGAACCCAGGAGTTCTGTTTGCCCCTTCCACATGTTCTAATCCACTAGACTCCTGCATGCTCTTCTCCCGCCCCCCAAAAAAGAAAAAAGCTGGGAAGAAAACCCAGGAGTCCTGCTTCCCAGGCTGAAACCTGAATCACAAAGCCGTCCTTATTAACTCCAAGGACGTCTGATCTGGTACAGATCCGCTGTGCGTGGAGGGGTGGGTGGAACAGTGGCAGAATTGGGCCCCAGACATGGGAATAAATTATCTTGATACATTTGTACCTCTGCTAGTGAGTTTGTCTGCGCTCAGGGTTCTGGTTCCCAGCCACATCAGGTGGGAGGAGGTCAGATCGTAGAACATAGGAGGGGTGGGACCGGAGACCTAGGTTTCCATTCTACAGGCATTTCCTCTAAAGAGCCCTGGAGCTGTATCTCCCGCCTTGGAAAATAGGAGAGATCAGAGCATTGTCTGGCCTTCGTTCCATCCTCCGCCACCTGTTTTTTAGGAGTAAAGTGGGTGTGTCAACGAGGCGCTGCTCTGCAGTGGCCAGGAGAAGCCGACTCTGTCATGGGCTATTTTTAGGACACAAACAGGTCAGGCAGCTGAGAGGAATTGGGCAGGAGTCCAAGCATAGTTTGCAAAGAGTGGTTTTTGCAGTAGAAGGAGAGGGGTTACGGAAGGAAAGAACGATCAGGGCCTCTAGCTAGATTCTTGTATGCTTCTCCCCATTACTGTTGCATCACCCAACATGCCGGCAAGGTAGGGAAGTTGCCGATGGGGAAACTGAGGCACGGAGTGAGTGGCGTGCCCGAGGTCCCACAGAGCATGGGAGAGCTAGGAATTGAACCTACATCTCCCAGGGCCCAGGCCGGTGCCGTATTCAAAGCACCCGGAGACCTCAACTGAGACGAGTGGATTTTCAGGCTGCAAGGGACCATTATGATGATCTTATCTGACCCCAGGATAATTTCACCCCAGTGTGCTGGGTGCTGTACATACATCTAGCAAGTGACCGTCCCTGCCCCTGAGAGCAGGAAGGATTATCCCTCTTTTACAGTGGGGAAACTGAGGAACAGAGTGAGGCAGTGACTTGCCCATGGTGGCGTTCGGAGCCAAGAGCTGAACCCAGATCTCCTGAGACCTAGCCCGCTGCTATAACCACCAGGCCACTCTTCCTGGCCCTGCTCAGAGCGAGACGGTTTGAATACTTGGTCTTGTTTAAGCACCTCGCAGTGATGGAGCGTGTGCGTCTCCCTGTCGCTTTCAGACCAGAGCTTCCCTGGACAGCAAACCTCATCATTTCCCTAGGAGGGAAAATACTTCTCTCATCCTCTGGATGGGGGAGGGGTGGGAAACTGAGGCACGGAGCAGGGAAGAAATTTGTACAAAGCCCAATTGACTGGGGCATGAAGGATCTGATGCTGACACTTCATCTCCCCTGTTTTAGCCACTAGGCCTGATCTGGTCCCTTCAGGAGCATGCCTTCAGTACCAGCTGACTCCCATCAGTCTCTCCTCGTCATCCACCCACCCTCGCCCCGGAGTTGTGACGGATGATTATTTCTAATCAGTGTGGCCTCGGGGCCGAATTTCCTCTCCAAGCATCATTGGGGAGGGGGCGGGAGACAGGACAATTCTGCATCTCTCTCTTCCACCCCTCCTGCTGGGGTGCTCTCGCCCAGTCTAAGCCTTCCTGCCTCTGAGCCCTTAGCGAGCCCCATCCTACCCAGCCCTGCGGGGAGGGGCGGGAGTGGGGGCAATCGCAGAGAAAAGAACCAGGATGCAGCAGGCATTTCGGCGGGTCCCACATCTGGACTGTATTTCCACTTCCTGCCTGTGTTTATTCCTGCTCGGCCAGGGAAGAGAGACAACAGGAAGTTGAGACCGGCCACCCCGGCCCCGGAGGGTGGCGGGGGTGGGGTGGTCCTCTTAAACCAAGCAGGGCGGGGGAAGGACGACAGCTGGCGTGGAACCGCGCGCGAGCCGTCCGGGGATGGCAGCTCGTTGGCGCCCTACTGCAGAGGTGGAGAGGAGTCAGGATGCCTGCGTTGTGCCCCCCAACTCTGGGAGTGGGGTCTAGTGGTGGGGGTAGTGGGAGTCAAGACTCCCGGGCCTATTCCTGGCTCTGGGAAGGTAGCGAGGTCTGGTAGGTTGGGGGAGGGGGCTGGGTGTCAGGACTCCTGGGTTCTATTCGTGGCTCCGCAACTAACCTGCTGGGTGACCTTAGGCAAGTCACTTCTCTTCTGCGTCCCCCTGTTTTGGCATCATTAAAATGACACTTGACCATTTTCCCCCCACCTAACTTTGAGTTCGTTTGTACTTGCACTCTGTGGCCTTGGCTGGAAGGCGTGTATAAATACGGGCCGCTGAAACTCGAGAGCAGCAGAGGGTTACCGATACGCTCGTCCTCTAGCTTATCCCTCTCCCAGCGGAGCATCCGGACGCCGACACGCGCCCCGGCCGGGGGCAAGTCGTGTAACCTCTTTGCCTTCTTGTGTTCTCTACCCGCTGCCTCCTGCTGCCCTCCCAGAAGTGCCGATTCCCAGACCGCGTTGCTCGACCCCGCTCGATCCCACTTGTCTCCCAGAGCTGGGAATGGAACCCAGGAGTCCTGACTGCTGACCTCCCTGCTCTCATCACTGAACTTTCCTGCTTACAGTCTAAGTTGACAGACAGTCTGTCCCAGAGAGCGAGGGGTACAGACAGCACCTGGCGCAATAGGCCCCAGCTCTCGGGTAGGCGCTGCCAGGCTGAGACCCCCATTCCCGGCTCCGTGCGACTCGCTGAGCGATCTCCCCACGCCGTCCGGCTGCTATTTGTCAAACCGGGCGTTCGTTGCAGCAGGCTGGCTCGCGTCTCAGCGCCGGGGCAGACGGTCCAGAAACCAACCACGGGTTTGCTGAGCCGATTAGCTCAAACAATGCAGCTCTCTGGCTCTGAACGGGAGTGACTCACTCCTCGTGGCCTCGGTAGAATTCCAGCTCTGTTTATCCGGACTGGAGTTCCCCCAGGCTCCCCTCTTGCTGATCGGGAGACTGGGGGGGGGGGGTCACTTGAGCCGTGGATCTCCCTGGTGGGCCGCTCTGCAGGTGTGCTTTTAGTGGCATGCGCACACCCCTCCATGGCACCGGGGTTTGGAGCTGGCTCTTGATTTTGCACTCTGGGCTTCAAGCTGGCACGCCACTGTACTGGTTGCATAAACCCTGGGAGTGGCTCGTGGAAGAGCGGGGGGTGGGGTGGGGGGGCTGGCTTGGAAATTGGAGCTGGGAAGGGGCTGGTGACGGAGACCTGGCTGTGTTTATATGGGGGCGGGAGCTCACTAGTTTGGGGGTGGAGGTCAGGGATGTGCCCATTCGCTCTTCTCCCTAGTTCAGATCCAGCCCAGCTGATTGTCCATGTCTTGCTGCAATCACACCCCGTTCGTGTGTGCTGGAACTGTGCTGAGACTCGACAACTCACTGCACGTGTGGGGTGCCTCCCCCCAACCCCCGCTGCAGATCTCCACAAGACCAGAATGATCCTTGGAGACAGAATTCTCCTTCCACTCCTCCTCCCCCTGTATTGCCCCCCAGGGTAGGGCAGAGACTCACTGGTGTGGGGATGGGGGTAGAGGGGGGTTGTACCTTATTACCTGATCTGTTATCAGGAGGACTGCAGACTCGAGGTCTGACAGGCCAGCTGTAAATCAACTTGTAAAGAGTCCACAGCCCCTTCTTCCCAGAGGGCAGGGAGAAAAGTTGATCAGCAGCTGCTGTGAAAATCACTAGATTCTCTAGGAGCGATTTTTGGAGAGATCCTTGTCCCAAGGCCCATGGTGTAATTTCATCAGAGAGAGGGCGGCCTTGTGGTTAGTGGGCCGGGCTTGGGAGGTCTCCGTTCTGTTCCTGCCTCTGCCACTAACTCCTGAATGACCTTGGGCCCATCACAGTCCTCTCCGGGGCGGCACTTCCCCAGCTCTAACGTGGGGATCGCAGTCCTTCCTTTGTCTTGTGCATTTAAATCATAAATTCTTGGGGGGGCGGGGACTGCCTTGCACTGTGTCTGTGCACCCAGCGTGATGGGGACGGGGTGCTGGGGGTGCGGCGGCAGCCCCTTGGCTTGAAGTGGTTTCCATCATATACAGCGTTGACAGTTTGGTTCAGTGGCTCTCAGCACCTGCGATACACATTGTTTCAACGCCCCTGGACGGGGGCGGTGGAGACGCATCTTTGGGTTTGTCTACGTGAGAAAGTTGCGCCAGTTTAACGATGGTGAGACTCTAAACCGATTTAGTTAAAACCGGTGTAAATTCCCGTGTCGGATGCTTTTATCTCCGTTTAATTTAATCCTGTTCCCAGCTGAATTGTGCTCAAGCCCCCCTCCCCTCCCCCTCAAAAAAGCCTGAATCTACTTGAATGAAACCAAAATTGCAGCATGCTGGGGTTCGCACCAGTCAAAGGAGATCTGCTTAAGAACCGAATTAAGGGAAACTTGTGCAACTTCCCCATGTAGACAAGACCTCAGCTGGGGGCCTTTAGGTGCTACCGTAATACGCCTAATAGCCTGCTGATGTGGAAATTTCTCTGCTCTCACTCGCAGTGGGGAGTTTGCCGTGAAGCCCACACGTTTTGCTGAGGACTGATCTATTTTAAAGCCAGAAGGGACTTTGATGGCCTGACATCTGCAGAGCACAGGCTGGGGATCGATGGTTTCTGTATCAAGCCAGTAACTTCTGTTTGAGCTATTGCTACTTTTTAACCAAAATACCCCACCTTGATTTAATGACTTCAGGTGATGGAGAATCTACTCAGACCATAGGCAGGTTGTTTCTGTGGTTCATCACCCTCGCTGCTTAAAAAAAGCTTGTACCTAGTTTCTACAAACTTGGGGTGAGTATTGCACTCCCAGAACCCCTAGTCCCTGGATTTGAGCGGCAAAGACTGCAGCAGCGTCTCCGATCTCTGCAGACTCCTCGTGCATTGCAAACTGATTTTGTGACCAGCAGTGCCAACGTCGGGAGTGCTGCCCATGTGTTGGCTGTCTCCTAGCGGTAATCCTGGGTGACAATCCGTGCCGTGGCTGGAGCCGGATGGGGGCTGGGCTTCTGGATAATAACCCAGGCCTCTCGCCTCGGGGCGCTCTAGCCTGACTCGTATTCGGCAGCTAAAAACTGAGGCCTGCACTGGAGATTCTTGTGCCTAGGGGGAAGTTTAAGGCAGCAGAATGAATCACCTGAGATGGAATTTGGCCAGAATTATCCGTCCGCTGGTGCTATTTAAACACCCGCTGGGGCCACAGTGAATGCCACTAGTATCCTTTCAGGTGTCGGTCATCCATCCAAGCACGGACCCGGCCTGACCCTCTTTAGTGTCTGTGATCAGCTGGGATCTTAGTCCAATGTGGTACCAACTTGCAGGTTTCCTGCATTCTCTGGCCTACTCCCACCATTGCCTGCCATGGGGCGGGAGGTCTCCCCACTGGCATGAAATGTTTCTGGCATTGTATACTAAATTTGCATCCATTGCAGCTGGTCAGGAGGGCCGGAGAATTGTTCCGTCTAAGGGGAGAGGCCTCTCTTAAACGTGCCCACTCTGTAGCTCTCTATCCTGGCCTAATGGCAGTGCTGTCTAGTAGTTGGAGCAGGGTGGACAAGGAGTCAGCGCTTTAGGTTAGGGAGGGGAGTAGGGTTAGAGCAGGGTGGGAGTTGGGACCACTTGGGTTCTATTCCCAGCTGTGGAGGTAGTGGGTTAAACGGGGAGGGGGGGCTGGGGGGGCTGGTAGGCAGGACTCCTGGGTTCTATTCCTGGGGAGGGCAGAAGTACCAGCTGCAGAGGGTGACTTTGTGCTGACTCTCTTGTGCTTTTGTGGCAGAGACGGGCAGAATAAATGGGAGGGGGGAGAACTGCAGAGTCAAGTGGCTTTTTGTTCTGGAGTAGTGTGTGCAAATGGGGGGGCTATTCCGGTCCGTTTCTTCATGTGGATAAATCCTGAGAAGGGACTTCATCTGTTTATGTTGCTGAGGACAGTGTGAGGGGTGTGCGTGGGGAGGGGATTGCAGCTAAACCATGAAATGTACGTGGTCTTTCTGCTTGTGAAGAGCAGAGCTGGGCGGGGGGGGGGGGGGGGGAAGGAGACAAGATCCAACAGCTGGATGTTGGAGCTAGACAAACTGAGCCCGTAGGGAAGGCGTGCATCTTCAACAGCGAGGGTCACTTACCGGTGGGACTCCTCACTGGGAATTTGAAGGATCTGCTCTAGTTCAAACTAGAACACACACACACACACACACACACACACACACACACACACACACACACACACACACACACACACACACACACACACACACACACTTGCCCTTTTCACAGCGTTAACCACAGCCCTGCTGATCCTCCACCTGGAGGGCTGCTGGCTCTACCAGTCTCGCTGCCTGAGCTTCCAGCCTGCACCAAAGGCGTTGCCTAGGAAGGAGGCTGCGGCTTCCTTTGAATAGGCAAATAGGCTGATGTGGGGTCACCTGGTTTGAATAATCAAATGATCCTCATGTGGGTGAGGGTGGCGTGGTGAAGCACCCAGGGAGGAGCGTTGGCCATGCTGGGCTGCTCTGGGGTTTGGGTTTGTGTGTGTGTGTGTATTGAGGGGAGTTATTAAAATTTCATTGCGCTAATGAGTATCTTGGCCACTGCGTTATCCTGCTCTGTTGCCGCTCACCGGAAGAGCTCAAAGAACACTTGTTAGCTAACCCTCTTCTCCCCCCCCTCCCCCGCCCCCCCATAGGAGTTGCCCCCAGGGGTGCTGGAACAATTTTTATAGTGCAAATACTTAGAGGAAACCATATATTTGGTTGTTACTACTTCAAGTCGGGGTGTTGCCGCACCCCTAGTTCCAGTGCCCCTGGTTACCCCCACTTTAGAGTGGGGACAGTGAGGTTGTTCCTACCCCCGGTCCCACAGAGAGTCATAGGAACAGAACCCAGGAGTCCTGATGAGCAGCCCCTGCTCTAACCACTAGACTGCACTCCTCTCCCAGAGCTGGGAAGAGAACTAGGAGTCCTTCATGCTAGCACTGCCACCCCCCTCCCCATTCTAACCCACTAGACCCAACTCCCCTCCCAGAGCCAGGTGTAGAACCCAGGAGTCCTGGCTCCCAGCCCCCCCCTCCCCTCCCAGAGCCAGGTGTAGAACCCAGGAGTCCTGGCTCCCAGCCCCCCCTCCGACCCCACTCCCTTCCCAGAGCCAGGTGTAGAACCCAGGAGTCCTGACTCCCAGCCCTTCCCGCTCTAACTTCTAGATCCCAGGAGCAGAACCCAGAAGTCCTGAGTCCCAGCCTTGCTGCTCTAACCACAAGACAACATCCTTGGCTTGTATTTCCAGTGATGGGCAAGAGTGGGGTCTGGAGCAGCGCGCGTGTCTATCAGATTCTCCTCCGGGCTCTGGGAAGGGAGTGTGGTCCAATGTGTAGAGCTGAGAGATTGTGCGTGTGTGTATGTGTAGGGGGTGTGTGCACGTAACTTGGGATTCCTTGGTTCTGTTCCCAGCCCCCTTTGCTCATCTCCTTTCCATGCCTCCCTTGCTGACACCCCCCCCAAACACCCAAAATCTCCAGACAGTTCTCTGCAGAACAGGGAGACATTCTCCTGTTCGCTGCCTCTGCTCCGCTCCCCTTCGCCCTGAGCCAGGAAAAGCCGCAGTGTTCTGCCCTAATGTGAACTCCAGAAACACTAGCTGAGGGCTAGGGAGGAATTAACCCTCCGTGAGCCAGCAAGCGGGATCCTTCCTGGGTGCGGTCGCTCCGAGAGTCCCTTAGCCCCCCCCCCCCCCACACACACACCCTGCTGTGGGAAGCTGACAGCCAGAAGATCCCCAGGGAGTCTGTTGTGATGCTCCCTTCTGTCTGTTCCCCCAGCTGGTGAACGGCCGCAGGAGTCTGGATCCAGCTTGGGGGGGGGGGGGGGGAACTCTTTGCCTGACCCAATTAGCAGAGGGGGAGCTCCCGTCTTGGGGCACTGCTTCTTAGAGGGTTGAAGCAGGTGGGGTGGTAGTGGTGTTACACCACAGCTGTGCTCCACTCCAGAGCCAGCTGCATCTTGGCACCAGTAGCTGTGGATTTGATCACTGGGCAAGTGAAAAGGGAATCGCGAAGGCAGGGATTGCTCCGTACCTGCACGCTGCAGGTCGTTGGCACAGTAAACGTTTGGGTAAGGTGTAATACGGTCCAATGGCTGGAGGCTGAAACTAGACAAATTCAGACTGGAAAAAAGGCGAACGTTTCTAATGGTGAGAGTAATTAGCCACAGGAACAATTTATAAGGGCAGTGGCAGATTAGCCACTGAGCCAACAGGGCCCGTGGGCACAGGCCCCAGCCAGTTGGGGGGCTCCCCCAGAAAAATGGGAGCCCCCATGCCCCAACCTGCTCTGTCTGCCCGGCGTTCCTGGTGGGGAGCGAGGGATCCCGTCAGGAGCATCGGGGGGATGCAGCCAGAAGGTAGGGAGGGGCACCCACTTGCTCTGGCCCAGGGCCCCACAACCCCCTAATCTGCCTCTGTACCAGGGTCATGATGGATTCTCCATCACTGGTAATTTTTAAATCAAGATGGGAAGTTTTTCAAGAAGATGTGCCCTTGGAGTTTTTCTGGGGAAGTTTTATGGCCTGCATTTTACAAGGAGCCACGCTAGATAATTACAGAGCCATCCTACGGGATTCGTGGATTTGGAGGGACCAAAGTACTTCACAAGCTACGCAGGGATCACTAAGGCCACCCCTGAGCAGCTGCACCCTCTGGGGTGGGGCATGAGGACTGTGCACTTGCCCGGCACAGAGATGCAGCAGGCTCTGGAGTGGAGCACGGGCCGTTCTAGATCTGATATGGCTCTCATTACCATAGTATCAGAGTGCCTCACAATTTTGAATGCCCTATTCCTAGGCAGTGCCTTGCGCGCACACACCACCTGAGAGAAGGCAGTGGTATTAATTCCCCAGCCATAAAATGGAGATAAGCAACATGCCCGAGGTCACACAAGAAGTCTGTGGCAGGTCTCCTGAGTCCCATATTAATGCCCGAACCACAGAACCGGCTTCTCCTTGCTCCCAGCATTGGGATGCAGCTGTCTCTGGGGTGACGCATGGCAGCTGTTTGTACGGGGATCGTTCACCTGGCACTGAGATGTAGCTGGCTCTGGAGTGGGGCACACAACCCCATTTGGGAAGTGGTGAAGGTCCTGGAGGAAAGTGATCTGAGCACAGGTCTTGGGGGTCAGCGATGCTGATTCAGATTCCAGTTCTGGAGTCTTGGGCATGTTGCTTTGAATCTGTCTGTAAAAGGGGGATGCGCTCTCCCTCCCAGGGCCGAGGACGCCTGCGTTTCAAGTCAGATCTATAACTCTACATTAGCCAACTGTGGCTGCTCTGGTGATGACACTCGACCCACCCTGGGATCTGGCCAAGATGTTTGGGTGAAAGCCCCTGCTCGGGAGAAGCTGCCCTGGGATTTTTGAGTCAGGTGTGTGCCCCCTTCTTCCTTGTGCTGGGGTCAGCACTGACTGTGAGGGGAGGGTGCCCCCTCCTGAGCCCCGTGGAGCACTGGGGTCAGCACGGATTGCGAGGGGAGAGCTGTCCCTAGTGAGCACCCGCCCTGCTCCCTAGCGCGGCACTGAGATCCGCACTGAATGTAAAAGGAGAGCGCCCTCTTCTGAGCCCTTCTCCTGCAGCACAGCGCCCCATTAGCCGCAGGAATCCCTGCCATCAGCATGTCTCCAGTGGTGCTCCAGATCCTAACCGAACAGCTGGCGGAGATAGCGATACAATGAACTTAGCTTTGAGCAGAGACTGGGAATGGTTGGGTCATTGCACGAATTGAATCTATTTCTCCATGTTAAAATAGCCTCACACCTTCTATGGGTCATCTCGGTTATCACTTCAAAGGTGTTTGTTTTTCTCCTGCTGATGATTGATTGGCCTCTTACAGTCGGTATGGCTACTCCCACCTTTTCATGTTCTCTGTATGTATAAATATCTTCTTTCTGTGTGTTCCATTCTATGCATCCGATGAAGTGGGCTGTAGCCCACGAAAGCTTATGCTCAAATACATTTGTTAGTCTCTAAGGTGCCACAAGTTCTCCTGTTCTTTTAGCTGGCAGAGAGAACCTCTGTTTCCACTGCAAGGCAAGTGGGCCTTGTCCGATCGGCTCCATCTCTCTCGACCTGCGGCCCTTCTCCATCCAACTCCAGGACTTGTCTTAGTTATATCTCCATATATTATTATCTCATAGAACTGGAAGGGACCCCGAAAGGTCATCGAGTCCAGCCCCCTGCTTTCACTAGCTGGTAGCTTTTCTTTTGGACTCTGGAAACGCCTTCTGCAACAAACCTCCCTGAGTTACGTTCCTCCCCCGTCTCCCTGAAAGACACCGAAGTCGGTGGGTGGATTGGCATTTCCTCCCCTGACAACCCTCGGAGGGTCCGTGCTCCGGGAGGATTGCGGCTGGAGAGCAAGCCTCGGTCTATTACAGCCGAACCTCGGCTGATCTGAGCGAGCCGGCTTCCTGGCCTCTGTCTATCGTCGGCGGCATATCTCGCCTCAGAGCCTGTTTCAAAACTGGTGGCGTCAGTATCGCTCGGTAGCAAAGGCCAGGTGGGTTTGTAGCGTCTGGCTTTGGCATCTGATTACTGAACGCGCTGGGGCTGTAAGGAGCCTGCCTGCCTTTACGCGTCCTGTTTCCCGCAGAGCGGCCGGGTCAGAACAGTCAACAGGGGCCATATAAGACACGTTGACGCCGTTTCTCTGTCATCTGCGGCGGTGGGTGTCTCTTGCACTCCCGTTCAGAGTGGGCCGTGTACCTTGGGGAACATCCCCCTCCAAATCCTGACTCCGAAGCGGGACCACCAGGCAGGAGAATGCTGGCTCTTGGAAAACCCATCCTGGCCCAGTGCTCACCGGGGACAAGAGTTTGGGGCTGGATAGCTCTTGGTGCAGCATCAACTGAGCTCCTACCTCCATCCTTTGCGAGGGTGTCTTGGCAATTGATTGAGGGAGCTCCCAGGAGAGAAGGATCCATCATTCCTGTCCTGCAGGCCTGGTACTTAACTGTGAATTGCCCTTAAAATTCACACTCCTATTTCCTCTCATCCCCCCCACTGTCAGGGAAGCTGTGATGTGTCTCTGTAGCATGGCACCGTCCTGACTGCAGACGTAGCATTGCAACTAGGGACATGAGGATGCATCCTATTGGGGATCAGAGGTTAAAAGAACTAACCAGCTTGGCTAAGCAAGGAGCATTGTGTCCTAGGGGACAGAGCACCGAAATGGGTGAGTTCTGTTCCTGGTTCTGCCACTGGCCTGCCGGGTGCCCTTGGGCAAGTCATTCTCCTCATCGTGCCTCAGTTTCCCTACCTATAACGTGGGGATAATGATACTGGCCCCAGGGGTTTTGAGATCTGTGGATGAACCTGTGCTGTATGTAAGAGCTAGGTGGTATTAATGCACCCACTCGTGTCTCCCTCTGGTGGCCAGCCTCCTGAAAGATAACCGCCTACTGCTGCTGCCTGCTAGTGGAGTTACTCCTTTAGCTCAAAGGGGTCTGTGCAGGGAAGGTCATCTTCCTTCCACAGTGCTTAGGGTGGTCCAGGAGTAGGACACTGGGACTGGTAATCAGGAGACCTCGCTCTGCCACCTGGTGTGACCTGGGGCAAGTCTTTCACCTCTCAGAACTTCCGGGGCAGGGTCTGTCCACGTAGCACCGAGCACAATGGGGGCCCGATCTCAATCTGTAGCCACTAATAGTAAAGGCCTTACCTTAGTGTGTAACCTGGAACGGAGTCTTGGCTGGGTACCAAGGGCAAGAGAAAAGTGAGACCAACAAGATTCTGGCCTCTTGCTGGAAATAATAGTCACTTGGGATGCTCCCTAGTCAGATTGGGGAAACACACAGCAGAGGATGTCCTTTACTCTGACCCCTCCCCCCCCCCCAGGGAGGGATGGAGGCTTGTTCTATGTAAGCAGGTGTCACGAGTTGGGTGGGGGTTCTTCATTAAAGGGAACTTGCCCTCTTTTGCCACCTGTTGCCGCCTCTCATGCCGTTTGATGGCTTTTTTCTTAAAGCCAGAGGCTTCTGGAGTCATGTGAAGGTGACAATCTCTGCTACGTTTCTTGGAAGCCAGGAAGTAAATGAAAAAGACCCCCGAACTTTAAAAGCAGTCTCAGGAGTTTTATAGGAGCCTGTCGCAAGACTTTTGTACACGCTTTATGGGCTGGTGGGTTTGTCAGTAACGAGACTGATCTTCTAGGGTCTTCCATCTATTGGCGTCTGTCACCTTAGCTCCCAGCTGGGCTGCTCTGTTCTGATACACGTGCCAGGCCCCTGCCCCGCGCCAGATTTCCTGGTGTGCTTTATGTTGCTCTTGGTTTGGGGCACCGATGCCTGAAAGTTGGGCCACCGGGAAGCCTCTCTCGTCCAACCCAATCTGCTGCCATCTGTCTCTCATCAGATAACGGGGGTGGGGCGGAAATCTGGGCTGATCTCAGCCATCTCCAGGGATGCAAGGATCAGTGCCGCTGTCACGATGGGGGTCTATCAAGGGGGACACGGCTCTGGCACTCAAGGAGTTAACTCTGCCTGTGGTCATTGTTTCCTGGGTGGGGCAGACTTGGCTGGAGCCGGGAGTCCCTAGGATAAATAGTTGGCAGCTTAGATCCTAACCCTCCTGGCTGGGGAAAGACTCATAGAGCCATAGAACCAGGCATCTGGAATGGCTGCGGGAGGTCACATGAGGCCCGCTGCGCTGGAAGGAGGCTCCAATCCGGGAACTAGGCTACAGGCCACATCCTGATCTCTGCTGTGCCAGCGTAGCTCCGGAGTGACTCCCCTTGCCTGCCACCGTCGTGTTTTACGACGGCATAAATGAGAGCAGCGTCTGGCGCGTTGTTTGTGCCGCCGCATCCGTTCCACACTGCAGTTAGCCCGTGCCAGCTGACTTGGACTCAGGGTAAGGGGCTGTTTAATTGCAGCCGAGATGTTTGCGCCCCGGGCCAGAGCTCTGGGACCCTCCCTCCTCGCAGGGTCCTAGAGCCTGGGCTCCAGCCCGAGTCGGCTGACGTCAAACTGCAGTGTAGACATAGTTTTAGTGGCTTACATGTTCACTCGAGAGCTTCTCTTTCACCCGTAGAAGTTGGTCCAGTAAAAGAGATGATTGCACCCACGTCTCAGTTGCTGGAGGGTGAGGGGAGGGCAGTCCGACATCATTCTCCACCCTTCCATGCCAATAGAGGTGGGATCAGGCCCTGAGTGACATAGAACGCTGTGCCAAGCTTCTAGGTCTTGTCTGCCGATCGGGCACCAGTCTGGGAGGCAGGCGACTTGGGTTCTATTCCCGGCTCTGCTCTCTGTGTGAGACCTTGGGCTTGTGTCTCTGTCCCCCGGTTTCCCCATCTGTGAAATGGGAGGGAGGAAGGGAGAATGAGGGTGCCACCTTTTGTAAAGTGCTTTGAGTTGATGGATGGAAGGCACCATAGAAGAGCCACAGGTTCAGTAGTGTTAGACGCCCCAGGCGTGGACCAGAACCCTGTTTCACTAGATCCTGTGCAAAGTCCACCTTCCTAGAGTATTTTTGCACCCAAGAGTTATAAAAGAGCTGGGCGAGAGCTCCTTGAACCATTAGCATTGGTTTCTTCCCCCCCCACCCCACCCCAATAACTCTTTGAACATTGTGGAAGATCTATAAGACTTGAAGAAAGGGTCTATTTGAAGACAGATAAAATATAGGTCTGTCAGCCTGATGTCAATCCCAGGCAAAATAATGGAATAGCTGACATGGGACTCAAGTTAATAAAGAAATAAGGCGGGTAACTCATGCTAATCAAGTGAGTTTATGGGAAATAGATCTGTCAGCAGGGCCAGCTCCAGACACCAGCACAGCAAGCACATGCTTGGGGCGGCCAATGGGAAGGGGCAGCACCTCCAGCTCTTCGGTGGCGGGTCTCTCAGTCCCTCTTGGAGGGAAGGACCTGCCACTGAATTGCCGCCGAAGAATGAAGTGGCGGCGGTAGAGCTGCCGCTGATCACGGCTTTTTTTTTTTTCTTTTCCTGCCGCTTGGGGCGGCAAAAACGCTGGAGCCGGCCCTGGCCGTCAGACTGACGTGATGTGAAACTAACTAGGAACAAAGGATGTCGGCCATACTTACAGGGTGGGGGACTCACTCCTGAGAAGCAGTGACTGAAAAAGATTAGGTGATCCTGAGCTGCCAGTGTGGTGCTGTGACCAGGACCCTGGGATGTGTAAATGGGAATCTGGAGCAGAGAGGTCATTGCGACTGCTGCTGAAATACTGGGTCCAGTTCTGGTGCCCACAGTTCAAGAAGGATGTTGAGAAATTGATAGAGGTCTATAAAATCATGAGTGATGTGGAGAAAGTAGATAAGGAAAAGTTTTTTACTTATTCCCAGAATACAAGAACTAGGGGTCACCAAATGCAATTAATGGACAGCAGGTTTAAAACAAATAAAAGGAAGTTCTTCTTCACACAGCGCACAGTCAACTTGTGGAACTCCTTGCCTGAGGAGGTTGTGAAGGCTAGGACTATAGCAGCATTTAAAAGAAAACTGGATAAATTCATGGAGGTAAAGTCCATTAATGGCTATTAGCCAGGATGGGTAAGGAATGGTGTCCCTAGCCTCTGTCTGTCAGAGGATAGAGATGGATGGCAGGAGAGAGATCACTTGATCATTACCTGTTAAGTTCACTCCCTCTGGGGCACCTGGCATTGGCCACTGTCGGCAGACAGGATACTGGGCTAGATGGACCTTTGTTCTGACCCGGTATAGCTGTTTTTATGTTCTTAGGGGTCAGAGAAGAGTCATGAGAATGATTAAAGGCTTGGCAAATAGGGACTCCAATTTATTTAGGTTAACAAAGAGAAGGTTAAGGGGTGACTTGATCTATAATTACCTACACGAGGAACAGAAACTTGATAACAGAGAACTCCTCAGTCTAGCAGGGAAAGGTCTAACGTGACCCAATGGCTGGAAGTTGAAGCTAGACAAATTCAGGGAACAAATACGATGTAAATTTCCGTCGATGAGTGTAATTAGCTATGAGAGCAACTTGCCAACCTCTGTGGTGAATTCTCCATTGCTGACCATATTAAAATCCGGCTTGGATGCGTTTCCAAAAGATCTGCTTTAGTTCAAAGAGGAAGGAATCCAGGCAAGTCCTGTGGCCTGTACTGTACCAGGTCAGACTTGAGGGGAGTGGCCTTAGAATCTGAGGGGGTTTTTTTGGACTCCTTCACGACCCTGCGTAACACAAGGAAGTTGAATCCTAGTTGCTCTGCCAGCCCCAGCCTGAAATGTAATAGCTTGTGTTGGTGTTGGACGTAGGGTGACTAGAAAGTGTGAAGAATCAGGACAGGGGTTGGGGGGTAGTAGGCGCCTATGTAAGAAAAAGCCCCGAATATCAAGACGGTCCCTATAAAATCGGGACATCTGGTCACCCTATATGGCTGGGACCTGGAGCAAAGGCCACGGCCAGTGGGAGCGGAGAATAGGCACCGTGCTATGCCCAGTACGTAGTGCGCTGACTGATGAGCCCAGGTGCCAGCTCCGCGCTGCTGGAGGTGCCCCTTGGATGGGGAAGATTTGCTGCCTTAACGAAGGCCCTTTTATGGTGCAGAGGGACAGTCCATTAAGGTCAAGGTAACTGAGAACCAGGGTCCTGTGGGTTTTTGTGCCGGGTGATACAGAGCTGCATTCGCCTTCACACTCGGGTGCCTCCACCCCCAGACTGATCTAACCTGGCATGTAGCTCTTTGGCATCTAATTACAATCAACTGCGACGCACGGCAGGAATGCAGGGGAGCTGGTGAGTCACACTTGGCGCCGGCTGGGGAAGCCTGTGAGTGGTGCTGAGAGAGCTTCAGGGCCCTGGTGTCAAGGCCCCAGTTGGACGGCAATCGGGCCAAGTCCACTCGAAAGTGAGCTAGCTGTCACTGGGGAAGGGGGAGGGGTGCCTGGCTGATTCCTTCGGGAAGGACAGCCTACTAGAAGGCGGTGTGGGGGTCTGGGACTCCTGGGTTCTATCCCCAGCTTTGGGAGGGGGAGTGTGCTCTGAGTAGAGCAGCGAAGATGGGGAGTTGATACCTGGATTGTATTCAGAAAGTGGGGGGGTGAGATCAAGATGTGGCTGGGAGCCAGGACTCCTGGGTTCTATACCTGGCTCTAGGAGGGGAGTAGGGTCTAGTGGTTAGAGCAGCAGAGGGGCTGGGAGCCAGGACTCCTGGGTTCTGACAATCCTGTGCCAAATGTCTGTTCTAAAAAAAAAAAAAAAAAATCTTGTGCTCGCTACAGGAGAAACTAAGGGCTTGTCTACACTGGCACTTTCCAGCGCTGCAACTTTCTCGCTCAAGGGTGTGAGAAAACACCCCTGTGAGTGCAGCAAGTTTCAGTGCTGTAGCGCGCCAGTGTAAACCGTGCACTAGCGCTGGGAGCTACGTCCCTCGTGGAGTTGGGTTTTTTCCCTCTCCCAGGGCTCTGCTGCAACTACACAAGCCACGTTCGTGGCAGTTCTTTAACATTGCCAGTGTAGACTGGCCCTAATATAATGACTTTATCTTGGGTAAATCTTCTACTTCAACTTCCCCTGTAACTCTGATTGCGAACGCTTCCCCTTAGCTGTTGGCCGTCTGTAGCAGATCATGCCCCTCACTGTTGCTGTGTAACAATTACCACCAGAGCTGGAGTGGGGTCGAAGGACTAGTGCAAGGCTGGCTGGGAGTCGGGACGCTTGGGTTCTATCCCTAGCTCTGGGGAGGGAGTGGAGTCCAGTGGCTAGAGCATGGGGGTGGAGTCTAGTGGAAAGTCAAGACGCCTGGCTTCTTTTCCTGTCTCTGCCGGTAACTTACTCTATGATCACGTGGCAGTTCCTTCTGTGCCTCAGTTTCCCCACTTCTACAAACTTTTTAAAATCCCTCCCAGGGATGCTGCTGAATGTTCTGCAAAGCATTTGAGATCCTTCAGGTGGCAGGCGTGTTGTCCGTTATCTGAACAGCCCCATTCCCGGCCTGCTCTGAGCTATGCGAGGTGAGGCCCCTAAAGCCACACCTCGTTCTGTCACAGGCAGTCCTGCCTTCCCATCTGCCGCGGGCTCTGCTCTCCTTGTTGCATTTGGGGGGAGGGGAGTTACAGAGGTGATTAGATTACTGAAGTTTCTTTTTATGGGGGCCTTAAATTCTTTAAGCAACATGAGTCACCTTTTCCCCGCTCTGAACAGCGGTGGCCCGTGTCCTTATGGTTCCCCAGGCAGTGTTACAAGATAACCTCGAAGAGTCATGTTAATTAGCATGACATTAAAAACTCCTGTGTGGACAGGTGCAAGCTGGGTTTAATATCGTGTCAGCTGGTTGGGGTTAGCTCTCCTATTCCATCCCGACCAGCTGACGGGATGTTAAACCCGGCTCGCCCCCGTCTAAGTAGTAGTTTAACATTGTGCTCGTTAAGGTGACTCCGAGGTCATGTTCTGATGCTGCCACATTTTCTAGTGAAGACGTGCCCTGACTCTGGGAATTGACTATTCTAGTCTCAACCTGTCAGGACTCTGCAAACTGAACCATCTATAAAAACAACGAGGAGTCCTTGTGGCACCTTAGAGACTAACACATTTATTTGGGCATAAGCTTTCGTGGGCTAGAACCCACTTCATAAGATGCACGGAGTGAAAAATACAGGAGAAGGTGTCTTGTTAGACTGACCTCACACTGGGTAAAGCAACCCCCATCCTCTCATGTATTTATAGCTGCCCCTGTATTTTTCACTGCATGCATCTGATGAAGTGGGTTCTAGCCCACGAAAGCTTATGCCCAAATACATTTGTTAGTCTCTAAGATGCCACAAGGACTCCTTGTTGTTTTTTGCTGATACAGACTAACACGGCTACCCCTCTGAAACCTGAACCATCTGTGGCACCTCTCTGGCCCTCATCATCGCTACTAGCTGGGCACCTCACAATGTCGATCCTCCCATTAGTGATGTGCTGCCTCATGGGGGGTATCTCCTTTTTAGGGACCTGAGGCACAGAGAAGCTAAAAGTGACTCTTCCAAGGTCTCTCTGGAAGAGCAGGGTCTTGCACCTGGATCTCCCAAGATCTAGACTAGTGCGCTAACCACTGTGCCAGCCTTCCTCTCGGACAACTCAGCTAGGGAGAACGGTCCATTATTTAAGCTTCAAAGAGTGCAGGCATGAAATCTCAGCCTGTCTCTCATTAATCCTCATTTGATTGGGGACGGGGAGGAGGATGATTTTGGGATGGAAGTGCAGGACTCCTGGGTTCTTTCCGCGCCCCCCCCAAGCTCTGCCACTTCCGCCCTTTGGGCCCTCACTAACTATAGATTAATAGACTCCAAGGTTAGAAGGGAACATTGTGATCATCTAGTCTGACCTCTTGTATAACAGGCAACAGAACTTCCCCTAAGGCAAGTTCACTTCCTCGTTCTGGGTCACCCCCCCTCAATGTTACACGTGGATATCTCCCTACTCAACAAATTGTTGGGACGCTTACTGCAAAGTTTCCAAGGAGCTTAGAGAGCCTTTGATGGAAGGAGCTTGTTAAGTGCTTTGTGAAGTATTTCAAATATCCCTCAGCACTGATCTTTCTCCTTCATGCAAGGTGGATTGGATGTAGTCTGCCAGAGACAGCAGCCAAATGTAGGATGTGGGTTTAAAAAGTGGCGTAGTTCTTTCTCTAAATACCCTCTTGCTTTGTACTCCTGTCACCCCTATCGATCTAGAGCAGATCTTCTTGAGAGAGATCCGGGCCTAAAATGAGTCCGTTTCACTTTATTTCTAGTCAATGTCATGACTTTTCCTTCCTCCCTGCTCCTACCTGTTTGCTGAGCTCTCCTCACTGATGGGCCGGGTTTTAAATCTCTCTCCTCCACCTTTATTTTCGCTTGGAATCTCGCATCTAATATTTTGAATCAAATCTTTCCGTGTTATTTGTTAGAGTTGCACCAAGACAACTGGACGCTGCACAGACGCACACAGAGAGAGACAGCCGATCAGACTGACCAATATTGTCTGTTTCCTTGTGCTAAGGAGGGACAAGTATGCTCTGTCCATATCCAGCTGTCCTCTTTTGTTTTCTACCTGGATTGTAAGATCCTTGGGGCAGAGGCCATCTTTTGTATTCTGTTTGTGCAGCGCCTGGCACAGCGGGGCCCTGGTCTGTGACTGGAGCTTAGAGACGCTGTGGTAATAATGAAATAGACAGAGAGGTTCTTGATGACACGTGGAGTGTGTGACAGAACTAGGAATTGAGCGAAGGTCTCCTGAGTCCCGGTCTGGTCTCTTGATTTGTGTAATGGTGGGAGCAGGGGAGTGCTGGGACAGCAGGGTAAGTGTGCTCTTCTCCACGGGGGAGGGAACTGACTGTCCCCTGCCAGGCTCCCAGTGCCGGCTCCTGTGGGGGAGCGAGGTACCCAGCCTCATGGGGGGGCTTTGGCAGCCCAAAAGCACAGTGCGTTGTGAGCTGCGCCAAGGACCCAGCAGTGACCTTTGCCGTGAAAATGTTTGATGTTGAATAAGGAGCTGCCAAGCTGAAAGGACTGAGAAACGCTGGCTGAACCCGACCTCCTTTATAACCCAGAGCAGCCTGCCTCCAGCCCACGTCGGGCAGTGGAGCTAGAGAGCGTACCTTGAAATCAATCCCGGGTTTCTCTTTCTAAAAGCCTTCAAGTAATTGGAGACGCCACCAGGCACGTGATCTGAGGCTCCTTAAAGAGACGTGGGTCAAAATTCTGAGCACCTGCCCTTCGAGGATCGGGGTCCCCAGAACTGCGCCCAAGCCAACAGAGCGTTAAGGTGGGCCCTAGCTGGGACTCGAATCACTAATTGTTTCTGAAAATCGTGCCCCAGACGCTATGTTCCTCTCCCGCCCTTTTGGGGTCTATTTCATCCTGGTCTGCGCTAGGCAGGAGGTTAGGCTCATTAGATCATGGTGGTTCCTTCTGGCTTTAAAGTGTGTGAATCTAGATAGTGTGTAATGTTAGCAGACACTCGTGGGTCTGCTAATTCCTAACAGAGATTGCTTTAAGCCTGAGGTTTTATATCCTTTCAAATACTCCTTTTATAATAGTTAATGCGCAACCCCGGCAGTTCTCGTTCTGCCTGTGTCTTCAGGGCAGGGACTGTCTCTGCAGCACCTGGCGCAACGGGGCTTGGTTTGAGCCTCTCGGCACTGCCATCATGCACAGAGCAATGGAGAGAGAAATCAAGAGGCATAAGCCAGGGAATGTGCCTTCGTACGAATTGCCACACCGGATCAGAGCAGGGAGCCCGTCTAGTCCGGCATCCCACCTCTGACAGGGGCCAGCCTCCAATGCTTCAGAGGACGGTGCAAGAAACTCTGTGGGTGGCAGTTAGAGGCAGGTTTTCCCCCATGGGGGATGTTTTCCTCCTGATCCCTGGTTCTGGAGCATGAGGGTTTTGTCCTTTTTATACTACTAGGTGTCTGGGTTGAGTTGACTTTGCCTTACTACTAATACAACTCAGATGCCTCATCTGGGGCCGAAACCGGGTCCTTGCCCGCGCTGGGATTTTGAAGTCAGGGTTGGTAACAGTGCAGCCTTTTGCACCAGGTTGGGGTGGGCGAGGAGGGGGCGTATCCATTTGCACAGGAGCACCAGTGGCTAAAATTCCCTTGCAGACCATGCTTGTGAGGCTGTGCCAACCTGCAGGAGCTACAGCGGGGGAGGGTTGCACCCATGGTGCCAAGGTTGCATGGTGAAGGGACAGAGGAGGCTGGGGGTGGACGACTGGCATCGTGACAGGGTCTGGAGGCCAGGCGGGGAGTGAGGATACATTTTGACTGGGCTGCAGCCGGGTTGGTGGGTGGCTCTGGCATCTGGGTCGGAAGGGCGCGGGTCCGGTGCCAGGGATTTCCCCTTGCCGACGAGTCGTTGGGCAGGGGTAACTGAATCATAGAATATCAGGGTTGGAAGGGACCTCAAGAGGTCATCTAGTCCAACCCCCTGCTCAAAGCAGGACCAATTCCCAACTAAATCCTCCCAGCCAGGGCTTTGTCAAGCCGGGCCTTAAAAACCTCCAAGGAAGGAGACTCCACCACCTCCCTAGGTAACCCATTCCAGTGCTTCACCACCCTCCTAGTGAAATAATGTTTCCTAATATCCAACCTGGACCTCCCCCACTGCAACTTGAGACCATTGCTCCTTGTTCTGTCATCTGCCACCACTGAGAACAGCCGAGCTCCATCCAGGTAGTTGAAAGCTGCTATCAAATCCCCCCTCATTCTTCTCTTCTGGAGACTAAACAATCCCAGTTCCCTCAGCCTCTCCTCATAAGTCATGTGCTCCAGCCCCCTAATCATTTTTGTTGCCCTCCGCTGGATTCTCTCCAATTTTTCCACATCCTTGTAGTGTGGGGCCCAAAACTGGACACAGTATTCCAGATGAGGCCTCACCAATATCGAATAAAGGGGAACAATCACGTTCCTCGATCTGCTGGCAATGCCCCTACTTATACGGCCCAAAATGCCGTTAGCCTTCTTGGCAACAAGAGCACACTGTGACCCCAGGACCGACCCTTGGGGCACTCCGCTTGAAACCGGCTGCCAACTAGACATGGAGCCGTTGATCACTACCCGTTGAGCCCGACGATCTAGCCAGCTTTCTATCCACCTTACAGTCCATTCATCCAATCCATACTTCTTTAACTTGGCGGCAAGAATACTGTGGGAGACTGTATCAAAAGCTTTGCTAAAGTCAAGGAATAACACATCCACTGCTTTCCCCTCATCCACAGAGCCAGTTATCTCATCATAGAAGGCAATTAGGTTAGTCAGGCATGACTTCCCCCTGGTGAATCCATGCTGACTGGTCCTGATCACTTTCCTCTCCTCTAAGTGTTTCATAATTGATTCCTTGAGGACCTGCTCCATGATTTTTCCAGGGACTGAGGTGAGGCTGACTGGCCTGTAGTTCCCCGGATCCTCCTTCTTCCCTTTTTTTAAAGATGGGCACTACATTAGCCTTTTTCCAGTCATCCGGGACCTCCCCCGATCGCCATGAGTTTTCAAAAATAATGGCCAATGGCTCTGTAATCACATGCGCCAACTCCTTTAGCACCCTCGGATGCAGCACATCCGGTCCCATGGACTTGTGCACGTCCAGTTTTTCCAAATAGTCCCGAACCACTTCTTTCTCCACAGAGGGCTGGTCACCTTCTCCCCATACTGTGCTGCCCAGTCCAGCAGTCTGGGAGCTGACCTTGTTCGTGAAGACAGAGGCAAAAAAAGCATTGAGTACATTAGCTTTTTCCACATCCTCGGTCACTAGGTTGCCTCCCTCATTCAGTAAGAGGCCCACACTTCCCTTGACTTTCTTCTTGTTGCTAACATACCTGAAGAAACCCTTCTTGTTACTCTTAACATCTCTTGCTAGCTGCAACTCCAAGTGTGATTTGGCCTTCCTGATTTCACTCCTGCATGCCTGAGCAATATTTTTATACTCCTCCCTGGTCATTGGTCCAATCTTCCACTTCTTGTAAGCTTCTTTTTTGCGTTTAAGATCAGCAAGGATTTCACTGTTTAGCCAAGCTGGTCGCCTGCCATATTTACTGTTCTTTCTACACATCGGGATGGTTTGTTCCTGCAACCGCAATAAGGATTCTTTAAAATACAGCCTGGACCCCTTTGCCCTTCATGTTATTCTCCCAGGGGATCCTGCCCATCTGTTCCCTGAGGGAGTCAAAGTCTGCTTTTCTGAAGTCCAGGGTCCGTATTCTGCTGCTCTCTTTTCTTCCTTGTGTCAGGATCCTGAACTCGACCATCTCATGGTCACTGCCTCCCAGGTTTCCATCCACTCTTGCTTCCCCTACTAATTTTTCCCTGTTTGTGAGCAGCAGGTCAAGAAAAGCTCTGCCCCTAGTTGGTTCCTCCAGCACTTGCACCAGGAAATTGTCCCCTACGCTTTCCAAAAACTTCCTGGATTGTCTGTGTACCGCTGTATTGTCCTCCCAGCAGATATCAGGGTGATTAAAGTCTCCCATGAGAACCAGGGCCTGCGATCTAGCAACTTCTGCTAGTTGCCAGAAGAAAGCCTCGTCCACCTCATCCCCCTGGTCTGGTGGTCTATAGCAGACTCCCACCACGCCATCACCCTTGTTGCTCACACTTCTCAACTTAATCCAGAGACTCTCAGGTTTTTCTGCAGTTTCATACCGGAGCTCTGAGCAGTCGTACTCCTCTCTTACATACAACGCAACTCCCCCACCTTTTCTGCCCTGCCTGTCCTTCCGGAACAGTTTATATCCGTCCATGATAGTACTCCAGTCATGTGCGTTATCCCACCAAGTCTCTGTTATTCCAATCGCATCATAGTTCCCTGACTGTGCCAGGACTTCCAGTTCTCCCTGCTTGTTTCCCAGGTTTCTTGCATTTATGTATAGGCACTTAAGATAACTCGCTGATTGTCCCGCTTTCTCAGCATGAGACAGGAGTCCTCCCCTCTTGCACTCTCCTACTTGTGCTTCCTCCCAGGATCCCATTTCCCCACTTACCTCAGGGCTTTGGTCTCCTTCCCTCGGTGAACCTAGTTTAAAGCCCTCCTCACTCGGTTAGCCAGCCTGCTGGCGAAGATGCTCTTCCCTCTCTTCGTTAGGTGGAGCCCGTCTCTGCCTAGCACTCCTTCTTCTTGGAACACCATCCCATGGTCGAAGAATCCAAAGCCTTCTCTCCGACACCACCTGCGTAGCCATTCGTTGACTTCCACGATTCGACGGTCTCTACCCCGGCCTTTTCCTTGCACAGGGAGGATGGACGAGAACCCCACTTGCGCCTCAAACTCCTTTATCCTTCTTCCCAGGGCCACGTAGTCTGCAGTGATCCACTCAAGGTCATTCTTGGCAGTATCATTGGTGCCCACGTGGAGAAGCAGGAAGGGGTAGCGATCCGAGGGCTTGATGAGTCTCGGCAGTCGCTCCGTCACATCGTGTATCCTAGCTCCTGGCAAGCAGCAGACCTCTCGGTCTCCATGTGAAACCTGCCTGAGCCCTGGCAAAAGCTGCTCTCGTAAACAAGGCCGCATTGTGTGGCTAGGTTTATAAACACCCCCCTGCCCTGGCGTCTTTCTCCTCCGAGCTCTGAATGGGCCTGGCTGCCAGCCAGCGGGGCGAGCCCGTGGGGGGGGCCACGGGAACGGAGGCGCTTCCTCCACTGCCTGCAGAAGTCGAGCTGCTGCACTTGGGCTCCTTTCCCAGCCTCTGAGTGTGGGTCGGGGATCAGAGAGGGCAGGAATCGGGATTGGAGATCCTAGGGTGGGCCTCGGGGATTAGGGATGACGGGGATCTGGAGGGGAAGGTGTGGGGATGTAGGGGAGCTGGGATCAGTGGGGATCTGGGAGGAGGAGGGGTTGGGGTCTGGGCTGGTGATCTGGGGAGCATGGGGATCTGGAGGGGAAGGTGTGGGGATGTAGGGGAGCTGGGATCAGTGGGGATCTGGGAGGAGGAGGGGTTGGGGTCTGGGCTGGTGATCTGGGGAGCATGGGGATCTGGAGGGGAAGGTGTGGGGATGTAGGGGAGCTGGGATCAGTGGGGATCTGGGAGGAGGAGGGGTTGGGGTCTGGGCTGGTGATCTGGGGAGCATGGGGATCTGGGGGAGAAGGCGTGGGGATATGGCAGGGGGCTGGAATGGGGGCAGGGATGTGGAGAGGGGTGGGAGTGGGGAGAGGATGTATGGGGGAGCACTAGGGACTCCTCCCATTGTGTGTTCCTGGTGCCCAGTCTGTAGGGGGCTTGCTCGCAGGAGAGGCCATAGAGGATGAGTGCCTGTACTGAGGAGTATCGGGGGTAGCCGTGTTAGTCTGAATCTGCAAAAAGCAACAGAGGGTCCTGTGGCACCTTTAAGACTACCAGATGTATTGGAGCATAAGCTTTCGTGGGTGAATGCCCACTTCATCAGACGCACGGCTGTACTGAGGAGGTGGGGGGTGGTCTGAGATTAGTGGACATGGGCTGGGGGGCATTTGTGTGACAACAGGAGATTGAGACCCATGTTTGGGGGGTTGCCAAGGGTGTGGGTTGGCACAGCCGGGGATTGAACCCGGGGTTCTGCGGGGGCTGGGGGTGGGGACCGCTGGGGTTTGAGCCCACAGCTGTGGGGGGCGTCAGCAGAGTGGGCGGTCGGGCGCGCAGGAAGGATGCTGTATTGTTTCCAGCTGTGCACACCTCCCCCCTCTCTTTCCCCCCTCTTCTCCTCCAGGACCAGTTTGATGACATAGAGCGTCACACCCAGTGGGGGCTGGATCTGCTGGAGAAGTACGTGAAGTTTGTGAAGGAGCGGACGGAGATCGAGCAGGCCTACGCCAAACAGCTCAGGTAGGAGGGCAGGGGACAAAGACCAGAACGGCTGCTTAAGGCACAAGGGCCTAGTGGTCAGGGCGCCTGGGTTCTAGTCACATTCCCTCCCAGACCTAGGGCCAGGCAGGATTCCTGGGTCCCATTCCCTTCATTTGGAGGGGAATGGGGTCTAGTGGTTAGAGCTGGGTCTCAGGAATCATGGGTTCTATTCCCAGCTGTGGGAGAAGAGTGGGGTCCAGTGGTTAGAGGCGGGAGCCAGGTTTCAGGACTCCTGGGTTCTTTCTCTTCAGCTCCTCCCTCGGTACCTTTTGGAGCAAACAGTTTCCTCTCTCTGGGCATGTCTACACTGCAATAAAACTCCCACGGTCGGCCCGTGTCAGCTGACTCGAGATGCGGGGCTAAAAATGTTCAGTGTCGAGCCCGAGCTGTGTAACGCGGGTCTCAGAGCCCGGCCTCCGGCCTGGCCCAAACGCCTGTACTGCGATCTTAGAGCCCTGCGGCCCGAGCCCTGAATCAGCTGCCACGGGGGTTCGTTGCAGAGTAGACAGACCCTCTGTGCCTCCATTGCTCCATCTGTGAAATGGAAATCAAGACAAAGGCAGCAAAAGGGATTTGCCCAAAGTTGTGCAGAGAACTGGCTGGCAGGATGGCCCGATCCCACGCTCCACCCACAGCTCTGTCCTTCCCTGGTTTCTCCCTCCTCCCTGACCTGTCCGTGTCTTGTGGCAGAGACCACTCGTACCTGCTGATAGTGGGGGGGGGAGAAGGGGGGCAGAGCGAGGGCACCTGGTTTCAGCGGTGTTACTGAGCATGCTCAGTACAAGCCAAAGAGCAAATGGGGGGAGGAGGCACATGACCCTGCATCCCCCCCACTCCCACGCATCACGTCTCGTATTATCTGCATCGTGCTCCAAGATCCCTGCTTGGCTTGGCCTGGCCTAGCAGGGAGCAAAGGGTTAACGAGGTGCCACTCAATGTTTCCGAGTTAAATCCCCCACCTCCCCTTTGCGGGGGCTGCTGCTCTCCCAGCAAGGCAGGCAGCCAGCACCTTGGCGCTTCCAGCCTGGAATACAGCTGAACGGAGCGGGGGGAGCCGGGGGACCTGCCGTCCAAGCGTGTTGGACTCCTCTTGCTCTTCACTGGGTTGTTGGCTGGATTTTACCAATGACTCCTCGCCGTGTGCCCTGGCCCTTGGCTGGGGGGACGGTTTGTGAATCCAGCTCTGCATTGCCCTGGAGACCGTCTTCTGCCTAGCTACAGAGCAGACACGTGTGTATGCTCGCTGCCTCCCAGATAGCCTGGTGATGGGCACCAGGAGAAACAGGCGCATGGCATGGGCAGTGGCAGCGTAAGCTCCCCCTCCCCCGCCCCCCAATTCTGCCCACATTTATAGATTCCCAGGCCAGACGGGACCATTGTGATCATCTAGTCTGACCTCCTGGATAACTGCCCCCAAATCATTCCTAGAGCAGAGCTTTTAGAAAAAGATCCAACTGTGATTTAAAAACTCAGTGATGGAGAATCCACCATGACCCTTGGAACAACCTGCCAGTGGTCAGTTACTCTCACCCATTAAAAAATGTGCGCCTTATTTCCGGTCGGAATTGGTCTAGCTTCAGTTCCCGGTCGTCGGATCGTGTTAGACCTTTCGCTGCTAGATTGAAGGGCCCCTTATGAAAGATTTGTCCCTCGTGTAGGTGCGTATAGACTGTGATCAAGTCACCCCTTAACCTTCTCTTGGTTACGCAAAGAAGTTTGAGTTCCTGGAGTCTCTCGCTATCAGGCAGGTTTTCTAACCCTTTCAGCATTCTCATGGCTCTTCTTTGACCTCTCTCCGACTTGAATTTGGGCACCAGAACTGGACGCAGGATTCCAGCAGCGGTCGCACCAGTGCCAGGTACAGAGGTAAAAGAACCTCTCTGCCCCTACTCGAGATTCCCCTGTTTACCCATCCCACTGCTGCCCTGGGCGACACAGTATGGGGAGGAGGTGAGCAGCCCTTAGTGGTGAAAGAACAGGTTAAGGACTGTTTAGAAAAGCTGGACGTGCACAAGTTCCTGGGTCCAGATCTAATGCATCTGACGGTGCTGAGGGAATTGGCTGATGTGATTGCAGAGCCGTTGGCCATTATCTCTGAAAACTCGTGGTCAGGGAGGTCCCGGACGATTGGAAAAAGGCAAATATGGTAGTGCCCATCTTTAAAAATGGGAAGGAGAACCCGGGGAACTACAGACCGGTCAGCCTCACCCAGGAGCACCGCCAGCTTTTCCGCCGCCCTAGGTGACGGAAGGTCCCGCCCTGAAATGCCGCACCCCCACAGAGGCGGCGGAAGGTCCCGCCATGGAAATACCGCCGTGGTCGCCGCCCGCCAAATCACAGTGCCCTAGGCGACCACCTAGGTCGCCTAATGGGTTGCGCCGGCCCTGGCCTCACCTCAGTCCCTGGAAAAATCATGGAGTAGGTCCTCAAGGAAACCATTTTGAAGCACTTGGAGAGGAAGGTGATTAGGAACAGTCAACATGGATTCACCAAGGGCAAGTCATGCCTGACCAACCTGATTGCCTTCTGTGATGAGAGAACTGGCTCTGTGGATATGCAGAAGGCAGTGGATGTGACATATCTTGACTTTAGCAAAGCTTTTGATACGGTCTCCCACAATAGTCTTGACAGCAAGTGAAAAACGCATGGATTAAATGAATAGACTATAAGGTGGATAGAAAGCTGGCTAGATTGCTGGTCTCAACGGGTAGTGACCAACAGCTCGGATATCTAGTTGGCCGCTGCTATCAAGTGGAGTGCCCCAGGGGTCGGTCCTGGGGCTGGTTTTGTTCAACATCTTTATTAATGATCTAGATGATGGGATGGATTGCACCCTCAGCAAGTTCGTAGATGACACTAAGCTGGGGGAGAGGTAGATAGGCTGGAGGGTAGGGATAGGATACAGAGGGACCTAGACAAATTAGAGAATTGGGCCAAAAGAAATCTGATGAGGTTCAACAAGGACAAGTTCAGAGTCCTTCACTTAGGATGGAAGAATCCCATGCACCACTACAGGCTGGGCACCGACTGGCTAAGCAGCAGTTCTTCAGAAAAGGACCTGGGGATTACAGTGGACGAGAAGCTGGATATGAGTCAGCAGTGTGCCCTCGTTGCCAAGAAGGCTAACGGCATGTTGGGCTGCATTAGTAGGTGCATTGCCAGCAGATCGAGGGAAGTGATTATTCTCCTCTATTCAGCATTGGTGAGGCCTCATCTGGAGTACTGTGTCCAGTTTTGGGCCCCCCACTACAAGAAGGATGTGGACAAATTGAAGAGTCCAGAGGAGGGCAATGAAAATGATCAGGGGGTGGGACACATGACTGATGAGGAGAGGCTGAGGGAACTGGGCTTGTTTAGTCTGCAGAAGAGGAGTGTGTGTGTGGGGGGGGGGGGGGGGGGGGTTGATAGCAGCTTTCAGCTACCCAAAGGGGGGTTCCAAAGAGGATGGATCTAGACTGTTCTCAGTGGTACCAGATGACAGAACAAGGAGTAACGGTCTCAAGTTGCAGTGGGGTAGGTCTAAGTTGGATATTAGGAAACACTTTCACTAGGAGGGTGATGAAGCACTGGAATGGGTTCCCTAGGGAGGTGCTGGAATCTCCTTCCTTAGAGGTTTTTAAGGTCAGGCTTGACAAAGCCCTGGCTGGGATGATTTAGTTGGGGATTGGTCCTGCTTTGAGCAGGGGGTTGGACTAGATACCTCCTGAGGTCCCTTCCAACCCTGATATTCTATGATCAAATTAGCCCTTTGGGCCACAGTTTCACAATGGGAGCTCGTGTTCAGCTGATTATCCGCCATGACCTCCAGATCCTTTCCAGAGTCACTGCTTCCTAGGCTCGAGGCCCCCGTCCTGTAAGTATGGCCTGTGTTCTGTGTCCCCCAGATGTACACATTTAGCTGTATTAAAACACATGTGGTTTGCTTGCCCCCATTTTACCAAGCCGCCCAGATCACTCTGTGTGAGGGACCTGACCTTTTCAGTATTCCCAACTGCCCCAGTTTTTGTGTTCACTGGGGCTTCTGGGCACAGGCGCCAACTTTTGTTGGCACCAGTGGGTGCTTGCACCCCCTGGCCCTGCCCCGACTCCACCCCCTCCCTGCCCCTATTAGATCCCTCCCCAAAACCCCACTCTGGCCCCACCTCTTCCCCAATCGTGCTGCATTCCTCCTCCTCCTCCTCCTCCCCCCTCCCTCACAGGCTTGCTGTGTGAAACAGCTGTTTCCCAGCGCAAATGCTGGGAGGGAGGGGGGAGAAGCAGGACGCGGAGGCTGCTCAGGGGAGGAGGTGGAGGCGGAACGGAGGCAGAGGTGAGCTGGGGCAGGGGGGTGGGGAGCTGCTAGTGGGTGCTCCACACCCACCAATTTTTCCCCGTGGGTGCTCCAGCCCCGGATCACCCACGGAGTCTGCGCCTATGCTTCTGGGGGCGTGTTCCATGATTCTTGGCACTGCACTAAGCTGAGCCCCTCTGTGACTTCCTTCCCAGTGCATCCTGGGAGAACTTGGCTATCCTTTCGTGCGGGGGGATGGTGGGAAGGCTAGCAGCATCCAAGGGGCGCGAGCCTGCGGCCACGTCTACACTACAAGGCGGTTGCGTTAGCAGCTGATGAGATGTGCTCGCTCCGGTTTTCGCCTGCGCTCCGTCTTGGGCCGGCTGGCTCGAGTTAGCCGCCCCACAGCATGGGAGGGAGGGGTCTGTGCGCTGACAGGCAGGGCTGGTGCTACCATTAAGGCAAACTAGGCGGTTGCCTAGGGCACCAAGATTTGGGGGCGCCAAAAAGCGGTGCCCCCAATTTTTTTTACGGCGTTCCTGGGCTGGGCTGCCGGCGGCGCGCTGACATGTGCGGTTCAGACTCCCTCTCCCAGTGCAGCGGCCGCTCCACTTCTCCCGCCTCCCAGGCTTGCGGTGCCAATCAGCTGTTTGGGGCCGCAAGCCTGGGAGGGGAGGAGAATTAGGCAGCGTGCAGAGGTGAGCTGGGGTGGGGAGCTGCTGCACGGCTCCTCGGGGAGGGGGAGCTGCCAAGGGGGGGGCCCTCAGGGCGGAGGTGGGGAGCTGCCGCAGGGCTGGGTTCCTTGCACCGGCCCTGCTCACCAGACACGTGTTAGGGACAAGACTCAAGTTAACTCTGCAGGGAAGACCAAGCCCGGCCCACCTGGGCAAAGGGGACTAGACGGTTCAGAGGATGGGAGGGGAATGCTCCCAAGCTGGCGAAGGGGTGTGGATGCCCCCTTCCTGTTGGAATTTAAGAGGAATCAGGTATTCAGATCCCGGAGCAGGGGGGCTGGCGATATCGGTCAGGGATCCTAGCAACCTCCACGGGAGGGAACCAAAAGCTGCGTGGGAAACGGGGGCGGGGAGGCGGAGGGGAAACCTAGCTGGAAAGCACCTAACGCGCTTCTGCCATGCCAACGGCAGCGACCTGCCCAGCAGGTGAGTGGCAGAACCCAGAACAGAATTCAGGTTACCTGAGTCCCAGCCCTGTCCTCTACCTGCTGTCTGCTGAGTCCCTCTGCCCCGTTGAGCTGACCTAGCGTGGAAACGCAAGGTGCTTTCTTGACCTGGCTGCCTGGTAACATGTTTTTCTCTAGGATGTCAGGAGGGTTGGATGCTGGCTAAATGCAGCTGCTTCTGGGGTGGAAGAGAGCAACTTGCTGCCGCACAGCACAGTGTGCGGGGGGACTCTGAGGATGCAGGGGTGAGCCTCTCTGAGTTAGGGGCTCCTTGATTCCCACGTACGCTGCATGACTGCCCCTGTGCGGCACAGCACGGCCGCTGGGCATTTCATCCCGAGGAAAGCTGGACAGTGTGGTGGCTACGGCTCTAGCATGGGCCTTGGGTGGCCATGTGGTTCAGTGGGCAGGGGACTGGCTGTTCAGGTGTGTAAGACCTGGGTTCTAGACCCAGCTCTGCCCCAAACCCCTGTGAGATGTGGGCAAGTCACTTAGGGTCAGATTTTTCAAGGTATTTAGGATGCCTAATTCCTATTGAAATCAACTGGAATTAGGTACTTAAATACCTTGAAAAATCTAGCCCTTATCTTCTCCCGGCCTCCATTCCCCACCTATAAAGTGGGGATAATAGCATTGTCCTGCTCTGAAGGGTATCACATAGTGTGTGTGGGTGGGCGGCAGGGGTGTTAGTTAAATTCCTTAGCTAGACAGATCAGAGCAGCCGGCGTAGACCCCAAATATCTACACACATCCAGCTCCTTTGTCCCGCCCAGAAGAATCGCTGTTAGCAGTACAGGGCCTATGACACAGAATCAAGTCATTCTGATTCGATCTAGCAGAGAGCAGTGGTAGACACGGACACTCTCTCCTCCCCTCTCCCCCAACCCCACATCACCTCCTATTATTGCAGGGATGCTGGCAAGACAATAAATTGATATAGTGTTAAAAATAAAATGAACTCTTCTCTTCTCTCTTCCCCTCTCTCCCTCCCCCACCCCCCAGCGGTTGTGGTGCACTGGGATGACTAATTATACAAACCTCAAGGGCTGCTCTCTCGCCGGTTCCCTATTTTCGTGTTTTCTTCACCAGGGAACCTTAGGTCACTTTCCCTCTGTGTCACTTTCATGCTTGGGTCCTCCTGTGCTAGCCGTAGGTGGCTCTTTGGGGGGTCTCCACCCGGCCTAGGGACGAGTGCTTTGAAATGGTCACTGGCGCTTTAAAGGTTTCATTGTCCCACTGGCTTTAAAAAAAACAAAAAACAAAAAAAAAAACCCCACACCTCCCCTGGAAGATCTAGGAGTAGTGATACAGCAGGCGTCTTGCTGCCCCTTCCTCTGCTGGTGCACCTCACCCCCTGCCCTCAAGGGGTCTGTCTACACGTCTTTCTCCAGCCTGGTCCAGGCCAACAAACTTTTGCAGGCAAGACCCATCCAGCCACTGAACCGATCTAGTCGTGTTACGTCGGCTTCAGCAGCCCGTGGTTAGTGGCTACTTCTGATCCCAGTCGCTGTGGATGAGTTTGGAGTTGGGTCAATAATACCGCGTACAATGCCGTGGAGGAGCGACTGTCCATGTCCACTGCTCGCCTGTCTAAACGGGGCCAAGCGGCGACGATTATTGCTGGCCTTGGCGCAAAAGCGCCACGGTGGATGAGATTGGAGGGGATGCGATAGATCAATGGCCTTTAAATACACATGCGTAGAGCTGGGTGGTGCTGATCCGCTCCGCCAGCAGGGGGCAGCGTTGTGCCTGGGCGGACACGCACACAAGGCGTCGTTCAAGTAGGGGGCAGCCAACTCTTGTCACTTTATTGTGAGTCTCGCGACTTACAGCAACTCTCTGAAAGCTTCAGCTCCTACAGGCAGGTGGCTACGCAAGCATCTCTGCTTACAAGATGGTTTTAAAATGTAAATTTCTAGCACTTGTAGCTGCAGGAAAAAAGCTTGAAACTGACCTGAGAAGTGTAAAAACCAAAAAGTCCCCCTCCCCTCCCCCCACACCCCAGTAGGTGAATTAAAAAAAAAAAAAAAAAAACCCATGAAACTCGGGGCGAGGGGACAAGATTTTACTCTGGAGCAGCCCCGCCTCCAGCTCATGACTGAAGAGTGGCAGACAAACCCGGGAGAGGCAGCGGCTGGCGATATGGTGGGCTCACGGCCAGCGCTGCCGCGCTTCGTCTGTCGGTGAATTGAGCGAGCTGGGTCTTGCCAGCTCAGCAGCTTGGTGTGAATTTGTTTGCAAGGTGCTTCCTGAATGGCCAGTGGGGGTTGTTTTTTGGTTTGTTTTTTTTTTTCTTTCTCATTTCATAGGCTCCATCTCCTTTCTAACTAGGAAAGAAACTCCCAGCTCTTGGGAGGGGCTGTGCCCGAACTTGCAAGTGAAACCGTGGGTTGCCTGGCTCTCTCCGTGCCTCTCCTTTCTAGGAAGGCCACATCATGTAAGAGAGGTGGGGAGTTTCCTGCCAGGGCTAGGAAATTCTCTGTTTGAGGCAGAGAGGATCGTGCCATTTAAGTCTGTCCTGAACCAACCAGCCAGCAGAGGCTGCATGGCCTAGTGGGTAGAGCCCTGGGTTGGGAGACCTGGGTTCTGTTCTGAGCTCTGCCCCTCCCCTGTTCTGTGACCTTGGGTGAGTCCTGTCCCCACTCCCTGCCTCTGACACACTGTCTTGTCTAGCCTCTTTGGAGCAGGACCTGTGTCTGGCCAGCACCCAGCACAAGGCGGACCTCGATCTCCGCTGGGGTCCTGTAGCTGGGACTGTAACAAACGCTGGTTGGTTCCGTGCTAGCAGGGTGGGCTGTATGTATCTGGGAATGGATGTGCCAGGGCTTGGGCCTCCGTTCCAGCCTGCAGCCAGAGCTGGATGTCCTGGGTCAAGTCGCTGCGGCCTCTTGTGCCTCAGTTTCCCCACCTCTAAAATGAGGGTTGTGATGCTTTTGTGAAGTGCTTGAAGACTTGCGGGTGAAATGTGCTTTATTATTGAGCAAGAGGCTTGGGCCCGATGGGTGGGTGGAAAGGGGGTGGCCTGTTCCTTTAAAACCTCACCCCCACCTCCAGCCCCTTCCAAAGTCCCCTATGAGCCGCTCCCCCTTAGCGCTGAGCCTGTCCCCATGGAAAGCAGGGGGGTGGAAAGGAGTGTCAGGAGAGGAGCCCGTCCACAGCCAAGAGCGGAGAGTGCAGTCTACGATGCACCTAGAGGACCCAGCTGAGATCAAGGGTGGATCAGAAAGTGTCTGACCTGAAGAGCTCCGTCTAAACAGACTAAGGGTTGAAGGGAAACTGAGGCACAGAGCAGGGAAGTTAGACCAAAGTCACAGCAGAGCTGGAAATAGAACCCAGGTGTCCTGACTCCCAGCTCAGTGCTTTTTGCGGGGGGAGGAGGGATAGCTCAGTGTTTTAAGCATTGGCCTGCTAAACCCAGGGTTGTGAGTTCAATCCTCGAGGGGGCCACTTAGGGATCTGGGGCAAAATCAGTAAACTTGGTCCTGCTAGTGAAGGCAGGGGGCTGGACTCGATGACCTTTCAAGCTCCTTTCCAGTTCTAGGAGATAGGATATCTCCATTAATTTATAATTTATTTTATTTACTCAATAGGCCATGCTTCCTCTCCATGTACCCCCGGGGAAGCCCTTCCAGGAGGGGGCCCAAAGGCATTAGGCATCCTGGCTCTCGGATCGCAGGAGCGTGGCTGGTGGGGAAGGAAATGCCTCTTCTGGCCTCCCTAAGGAGTGGGGCTGAACAGCGCACGGTCGTTGAGGCTCGGCCCGAGCCCCCGTGCGCTGTGGGTCCTGCCGGTACCCAGGGAGGCTGTGGGCGTGGAGCCTGGTCGCTCTCCAGGCTGCATGTGAATCTTGGGGCGCTGGTGCTTTCCAAGCACAGCTCCCCCCCCCCCCCCGGAGCGGAAGCGAACACGGTGGTGAAGGCAGCCACCTCGTCCTGTCCCCTTTAAGGGGCAGCAGCCTCCGTTCACGCTGCAGGCAAGTGCCAGGCCAGACTAGCCTTTCTGCTCAGCAGATCTCTGCCACAGGCCAATCAGAAACCACTGGCCTATGTTTAGCGGGAGGAAGGAAGAGCCCCCTCCAGGCTGGCTCAGCCCCGGGGTAGCTGACAGGAAGAGCAGGCGTGTGGCACAGAAGTCTTAACCCAGCATTTTTCTTGCAAACCACGTTGCAGGGAGCTTCCCTCTCCTTGAGCCCATTTCAAACCAGGCTGCCTGTCTGTCCCTCAGCTCCGGGGGGTTCTCCAGGCTCCTAGCAGAGGAGTTCTTTGGTTTCTCTTCTCTTTTTGCCCAGCTTTTTCAGAGGCCGCTCGTGTCGTGCCTGGGGGTGAAATCCCACCAAAAAGCACCGTCCCGTCACGGCTGCACGTAGAAAAGCGTTTTTTTTCCGTTCCCATGACGCCCTCTTTTCTTCCACTGTCCCGGGGGAGATCTGGGTTTTCTTCTTGGCTCTGGGGAATGGGGTCGAATGGCTGGAGCAGTGGGAAATTGGGGGTCAGGACTTCTGGGTTTTAATCCTGGTTTAGTGCTACGGCAGAGGGGAAATTGGAAGTAAAGAATCTTCTCTTCTGAGCTGGGAGTAGGACCCAGGAGTCCTGACTCTTCACCCCACCTGCTCAAACCACTAGATACCACTCCCCTCCAAGAGCCAGGGAGAGAACCCAGGAGTTTTGCTTCCCAGCCCCTGCTGCTCAAACCACTAGATACCACTCCCCTCCCAGAGCTGAGAATGGAACCCAGGAGTCCTGGCTCCTTGTGCCCTGCTCTGGCTAGTAGACTACACTCCTGGGGTCTATTCCCAGCTCTGGGAGTGAGGTGCAGTGGTTAAGCAGAGAGAACCTGGAAATCAGAATTCCTGGGTTCTTCTCAACTCTGCCACTGGTTCACTATATGGAAATGATCGAGTCTCTTTCTCCCCTTCTTTCTCTTTCACTGCATCAGTTTCCCCATCTGTGAAATGGGGAGAACAGCCCTACCTGATGGGGCTGTGTGGAGAAGTATATTAAAGTTTGAGGGGCACTCAGATGTTACCGTACCAGATAAGTACAACAGACAGACAGGGATTCCAAGGACTTTACAACATCCTTCCAGCCGGGTCCAGTGGATCAGACGCTGGACTGAGACTCGGCAGAGCTAATTCTGTTCCCAGCTTTGCCGGTGACCCTGGGCAAGTCGCTTCCTCTCTCCCTGCCTTAGCTGCCCCTCGCGCTGCTGGCCTGGATTAGCGAATGAACAGTTTGGGGCAGGGTCGTGCTCTCACAAAAAGCCTGCAGCTTTTCCATCGGCCTCGGGGCTAGATTTCTGGTGTTGGAACTGGGACTCGGGGTTTCCTGTCGACTTCTTACGATGGCTTCTATCTATCCGGGGAAACCGAGGGAGGGGCTTTCTAGCCTGATGGCCTCTCTCTGGCTGGTAACATCTTGCAATCTTCCCTACGCAGGGAACCCCCTGCCCTTGTTTCCCAGGAAACCTCCACTCTCCCATGGGTTTTTTTTTTTTCTTTCTCATTTGCAGGAATCTGGTGAAAAAGTATCTTCCAAAACGGAACACACGAGAAGATCCAGAATCCAAGTAAGTGCCTCCGTCTGATCTTGGCGCGTGTCATTCTCTTTAAGCTAGTTGAGAGAGGCAGAATGCGAACCAAAGACTGGGTGTTTTTAAGGACACAAAAGCCTGTCTAGGTATAAATGGTCCTGCCTCAGTGTGGCAGGGGATGGACTAGATGACCTTTTGAGGTCCCTGCCAGCCCTACGTTTCTATGATGCTATGTTTAAAGCCAGACAACTTCAAGTTAGAAATAAGGCACAATGCTTTAACGGTAGGGTGATAAACCATTGGACCAACATCCCCAAGGAAGTGGTGGATTCTCCATCCCTTGATCTTCAAATCCAGGCCGGCTGCCTTTCTGGCACAAGTGATCAGACTCGGCACGGGAGTAATTGCGTGAGATTCTCTGGCCTGTGCCTTCCAGGAGGTCAGAGGAGATAACAGAATAGCCCCTTCTGGCCTTAAACTCTATGAATTGCAATGGTTCAAGTTTCTTTAATAGAGCTAAAGGCCAGAAGGGAGCATTGTCCTCTAGCCTGACGTACATAAAAGGCCGGAGAACGTCACCCTTTGGAACTCCTTGCCACAGGAAGTGGTTGAAACCAGGAATTCAGTACATTTCAAAAAGGGATTGGACGCTTATGTGGGGAGCAGGAATATCCAGAGTGATCATAATTACAGCTAACGACTGTTCTGGAAGGGTTATTAAACCTCAGGCGCTGGGATTTAAACCGCTCTCTAACTATTAGAGGCCAGGACGGGATTTAATGCGGGGGGCAGATTATCCTACATCGGACACGGTGGGGTTCTTGCACCTAGTGCTGGTGCTGACCGACTCGATGGAGTAGACTGCCTGTCTGATGCAGTCTGGTGAATTTCAGTGTTCTGGATTTCTGCCCCAGGCCGATGACTTCTGATTGGCGCAGAGCACTGGAAAGGCTCCCGCGTGGGTGCGGAGATAGGTTGGAACCTCTCAGCCGAACCCCAGAAACGTCAGGAGTGTCGGGCCATTGGATTAGATCCTGTTGTTTGCCCCCCAATTTTGGCCTGGGCTCTGCCCTTGGATGGTGGGGAAATTGACCAAGATCAGCTGTTCTCATGAGATCTGCCAGGAGTGGCAGAACGCTTAGCTTGCCAGGCAGCCCACTAGAGCGGGTGACCCTGGCTGGACCAGCCTCTGACTCTGGCCCTAATCCAGCCCCTCAGACGCCCTCCTCTAACCCTCGGCTCCGCTGTCACTACCAAGACTGGCCACTTCCTTCAGAATTTCCAGCCCAAAACTTTGCACCCAAACCGGCTTCCCCTTGCCGTGCCTGCATGAAACAGGTGGCCATTCCATGTACGGAGAAATTTGATACAAAACATAAATGCTGTGGCTGGGGAAAACCCCTGTGACTTTTCCCGGTTTGGCCGTGGCTTTTTTCTGTGTCCGTGACTCACCCCGCAGCAGCGGTTCCTGTGATCCTGCGGAGCTGGACCCGGCTCCCCGCTGCAGGCGTCGCGGGTCACAGGGCTGCTCGGGTCTGGCCGGGCCAAGCGCAAGCAATACACTGATCCTGTATACCAGGTCGCCATGCACGGAGCCAAGCGCTGGGCCCAGCTCCCTGGGACACTGGGGCTGCCCGAGCTGCTGCTGTGAGGTGAGTGCAGGCGGGGGGCTTGCTTTCCAGGCCCACCCCCCAGTCTTGCCTCTGCACTGGGCCAGGATTACCATTGGGGTGCTGGGGGTGTGAACAGAGCTGCCAGGTGATCTGTCAATAGTAGGGTGCCCCCTGCTGGCCAGTTGGAGAACTGCACTGGAGTGTTTGCAATAGGTTATATTGAGAGAAGAGGATGTCCCTATTTTGGATGAAGTAATCTGTGCTCTGGGTTTGCAAAACCTCTAGTCTGTGGCTTTAGATCTAAATTCTATTTCATCTAAAGTTAAACCATCTCAAAGCTCAGATAAGACGCCGGTTTTGGTAACGGGGTTTTTTATTCATTGAAACTACAAGGCAGCCCATTTAAAATGGACGGCAGGAATAACTTTTTTTTGTGCAGTCAGTGGAACTCATTGCCACAAGGTTTCATTGGGGTGGAGAGTTTAGTAGGCTTAAAAGGAGAAGTGGGCGCTAACTTAAATAATAAGATAATCCAGATTTAGAATAACAACTTAAACATTTGGTGTGGGTTTTTTTTGTTTGTTTGTTTTTTAGGAAGGGATATAAAGCCTCATGCTTCAAGGCATATGCCCCAGCCTTTAACGGGGGGGGGGGGCAGCGACATCTTCCCCTGGCAGCAGGTTATCCTGTCATGGCTTTATTGCGAGTTTCTTGCACCATCCTCTAAGGCAGCTCATATCAATTCCTAGATTAAGGCCAGAATGAACCGTTATGATGATTTAATAATACCCACATGGGGAGACGGTTTCCGGTAGCTGAGGCCTCTTCAGTCTAGCAGAGAAAGGCAGACCGAGATCTGATGGCCGGAAGCTGAAGCTAGGTAGACCCCCACCAGGTACAGGTTTGGGCCGCCTCACGGAGGGATGTGGTGAATCCTCCATCGCTCGAAGTCTTTGACCTTGAATCCGTGACCTCCTGCATACTGCAGACCGGAGCTTTCCCTCCAGAGGTGGTTGCACTGAGCCTCTCCTTACGGTGGAGCGGCCTTGTGCATCTTCGAGATTCCAGTCTGGGCTTAGCAGAGGCGGGATCCTGGCCTAGAATGAAACCTGTTCTGATCTAGGCGGAGTTTGGAGATGCCTGGGGCAGATGAGTTGGGGGTTGAGGGGGTGGGGGGCGAATGCCCTGAGCCTCTGCACCAGTGACCGTAGCATGACCTTGTCGCTCGCCCCGTAACTCTGCCCCTGCTCCAGGTTCTGCCAGTACCAAGCCTTCCTGCAGGTGGTGAAGGAGCTCAATGACTTTGCCGGGCAGCGGGAAGTGGTGGCGGAGAACCTGACGACGCGGATCTGCGTGGAGCTCTCTAAGCATGGCCAGGAACTCAAGCAGGAGAGGAAATCGGTAACGCTTCCTCCCTCCCTGTCTTCCAGTGCAACTGTCCAGGGCTTAGTAATATCTGGGGCGGGGCATCCTTTGTAGCCGGGTGACATACGTGGGGTCCCCACTGAGCCTAGAGAGCTTGGGTAATGTACCAGCCAAAAGTGCCTCTTTGCAGGACCCAGCCACTAGGGGGAGACAGCCTGCTTCTGCCTTGAAGTAACGTCCCAGGGCCTTTCCCTCCAGTGGCAGAGGAGGGCACTTTTAGATCCCACGGGACCCAGGTTCAATCCCACCAGACGCTGTGTCCCTTGGGTGCGACTTTCGGCCAGCTCACTGTAATGACTGACGCTCGCCGCCTCCGGGAGTTGGGGCCACCGCTGCCTTCTTGGAGGGTTTGCCTGTGGCTGGACATGGGGTCTGTGGGAGCATCGTAGATGCAATAGCCATGCTACTTTTGGGGAGCTTTTTTAGAACCCGGGAACTACCAAAATTGCCGTCTCCCTGGAGAGGAGAAGAGACAGGTACATGCCCCGTGGTGCTGCTGTAATACAGCTTATAGAGGTTCAAGAGCGTCCTTGGACTGGGGCTGCCTAAGCGTTACCGTAATGCACCTAATAAATAGCCAGCAGCAGACCGTTCTTCATCCCAGCCTGAATTTTCAGACGTGCCCAGTGATTTGGGGCCCTTGAGACTTCTTAAAGGGACCCCAACTTTTTCATCGGGGCAGGGTACTTGGTGCTGTCTGAAAATCAGGGGCAATTTAAGGAGTCTCAAACTTCCCAAATCTCTAGCCACTTCTGCAAATTCTGGCTGTGAAGAAGAATGTTCTGGTGTTGGCTAATTTTTTAATGGTGCTAGGCGCTGGACGTTATTCATTGGTAGTGCCTCGCCGCGCTAGGTGCGGTACAAACACAGAACGGAGAGACGGCTGAAAATCATGAGGTCCCGCTGACGTTTCTCCTCTTTGCAGCACTTCCAGGAGGGCCGGCGAGCCCAGCAGCAGCTAGAAAACTCCTTCAAGCAACTCGAAAACGTGAGTCCTGGGGAATGGGGCCAGCTGTTTACGTTCTGTTCATGCTCATGTTGGGCCTGATCCAAGCTCTTTGGAGCCGCCGGGAGCTTTTCCGTTGACTGCGAGGAAGCTTTGGATGGTGCTCGCCGAGACCCAGCTGCATGGGTCAGCCTGTGCTCCGCAGAGAGCACAGCTGGTGGAAGGAAATGCCTCCAGGAGAATGAAAGGGGCTTTATTCAGAGGAAGTCCAGAACATGTGCGGCAAAACTGTTCTGTGGTTCTAGTGGCTAGGGTGGGGGGAAGGCAGGGACTCAGGACTCCTGGGTTCTGTTGGTAGCTCAGGGAAGGCAGTGGGCTCTGATGCATTAGACCAGGGGTTCTCAAACGTCATTGCCTCGTGACCCCCTTCTGACAACAAAAATGACTACATGACCCCAGGAGGGGGACTGAAGCCTAAGCTCCTCCCTCCCACCCCCAGTTCCACCACCCTGAGTTGGAGGGCCAAAGCCCCAGTCCCCCGTCAGTGGGGTCCAAAGCCCAAGGGCTTCAGCTCCAGGCAGGGGGCCTGTAACCTGTGCCCCGCCTCCCAGGGCTGAAGCCCTCAGGCTTCCGCTTTGGCCCCAGGTGGTGCGGCTTGGGCTTTGGCCCTGGGCCCCGGCACGTCGAACGCCAGCCCTAGCAACCACATTAAAGTGGGGTCACGACCCACGGCTTGAGAATTGCTGCATTAGACCAATGGGAGGTGCTGGGAGACAGGACTCCTGGGTTCTGTTTCTAGCTCTGAGAGGGGAGTGGGGTCTAGTGGGTTAGTGGAGGGTTGTGTGGGGGACAGCTGGGAGTCAGGACTCCTGGGTTCCATTCCCACCTCTGCCACACACTCACTCCATGCTTTAGGGCAAGTCCCTTAACCTCCTGCCTTCGCTTCCTCCTCTGTAACGGGGGAGAATCCCTGAGCCCCCTCCCCTGTGGTTCCCCTGAATTCTGTGGGTGGGAAGCAGCTGTGTGCTCCGGCAAGGTAACGCTGGCTTGTATCCCCACCCCCAGAGCAAACGGAAGTTCGAGCGGGACTGCAGGGAGGCGGAGAAAGCCATGCTGGCGGCCGAGAAGCTCGACCAAGACCTCAATGCCACCAAGGCAGACGTGGAGAAGGTCGGAACGCTGCTATCCCCTTGGGTTGAATCCCTCTAGCGTGGGCCTGTTGGGGATGGGGGAACCATCAGGCTGCATGGGAGGGGGGCCCAGCAGGATGGAAGGAAGGGGGACCTCTTGGGTGAGCTAGAGTCCATGGGTTTTGCTAGCTGCTTTACAGACCGGTATGAAGACCAGGTTTCTGCCCCAAAGAGCTGACCATCCATAACCGACCGCGTTTAAAGAGGCTGCATTAGAGGAAGAGGATGGTGCCGGGGTTCAGGCTTGGGGAGATCTCAGTTCAGTTCCCGGCTCTGCCATAGACCCACCATGGGTGACCTTGGGCCAGTCACTTCATCTCTGTGCCTCAGTTTCCCGATCTCTGCGATGGGGCTAATGAGCCTTTCCAAGGCTGTTCAGGCTAAACTCTCAGGGGCCGTGTCTGCAGCACCTGCCATGATGCAGCCCTCCCCCCCCCCCCCCCCAACGGGGGCTGCAGTGATGCGTGGGGGGAGTTAGCTGTGTGGTGCAGGGGAGAAGAGCAGATGGGAGGGAGACCCTCCCGGGACCTTGCTATTGTGGATGGGGAGTTGGCCCCCGGCTTTGACTAGAAGGGATTCCCTGGGCTGGTATCCAGGCCTGTCCGTCTGCGCGCGGGGACGGAACTGAGCCTGTTGTGACGCTTGCACTAACCCCGGCAGGCAAAGCAGCAGGCCAATCTTCGCAGTCACATGGCGGAGGAGAGCAAGAACGAATACGCCTCCTTCCTGCAGAAATTCAACCGGGACCAGAGCCAGTTCTACTTCCTGGAGATGCCGCAGATCTTCAATGTAAGCCCCGCCCCTTGACTATAAGCTCCTCCCCATCAATATAAGCCGCTCCTGCTTAACCTTAGCCCTCATCCTCTTTCTGTCCTTCCCTTCTTTTTCTTTCCCTCTCTGTTATACCAGTATGATGATGATGATGATGATGCCTAGCTCTTATCTGTAGATTTCAAAGCCCTTCATAAAAGGTTATCATTATCCCTGTTTTACAGATGGGGAAACTGAGGCATGGAGCGGGAAAGTGATTTTTCCCAAGGTCACCCAGCAGGCCAGTGGCAGAGCAAAGAATAGAACCTAGGTCTCCGAGGCCCCATGCAGTGCTCTAACCACTCGGCCTTGTTTGGTTTAGTGTTGACATTGGATTCCGAGCCATGGGCCAGGACTCTGCTGTGCTCGGTGCTGTCTAAACAGAGAACAAGTTGTCATCGCTGCTCCAGACAGCTTCCAGTCTGAGTAAGAGAATAGCTAGATGGGAATAGAACAGCCTGTGCACTATGGGGAGTTGTGCTGCTTTCACTACACACCTTTTGTTTGTGAATCTTGGGAAGGTCCTGGTCTCGTAGCCTGCGGAACTCACTGCTACAGGATGGCAAAGTACACATGTATTTCTTCCTCATCTACTAAAACTGACAGGTGGAAAATTCAAAACAAACATCCCCTTGCTCTTGTGTTGTGGGAACAGACCTACCTGATCTCCCTTCTCAATCCCACCCATTATTGTGTGGATTTCTAGGGTGTCTCATCCCCAAGATAAACAACCCCAGCCTTTTTCAATCAAACTAACTGCCCGTCCAGCATGAAGGACACCTGGGTCCTATATCTGGCTCTTCTGCTGGCCTGCTGTGTGACTTGAGGTATGTCATTTCCCTCTCTGTGCCTCAGTTTCCCTATATGTAAAATGAGGATAATGGCACTGACCTCCTTTGTAAAGCGCTGGGAGATCTATGGATAAAGCAGTATACAAGAGCTGCGTAATTAATAATAATAATAATTAATATTTGTAGAGTCTTCTCCAGGCCTTTTATCATTCTCACTGTTGTCTGCTCCCCGCCCCTTGCAGAAGCTGCAGGAGATGGACGAAAGGCGAACGGTGCGGCTGAAGGAAGGCTACGGCGTCTTCTCCGAGACTGAGCGGCAGGTCATGCCCATCATCGGCAAGTGCCTAGACGGCATGAAGGCAGCGGCCGACTCGGTGAACGAGAAGAACGTGGGTCCTGCTCTCTCCTTAAACTTAGTGCCCTAGGGGTGGAAAGCCCATTGGAATTGCTATAGCACCTGCCCTCCAATAAGGAGGCAGATGCCCCTAAAGTAGGCGGGGCTAACTGGGTGGGATCCAGCTGTCATAACCTCCCCCCTCCACTAGGGGCCCCAGACCAGCATGGGGGCAGTTTTGCTTTTACTTCACCTGGAGGAGTTAAGTCAATCCAGCCCCAGATCCCAAACCCGGAGGGATTTGTGGGTATTTGTGTCCTAGGGAATGGGAATAAGACCCAGGTGTCCTGACTTCAGCTCGCGCTGCTCTAACCACTACACCCACTCCTCTTGCGGACCCAGGGGAGTCAGGACCCTGCCAGGGGAGTGGGGTCGGGGGGGAGGAGGAGGGCTGAGAATCAGGACACCTGGGTCCTATTTGGACTTGTGCCCATGGATAGAATAGGGATTGGCGTCCGGTCTGTAGAGATCAATTCTGGGGAAGACCCCGTTTCAAGGACCCTGGAGCCCGGTCTTGCTGGCGACACGTGGCTTGTGCATGCAAGTGTTTCTGGGGAGATGAGAACGCTGCAGCGATGAGGAACGGGCACTGGGGAGGATAGTAGCTCTGGTTCTCCCGACGGTGACGCCCTCCCCCCTCACCCCACCGCCGGCAGGACTCCCAGGTGCTGATCGAGTTACACAAGTCCGGCTTCGAGAGGCCGGGAGACGTGGACTTCGAAGACTTCAGCCAGCCGATCAACCGCACCTCTTCCGACAGCAGCCTGGGGACGCCCCGGGGCACCCTGGATGGCCGGCTGGACCCCCGCCTGCTGGGCAAGAACAAAGGGAAGCGCTGGCTCTTCAGCAAGAAGAATAAGGTAGGAACTGGCAGGGAGGCCCTGAGGCCCTGGCTCTGGGCGCTGCCCGGGATGGGGCAGCTCAGCGTGGCTGGAACTCGGAGCGGGACCTTGTGGTCGAAGCACAGAATTGGGAGTCAAGATTCCTGGGTTCTAATCCCATCTCGGGGTGGGGGTCAGGACTCCTGGGTTCTATTCCCAGCTCTGGCAGGGGAGTGGGTGAGTCTAGTGGCTAGAGCAGGGGGGCTGGGAGTCAGGACTCCTGGGTTCCATTCACAGCTCTGGGAGTCCTGATTCCCAGCCCCTGCCCTAACCACTAGCCACCCCCACCCCCACAATACTGGTTGGCATGAACCCATCCATATCTCCTTCTGCCCCTTTGCCCACCCTACTAGCTACGCAGAGGGGCAGATGGTACCAAGCGCTGGTCCCGGGCCACATCCCTTATCAACTGTAGATGAACAGCTGCCAAATGCAGTTCTGGGGGCTCCGGGCCTCAGCTGCTACCCCGCTGGCCCGAGCGCTGCGAAGATGCCCGGGTAGTTAGCAGCCTCCACCCCCCTTCTCTGCGGCACGGCCTGTCGCTCGCTGCAGGCTACGCTGCCGTTTGACCCCGGTCTATGATCATTCTCCCTGGCTGCATCTCGCTGCCTGTGCATGACGCCGTAAAAGAGCCTTAAGCCCCCGACTCTCGTGAGCGCTGGGCGGGCTGAGACGCTAATAATTAACCAGTTCGGGAGCGCGCGCTCCGAATCAGCCAGCATGAGCCTCTCTCTCTCTTTCTGTCTCCTCCGCCCCTGGCCCTGCCCCATCCTCTTGTCCTCCATGAGTCACATCCGACGCACCCCTCCCTCCCGCGCCCCAGGAGAGCTGCCTTGGGAACATGCTGTTCCGACAAGGAATCTTGACCTGGCTTTTACGCCAGGTTAGGGCTCTTGGGGCAGGGAGGGGGCGGGTGTATTTTTTTGCGTCTTGGTTCTGGGATCCCTGAGTAACTGTGAGGCTGTTTATTAATAACCCGCCCCCCCCACACACACACACACAGGATCAGGGATGGCCGTGCTCCGGGCCAGCTCTCTCCTGTGTGGGATCCTTTTCAAAATAAAAAAAAAAAAAACCTCAGGCTCCCAACATGCCCGGTTTAGCGAGAGGCTTGTTAGCAAAAGCAGGTCACAGCCGCATGCGTCTCAGCCCTTGGAAACCCCTCCCAGGGTCACATCTGTGTGGTAGGATTTCTCTTCCGTCCTCCTCCCCCATGTTTACCTGTGTCCTAACCCCCACGTCCTGTCTGTACTGTGCGCAACAGAGATCACCCCCAGATCATCGCACTGCTCAGAGTGGCCACAGCCTTGGGGTTTTTTCACCTTCCTCTGTAGCATGGGGTGTGGGTCGGTTTATCTCAGTCAATTCCTTGCCGATGCAGGGCCCCAGGCATGTTAGTTAGTTTCGTCTCCCATGGGCTGTAATAGTTGGGCCACATTGGGCCTGTTGGCTTTAGTGTGCAGGTGCTGGGTGGGTGACACAGGAGGTCAGACTAAGGCCAGGCCGGAGCCCCGATCCTAACCACTGATCCGGCTCAGCTCTGCTCCCCCGCCTCACGTCTGTGCTCTGCATGCTCCATCTTCCTCAGCTCCCTCCAGCGTCCACAGCCTGGCTGCATTCGCCCCTTTCCCCTGATACATCCCGGCCTTCACGGGAGGCTAGCGCAGGTGCTGCTCTGAGGAAGGGACACGTTTCTGGAGGAGAAATCCTCGGTGCGGTCAGCTCCCTTCGGCTTTTCTCCCCCTGAGGCTCGTCACAATTCGGGGCAACTGTCTGCACCCCCGTGGTTCCACTCTTGGGTGGTTCCAGCTCCCCGGCTCTCCCCTTTCCTCAGGCAGCCCGCGTCCCTCTCCCTCTTGCCGGGGGGCGTCCCAGGCTGCACGGTTCCCTGCCTTCGCTGTGCGGTTCCCAGCAAGGACAGCCCCCCTGAGAACGGAGGGGTGGCTTCAGAGCTGTTACGCCTTCATGCTTAAGATAAAGAGGATTACAGAGAGCACCTCTACGACTAATGAGAACCCACACGCCCGCTAGCGAGCTCCCCAGCATCACCCTGCCCTCTGGGTTCCTTTGTGGGTCCTCCGCACTTCGGCTCAGAACACCGCCCCCCGCCTTAGGAGGCCTCCGTCAGCCAAGTCCTTCCAAGGCTCCCTAAGGATCGGGCCCCTCCGTGGACCAGCCCGTTGGCTGGATCAGAAAGAAGGCCCTGAGCTAGCTAAAACCTCAGCTTTCATCCAGATTGTTTTTGTTTTTTGCTGGTCTGTGGGGCTCTAGAGAATCCGGTTTGCACAGGGACATGGATGCCTCCCCAGGCAACCAAGCGAGTTAATTAGCATTCCCCCCTCCCTTTTAGAGAGGGTACAGGCCACGCACGCCCAGCCTGGTGCATTTTCCTACAGCCTCCCCCAGGCTACACCTCACGCACATCCAGCCCGGTGCATTTTCCTACAGCCTCCCCCAGGGTACACCCCACGCACACCCAGCCTGGTGCGTTTTCCTACAGCCTCCCCCAGGGTCCCCCCCATGCACACCCAGCCCAGTGCATTTTCCTACCGCCCTCCCCCCACAAGGTATGAACTGTAATGCAGGGAGGTTCAACTTCACTCAGGAAAGTTTCTCTTCCTTCCGTCGGGCTTGTCCAGGATATTAGGGGTTACTGTGGGTCTGTCACAGGGCTGCCCCATCTCTCTGATCCGGGGGAGTCTTGGGCTGCTGTCAAGTGGAAGATGGTTTGGAGGCCCCATTTGGCCACGCAGTGCATAAAGGGGACTTAATGTGGGTGGAGAAGACCCTGTTCAGGGACCGCCCAGGCCAGCATGGAGCTGGCATAAGGGCCTAGCCCCCAGCATATTGGGGACGTGGCCAGTGTGATCCGTGCTAGGCCTTTCCCGCTTCCCGGGACCTATGGGAAGCAGAGCGTAAGTTTAGAGCAGCCCTCAGGAAGGACGTTGAGCAGGATAAGGGGGCGGGGAAGGGCTGCGTGAAGCCCAATTGGTTAGTAGGCCATGTGCCCCCACCCCCCTCCAGATCCGGTAGGCCAATCAGAGACGGCAGAAGGGGACTCGCAGGTCATGGCAGCCCATAGAAAAGGAACTGGGCTCTAGTGCTCTGCTCGCTGACCCCTGCTGCGGGTCCAGGATGCGCACAGCTGGTGGGAGGGATAGCTCAGTGGTTTGAGCATTGGCCTGCTAAACCCAGGGTTGTGAGTTCAATCCTTGAGGGGGCCATCTAGGGATCTGGGGCAAAAATCTGTCTGGGGATTGGTCCTGCTTTGAGCAGGGGGTTGGACTAGATACCTCCTGAGGTCCCTTCCAACCCGGATATTCTGTGATTGCAGTGCCCGTCCTGGCTGTGTTGTACCCATTTCACAGGCACTGCTGGATGGATCAAGTTTTCCCTCCCTCGCCCACCCCAGGGGCAACTTTCTTGCTCTAATTGTCTCACGCCTGTTTCATATCCAAGCCGTTTGCTGCTTCACTTCATGCATGCGCTGAAAACTCCTACTACCCGGCAACACGCAGCCATCGATGCCCGGCGTCCTGCGTCCACCCAGGGCGGGGGGAAAACCCGAGGGGTCTCCCCTGTAGGGGGGACCGCAAGCTGTGGAGTTCAGACCGAAATGAGGTTTGGATCTGGGGTTTCTGGCTCTGGGCCCTATTTCCCCTCAGCCCGCAGGAGTATAAAAATAGTATCTTGCTTCTTCTCAGCCCCAGAGCTGGAGCAGCATCAGGGGTAGGGCACATTGTGCCTTGCGCCATGCAGGGGTGGGTCAGGAGAGTGACTGGGTCAGGAGGCCCAGGGAACATATGTCCAAGGCAGAGACTTTTAGGGCATCAATCCCCACCCCCTGATTAGCCATGTGTTCCCTATGAATGCTTCCTGCAGACCCTCACCCTTGTATCCTGCCTTCAGATTTCCCCCTCCCGCCCCACTCCAGCTGAGGTAGGTGACCTCTGGGGTGTTGGTGCATCAGTTACCCCCACTCCCCATAGGGGGAGCTGTTGGGTACAGCATGGGGTGCAGGGCACTCAAGAAGGGGTGGGGGACTTATCACATGGAAGGATCCCTATGGAGGGACTAATTGCTTGCTATAAGGGGTGGGTAGGGGATGGATATTCTCTCCCCCCTCCCTCCCCCCCTGGCAAGGGTTTGCTAAAGGGGATGAGATCAACTGTCCACACGGAAGCTGGAAGGAGTTCAGGCCCTGATCCTGCGAAACGCTTCTAAGCCCGTGCTTCGCTTCTAAGCCCAGAAACAGGGTCCTGGGTAGGGTCACCAGTTCTGGATGGACAAATTCCTGGAGGTGTCATCACATGCCATAATCTTTAATGAAAGATTAATCTTTAATTCCTGGAGACTCCAGGACAATCCTGGAGGGCTGGCAACCTTAGTCCTGGGCTGTTAGCTCTCTGAGGCAGGAAGCGTGTCTTTGCTGTACAGCACCTAGCGCAATGGGGTCCTGATCCAGGACTGGGGCTCCCATAATACACCTAATATTGAAGCCAGTGGACTTGTTCTCTTGCCTGAAGTGCTTTGCCAGATTGGGGCTTCAGTTGAGCAGGGGAAGGGGTAACGCGGAAAGATTGCACCCTGAGGAGCTAACACCAGGCACAGGCACTCAGAATGAGGCCCAGAAGCAGGGCAGACCTGGGTGGGAGGGGGTGGGGAGGAGATTGGGGGCTGGAGGGGACAGTTCAGGACTGGAGATGGAAGTGTCTACAATCACGATATTGTGGTGGAAAGCTGAAACGTTTCCATTTGGAAATGCCTCCCACGGTGCCTTGTGGGAGTTGTTGTTCGGATGCCTCATGCTCCCATTCTCCTCTATGGGCCAGGCTCCTCGGTCAGACTACATCTCCCATGATGAACCTGGGTCTCGATGAAGGGAGGCCGTGCCTCATGGGATATGTATCTGGCTGGGGCGCTGGGCCCACAGAAGCAAATGTGGGGTATGAAGCACTCAAACTACAACTCCCATGATGCACCGCAGTGGCACTTCAGAATGGAAATATTTCAGTTTTCAATGAAAAACTGAAATTTCCTGCAGGAAGCACCAAAAACAATTAATTTTTTTTTTTTAAAAGAAAGTTTAATTGAAATTCCAATTTTCAACCTTCCCTAGCTGGGGGGGGCCTGTGGACAGGAAGGGGTGCAGGCTGGTCTTGGGGAGGACAGCTGTGAGAGTGAGATGGAGGTGGGGGGGATATACACGGGCCTGTGGGAGCAAAGCAGCCTCTGGTCATGTTACTTGCCTCCTGCTGTAACATGCCCCCCCATCCCCAGTCTCCTTACCATCTCCCATGATGCATTATGGTCTCCCCTCTTTGTGAAGGCAGGTGGTGCATCATGGGAGACATGAACAAAGTCCCAAGAGAGGAAGGTGGGAGCTGAAAGCCTGGGCCTCTTCTCAGTGTCAAGCTTCCCAATCACATGGGTGCCAGGAAGGGCCAAGGGTGCAGGGTGGGGCCCGATCTGTGGCAGGCAGGGGCCGGATCCATGGTGCCAGTCACACCCCTGGTGCAGGGTGGGTCCCTAAGCGTTTAAAGCAGGCATATTTCTTAGGGGAATTAGGCACCCAAATTCCTGTGACTTCCCATGGGACTCAGGTTCCTTTAGGATCGTTTGAACAATCTTGGCCTTGAAAGGGTTCGGAGCCTATTCCCCTTCCCTTTGCTGCTGGGATCCCCTACAGTTGGGAGACAGACAAAATGGTTGGTGGGCCTTCCCTCCCCTCGCTGCCTCCGGCTGGTGGATTGTGATGGTGCAGCTTGTCCTTACCCCTCTCCCCTTTATTCCCTGTGCTGTGTTGGGTTGTTTTTTTTGTGTGTGCGTGCCTGTTTATTTTCTTACAGAGTTCTCTCCATTGTGTGTCCCCATGTGTTCTGTTATCCCTTTGTCTGTCCCTAGCTCCCGCCCCCTCCCCTCTCCCCAGTGATCTCTGCCCCTCCTCCTTCCTCCTCGTCTGCCACCAACGGACCTCCATCCCCCAAATTCACCCGGGACCCTCTGTCTTACTGTCTGAATGAGATCAATAAGACAGTCAAACCCCGCATCGCCTCCTTCCGCAGCCTCAAACGGGGGGTAAGTTTGTGTCTTGTATTTTGCTTTGTACCAAGCCACGGGAAGTTGCTGCTGTTATGAAGGGCACCTGCAAAGAAAGAAACAGCAGGGCTGTGCAGGAAGGAGGCTTAAAGTATCTTTTTTTTAAAGGCCTTTTTGCATCTACTTTGGCTTTCTGGCAACCCCCCTCCCCCCTGAAAATGGAACTATTCAGAAATGCTACTGTAGTGCCTCCTGGGAGGTGTAGTTCAGGTGCCTCATGAGCCCATTGTCCTCTATGGACCTGGCTCCCTGGTTGGACAACATCTCCCACAATGCACCATGGTGTGCCCTCTTTGTAAGGAGAGGTGGTGCATCATGGGAGATGTAGTCCCATCAGGAGCCTAGTTCACAAAGGAGAACAGGGAGTTTGGTGGCTTCATGTCCCCGTTCTCCGCTGTGAGCTGGGCTCCTGATAGGACTGCATCTCCCATGATGCACCACCTCCCCTTACAAAGGAGAGGGCCCACCATGGTGCATTACGGGAGATGTTGTCCAACCAGGGAGCCTGGCCCATAGAGGACAATGGGCTCATGTGGCACCTGAACTACACCTCCCAGGAGGCACTACAGTAGCATAGTCAAATCCTGAAAGCGTTGGGTTTCAGATCTTTGTTCTGTTCAACGAGAACATCAAATCTTTCTGCCCGAAGCAGATGCGTTTCCCCCAAATCCAGGTTTTCCATAAAAATTCAGTTTCCGTGGGAAGTTTCTCCCAGCCCCAGCACGCACCCAATTATTTCTTCTTTTACTAGTCACTTCTCAAAGCCCTGGGTTCTCCCTCTTTTCCACGTAGTTCCAGCCTCCCTCGCGTGGTACAGCGGTCAGTGCTTCCGCCTGTTTCAAAAACATCGGCTCCCCAGACACGCGCCTTCCTTCCAAACTTCCTAGCCCAGCCCTTCGCCTGTTCCACACAGCACCATAGTCCACCTTGTTCTGCCCGTCCGAACCAGGAGCTTCCCCCGTTGCATCCTCCAGCCAGGAGAATGTGCAGCCTCCGCTTCTGCTCCATATAAAACCCCAAGCCGTCCCTTGCTTTCCAGGCTTCCCTTCTGTCGGCGTCCCCTTTTTGGAAACTGTTGTGCCGCATTTGCTGCTTGGGGTACAGGCTCTGTGGGAGTGGGGTCAAGCCCCAGTAAACAGCTTCCTGTTCTTAATAAAGCATTGCAAGCCAGGAGACCAAAGACCCAACCCAGCAGCCAATTTCTGATCGCCTCTCCCTCTACCCCTGCCCCCCTCCACCTCCGGTATTCCCAGGAAGCAGGAGCACCTCCGCAAACCAGGGCTTGCCCACATGGCTTTCACCTTCCATGCCGTGGGGACGCGGGGGGGCTGACTCTGCCAGGCTGAGGGCACGTGGTTATTGTGCCAGGATCCCAGTGTGTTTCGCTTTTTTTAAAAAAAAAAAATCACGCGTGTGCTTGCTTGGTGTTGCCTCCTCACAGGGGTGGAAGTCAGTTGCTGGCCAATTGAGAAAAAAGTATTACCAGACCCACGGTCCAGCGAGTAGCATCTCGGGCAGCGCTGACGCTTCCGAGGACCTTTGCTGGGCGTGGGCATGGTTACGTGGCGCTGTAGCACTGCACGCCGCTGTCTGAGGCCCGTCCACCCAGTGACTTGCCGGAGGCCGCACGGGTCTCCTGAATCCCAGCTCAGTGCTGGTTTCCCCCATAGCTGTAACGGCTGGGGCGGATGCCGTGAGCTGTTCCTGCCTCCACGGGCTGAGGGTTCTGCAGCCGGAGAGAACTAGGATCTCAACCCTCTGTGCTGCTGGTGGAGGCCGAGATCTGGCCCACGTCGGTTTAAAGCTGCAGGGCCGTGGCTGGTGTCTCCCTGGCCACTAGGTGCCGAGCTCTCTTCGCGGCACAATCGGAGAGCTCCGGATCCCGGCCACTGCTGCAGAAAGGCATCATGCAACATCTTGCCCCGGGAGGGGCCCTGCCTCCAAGCGCTGTCGCTACCCTGCGAGGTACCGAGCTCTCCCAGTGACCAGTGAAGGTCTAGGAGGCTCAGCGAGATCAGGCCCTTCGAGTGGGGCACACACATTCCCCTGGCGCTGGCCAGCGTCTTGCACGTCAGGGGCAGTGGCTGTCAGCAGCCCCTGCAACCCATAGTGTGAAGGAGTCGGGGGAGGAGGGGGGGGGGGGGGCGCACGGGACTGGATTTTGTGGCTGGGGAAGAGGGTCCATGTTACGACATGAAGGGAACCGATGTATCCTTTTCTTCCCCTCCCCCCTTCCTGCCGCCAGCCTGTGATCACGGAAGATTTCAGCCACTTGCCGCCGGAGCAGAGGAGGAAGAAGTTACAGCAGAAAATCGAGGAGAGGAACCGAGAGCTGCAGAAGGAAATCGACCAGAGGTACAAGCACTCGATGCCCTGTAGGCGGTGCCTTTTGGGGGCCTCCTGTCTTTGGTCTCCTCCCCTGGTGGCGGCTCACCTGCTGGACTACATCTCCCATGATGCTCCATGGACTGGGACTCCCACAATGCACCACCCCTCCCTTCTCCAGGCTTCTAAACCCTGAGGGTTTATCCATAGTCTGTAACTCTGGCCTCCTGCTGCAGTGAGTCCTGTAGATTGCGCACAATAGGGAAATGCTATTTCCCCATAGCGTGTGCGCTTGATCTGTAATCACTCCTTCAAATAATCATTGTACAGTGAGCGCAGCCGAGATGTGCGGCCCCGTTGTGCCAGGTGCTGGACGTGCTTCGTGAGAGCCAGTCCCTGCCCCAATTTGTCTACAGTCTAAATAGACCAGGGTAAGAAGGGAAAACAGGAGGAGGAGAAATGATTTCCCCCAGGTCAGGGGCAAAGTAATGGAAAAGAGACAACTAAAGGGGAGTGTGATTGAGGTCTATAAAATCGTGACTGGTGCAGAGAAAGTGAATAAGGAAGTGTTATTAACCCCGCCTCATAACACACGAACTAGGGATCACTGGATGAAATTAATAAGCAGCAGGTTTAAAACAAACAAAAGGAAGTACTTCTTCACGCACCGTCAACCTGCGGAACTCCTTGCCAGGGGATGTTGTGAAAGCCAAAACTTAACTGGGTTTGAAAAAAGAACTAGATAAGTTCCTGGAGGATAGATCCATCAATGGCTATTAGCCAAGATGGGCAGGGATACAACCCCATGCTCTGGACATCCCTAGCCTCTGCTTTCTGGGAGTGGATGACGGGTTTAATCACTCAATTACCTATTCTATTCATTCCCTCTGAAGCACCTGGTATTGGCCACTGTTGGAAGACAGGATACTGGGCTAGATGGACCTTTGTCTGACCCAGTGTGGCCGTTCTGATGTTCTTGTGTAACTCCTAGTCCAGTGCTCTGTCTGTTAGGACGCACTCCTTCCCCTTGTTCTCTTCAGATGCAGGAGGAAATAAAGGGAGGGAACCAATCAGTTTGCATTCCTACAATTTGCATCCAAATCTCTTTGCCAGAAGGCAGAAATTTTGTGTGCTGTCCCTTTAAATCCCTTCCCCTAACATTTCCCTCTCCCCTTGCCCACAGAGATGCCTTAAACAAGATGAAGGACGTGTACCAGAAGACGCCCCAGATGGGTGACCCCGCTAGCCTGGAGCCAAAGATCTCTGAGACCCTAAGCAACATCGAGAAGCTGCGCCTAGAAATCCAGAAATACGAGGTAAGGGGGAGGTGCGGGGGGGGGGGGTCACGGGATGGGGCTACCTCTGACACACTCCCCAGGCCCCTTTGGGAATCCACACATCCGGCTCTGCTCTCCAGCCATCTGTGGCTCCAGACACCGGCGATGCCCCGTATGGTCTGACCAGTCCTTCCTTTGAACCGGTTTAAAGTGCGGTAAATCTATAAGGGAGGTCTTTATCTCCTTCTAGTGGCCGAACCATGTAACAGCGCCTCCCCCTTCTCGAGCGCTTTTCATCCTTGGAGCCCAGCGTTTTACCGACGAGGACCGACATTTTACAGTGGGGGAAACTGAGGCAAAACACGGGGAAAGTGTCTTGCCAAGACTAACCCAGCAGGCCAGTGTCAGAGCTGGGAATAAAACCTAGATCTCCTGAGTCCCTGGCTAAGTGTTCTATCTATGTATATTTCAATAAGAATGTAAAAAAAAAAAAAAAAAAATCACACTCCTAACTGATGTTAATATATGGTCAAAATTGTCTGGCCCATCTAGCACAATGATCCCCGCGTCCACACGGTGTCCCTTGGCTTGCTGATGGATTCTAAGTATTTTAGGTCCTTATGTGGCCCCCGTCATTGTCGCATCTAAGCAGCGCACCATCTTGAGTGTATTTATCCTCCCAGGGCAAAGCGGTTATCTTCGTTGTACAGGTGGGGAGACTGAGGCACAGAGCAGCTAAGTAACATGCCCAGGGTCACACAGGAAGTCTGTGGCAGAGCAGGGACTTGAACCTGGGACTTAAGTCATAGGCTAGTGCCCAACTGCTGCACCATCCTGCTTCTTTAAGGCATATTGGGGTCCCACTCAGATTGGAAGCTATTTGGGGCAAAGACCAGCGTCTTGTTCTGTGTTCGTACAGCACCTAGCACAATAGAAACCTAGGCCATGACTGGGGCGCATAGGCACTACCGTAATGCACCCAATAAATAATGTACAGCATCTAGCACAGCAGAGACTTGGGCCATGACTGAGGCTCTTAGGCACTACCATAATATACCTAATAAATAATGTACAGCACCTAGCACAATGGAGACCTAGGCCATGACTGAGGCAACTAGGCACTGCAACAATATGAATAATATCAAAAGATGAGAGAATATTTTAAACCAGGCAGTGACCCTACTGATAATGGTGTCACGACCGCATTGGTTCTCAGGTTAGGTGTCCTTATGATTCAAAGGCTGCTGGTTTGATTTATGAGCGGTTGCGTCGTGCCTAAATTATTCTGGGGTGAATCATGTGTGTAACTCCGTGCCCAGTATCGTTTCATTCATAGAAACAGCCTGGGCCTTCGGTCGCTTTCTCTTTCTCAAGCGACGAGCTTTACCCCAGACAATCCTGTTAAATGGCTCTGCCCAGTTTCCTTATTCGCTAAGGAAGTTACTCTTGGCCACAGGTTTATTTTATGAATGAGTCGGCTGAATGTGCGTCGCCTGATAAAAGCACCTTCCCCCGCCCCATTCCTCCAGTGATTGACTCTCTTGGGTGTTTCCTGTTCCTACAGGTCATAGCCCGTGTCTCTGATACTGGAGTGGGCAGGAATGGGACTGTAGCTAACTGGCTGGGAGGCAGGACTCCTGGGTTCTATTCACAGCTCAGGAGGAAGCGGCAGAGGCCGTGCTAACCTTAACCCTAAACAGGAATATTTTGGGGGGCCCCCCATCCCCCCTCACCCACCTCCTAAAAATACTAATATTTCCATAACAAATATACCAACACACCATGGACTGATACGCTTGTTAAATAAGGTGAATGGTATTTTGGGGGTATTACTAAAGCGGGTCCCCCGTGAGCCGTTTGGGGCCCTAAGCAGTTGCTTAGTCTCCTTACGTCTAGCACCACCATGGAGGAATGGGGTCTAGTGGTTAGAGCTCCTGGGTTCTGAGCACTGATTTTGCACTAACTCACGCTGGGGGTGGGCCGGGCAAGACAAAATATGGGGAGCCCAAAGACTGTGCGAAGCCTGGAGCAGAACTGAGAATCGGGGTACTTGACCTGCTCTGACTGCCTGGGTCTGTAGCTATTCTGAGGGCAGGGATGGGGCCAAGACCCCATAGGGGGACAGCTGCTAAGGGGCGTGCCCTGCCAGGGCCAGAGAAGGAAGCCCCATGTGAACGAAGCCGCTTGCCCCCATGTGCGATCTGTCTCTGCTGTGGGGAGGCAGGAATGAAATGCTTGAACCTTTCTCTCTCTCCCGCGCCTCCCAGTCGTGGCTGGCCGAAGCCGAGAGCAGAATGCTGAGTAACCGGCCGGACAACACCCTGAGATACAGTCACCACCTGGACCACGCCACCACCCTGAACAACAACGGCTCCCACGAGAAGGGCAGGTGAGGAGGTGAAATGTCCGTCCCCAGGAGCTAGGGGGAGCAGGCGGCCGTGATACCCAGGTGTGGGGGCTGCTGAATCCTCACCCACATGTGCGGTTTGGGATCTCTGGGCCGGGTGCCATCTGTCTGAATAGAACCCAGGAGTCTTGGCTCCTTAGTCCCCCAGTTCTTATCACTAGATCCTGCACCCCTCCCAGAGTGGGGATTAGAACCCAGGAGTCCTGGCTCTCAGTTCCCCTGCTCTAACCCCTAGACCACACTCGTGCTTCTGAACAGCCACCCTGGACTCCCTGTGGCTGGAGCTACCCCCAGAAACAGCCGCTCACCCTGTCTCATTGGTCCCTCAGCCCTGACGCCACCCACTCCGACGACAGCCAGGATGCCCTGAACCAGCCGATCTACACGGAGTTTGACGAGGACTTCGAGGAGGACCTGGCCTCGCCCATCGGCACCTGTGTGGCCATGTACCAGTTTGAAGGTACTCGCCCAAGACATTTCTGAGCCAGGTTCCCTGGTTGGACTACATCTCCCATGATTCACCAGGGTCTTGCCCCTCTGACTGAGGAAACAGTGCATTATGGGAGTCTTTGGGCCATGGTGCATCATGGGAGATGAAGTCCAGCTTGGGAGCTGGGCCTAGAAAGGAGAATGGGAGTGTGAGGCACCTGAACCACGACTCCCATGAGGCATCATGGCCGCATTTCCTCATCAAAATATTCTGCTGTTGGGGTAATTTTACAGAAGAAAATTGACACTTCCATGGGAAGCAGATACTTTTACCTGAAAAATCTCATTCAAAAACCAATTTTCTGCTGGAAATTTTTCAACCATCCTTAGCCACTTCCCCCACATGACTGGTGTGCAGTCAGGATAACAGTCTTACTACTGCTGGCTGCTAACAGAGCTCCTCGTTTTAGCTCATACAGTAGGAACCCATTTTAATACTGAGGGTCTTGAGTTCAAATCCCGCTTAAGGGTTGGAGACTTCACCGCTAAGCAGGCTACATCTCCACACCCCTGTTCAGTCCACCCCACCCCCCTCCCTCCAGGTAGGCGTTTGGCATAAGTTCCCCTTTAACAGCTGCCCACTGGGATATTTCTTGGCTAATGGGGGACAAGGAAGGGTCACTTAGGGTCTGTGCCGTTCACCCGTATCTTCCAGGGGAAACTTCCAGCCCGCAGTGGCCTATTGCTGCAGCCAGCTATGTGGATTTGGGGAAGGGGTACAGAGGGTGTGATCCCCCTGGAGTCCTAGGAGCTCTAACATACAGGTCCTCCTATCACAGGGATGGGGGGGAACCTAGCTGAGCTCTGAAACAAGTGATTCTTCTAACCCCATTGCCTTGATTTCCCCTACCCCTTTCCTCCCTCCCCCTCACCCCAGGTTCCAGCGAAGGCACCATCTCCATGACGGAGGGAGAGGAGCTGAGCCTGATGGAGGAGGACAAAGGCGATGGCTGGACGCGGGTGCGGAGGAGCAAAGGCGGCGAGGGCTACGTGCCAACATCCTACCTGCGGGTCACCCTGAACTGAGCTGGGGCCTCCCCCCCCGCCCGGAGAGCGGCAGCTGGCTCGTGGAGCTGCAGGGGCTGGCGGGGATTGGAGCAACGCTGCTGGAACCTGGGGGTTGGGACTCAGGGGTACAGGCGTGGAAGTGGCCTCTGGCCCTGCATAGACAAGTGGCCCTCGGGGGCAAGCAGTGGCGCCGGCTTGCAAAGCACCTCGCCTGTGAGGGGAAGGAGAAACCCTTCCACCCCCTTCTGCCCAAGCCCCAGCTCTGTGGAATTTCACATTTCAGCATGGCCTCTCCGCTTATGGGGGAGGCTGCAGTGGGTGCTGGGGGGAGGGATGGACTGGGTTTCTGACTGCTGCCCCCCCATACTCCATACTGCGCCCCCTCCGGCAGATCCCCGGGGAGTGAGTAACTCAACCTCCCCCCAAAAAACAGCTGCTGCACCCCCTCCCCTGCTCTTAAGCACCCCACATTTCCCCCAGTGGTGTGGATGCAATCATCCCTGTGTCCACAAGGGGGCATGGGTCAGATTACATCCCTCTATACGCAATGAGGCCAGGGTTCCCATCCGGCCCCCTACCCCCTCCAGTGCAGGGCTCATAGGAGCCTGTTATTATTTCCCCCTGTAGGGAGGGGGGTGTATGAGATCTCTGGGGTGAAGGGAGCTGCACTGTCTCCTGCTAGCTTAGGGCAAAGGGATGCAGGTTTCATCAAGGTGTGCTGGGCAGAGCCCATTTTTTGGGAGGGGGGGGGGCGCTTATGGAATAGAAAGTGTCCTCTGTATCTGTTCTTCCATGCTTGTCACCCTGGCATCTGGGCGCCGTCCAGGTGCGTGTTAAGCAGCATGATAAACCTCAGGCCTGGGTTGGCTGTTTCCCTCCTGGGATTCGAACCCGGGACCTGTGGCTCCCCACTTAAGCTGGCGCCAGCCTGGATGTTAATGGAACAGAGGCGCCGGCCAGCCGGGAGTCCCGGGGCCCGAACCTCCGTGCGTTCTCTGCCAGGGCCCGTGGGTCTGAATTCCCCTGTCCCTAGGTGGGAGTGAGTACCCGTTACAGCTGCCGCCACCAGCTCCATCATCGGCCGAGCTCCCGCCCGCTTCCCCCTCCGCCACTGTGCCCACGTCATGCACTTTATTCCCCAGACTCCAGAACTCGCCCAGCCAAGGAAGAAAAGAGCAAAAAGTGCCTATTGCATCAATGAATCTGTCCCCTGGGGGGTGGGGGAGGCTGATCTCGTTGGGGGAAGCCCAGGGCTCCGAGCTGCAGCCAACCCTTTCTGTGTAATTTTTTTTTTTTTTAGAGGACTCTTAATATATTAGCTTTTTATACAGTGACCAATTACTGCTCATTTTAGCCTATGCCTCAGTTAACCTGTAACATACGTATAAATGTGCCAGTTGTCTTGGCTTCTGTTCACCCGATGGGGGAGGGAGGGGGCAGATCTGTCTCCCCTCTGGTTCTGAGACGTGGGTCTGGGGGGGTCGCTGGGCCGGAGCCCATAGAATGTATTTCCACTGCAGCCTGGTGCCTTTTACACTTTATGTACATAGTTGATTTCCCCACCCCCTCCTGTGCAGTTTTTAAGTTTATAAAAACAATACAGACTCGGTGGCACTGAGGCCTCAGTTTGTTTGGGACGTGGGAGGGGAGCAGGGCGGTTCGTCTGTGTTCCCGTAACACCTAGACCACCCTGCTCTTAGGGAGAGGGGCACGGTTGGTTGTGTATATTAGCGTCCTGTCTAGAAGCCCACCAGCTGAGAGCAGGACCTCACTGTGGTGGCCCGGGCCCGACATCCGGGCCTTGTCTTCACTAAGGTGAGGTCTACACCACAGCCCTATGTCAATATAGGGGGGTTGAAAAATCCACCCCCGTGAGCAGTGCAGTTATACCGACTTATCCCCCTATGTATACATGCTATGGGGATGGGAGTGTTTCTCCTGTTGACATGGCCACCGCCTCTGGGGGCGGAGGATTAACTACGCTGGCGGGAGCAGATCTGCTAGTAGCGTTTTCACTCCAGTACGACAGCGGGGCAGCTGTCCTGTGAAGCCAAACCCTGAGGGATTCGAATACATGGGAATCCTAGAATATCAGGGTTGGAAGGGACCTCAGGAGGTCATCTAGTCCAACCCTCTGCTCAAAGCAGGACCAATTCCCAACTAAATCATCCCAGCCAGGGCTTTGTCAAGCTTGACCTTAAAAACCTCTAAAGGTAAAGATTTCACCACCTCCATAGGTAACCCATTCCAGTGCTTCACCGCCTTCCTAATATCCAACCTAAACCTCCCCCACTGCAACTTGAGACCATTACTCCTTGTTCTGTCATCAGGTACCACTGAGAACAGTCTAGATTCATCCTCTTTGGAACCCCCTTTCAGGTAGTTGAAAGCAGCTATCAAATCCCCCCTCATTCTTCTCTTCTGCAGACTAAACAATCCCAGTTCCTTCAGCCTCTCCTCATAAGAGGAAGACGCTCTAGTGTGGCCGAGGCAGGGTGTAGTTTTCACATGCACTAGCAGGTCCAGCTACAAACTATGATGTGGCTTAAGGTTTCCTTGAGGCTACGCCTAGTCTTCACTGGAACTTCGCCTTGTATCAGTGTGTTGGCTGACGCAAGTTAAGGGCACTTTTTTTCCTAAGGTGCTGGAGGGCCCGGCTGGGGATGTGGTCTGGGAAGTTTTTAAACGCAATGTAGCTAGTTGAGGTTTTGGAGGGGGTGGTATAGGATTGTTCTAGACTACCTCTGTGGAGGTAAATTACCTGTGCCCCTGCTACTGTGATGTACAACCCCTTGTGGGGCTAGCTGGCAGTAGAAATGGATCCTGGTTTTGCAGTGAGGACAGAGCTAAGGAGCGCACCTCCCTGTTTTTCATTTGGGGAAACTGAGGCACAGCAGCAGTGACAGTCCCCCAGCTGCACAGTGGCAGACCTGCAACTAGAACACAGGTGGCCTCACAGGGTGCTAGTGGGTTTAGAGTAGGGGGAATTGGTCACCAGGACTCCTGGGTTCCGTTAGCAGTGCTAGGCACAAGGGAGGAGGGGGACTGGGAGTCAGGACTCCTGGGTTCTATTCTTAGCTGTGGGAGGGGCCTGGGCTCACATAGGTTTGCCTTCCATTGAGAGGAGGAATAGCTCAGCGGTTTGAGCATTGGCCTACTAAGCCCAGGGTTGTGAGTTCAATCCTTGAGGGAGCCATTTAGGGGTCTTGGGATTGGTCCTGCTTTAAGCAGGGGCTTGGTGACCTCCTGAGGTCCCTTCCAACCCTGATAGTCTCTGATTTTGCTATGTGACCATAGGCCTGTCTTGGTTTCCCCATAAGGGACATGGAACTTTTACTTCCATGTTAGAGGCAACATTTAAACAGCTTTTTTTCTGCTGGAGCCGGGGCCTAGTCACGCTTGTGCTGTCTCCAGCCACCCCCGTTCTTACTCCACCGTGGCTGTGGGGAAGAGAGGGGCCCCCCACGCATGGAATAGCAATTTAACTCAGCTGCAGTTTGCATTGGCTTATTCAGAGCAGGGGGCTTAAATTCCCACCCTCGCTGTGAGTGGTCCAGCTTCCCCCATCCACAAGGGCTGAGCCTGAGTTCAGAGCGTCCACACAGGGCTAAGCCTTGCTGTAACTACCCTCATTTAACTCCCCACCTTAGGCTCTCCTGGCCATAACCCTCCTGGCCAGCCGCTCCTTGGGGCATTGGACGGGTACCGACTCCAGCTGGTTCCCCTCACGTGAACATAGACGCGGCGGGGGGTGGGGTGGGGCAGGAAACATGACAGCCTGGCTCGGACCGTTCCCCTCGGTGGTGCGTTGTCTGGTTTCGCTTCCCCACTGCCCTGGGCTGAGGTCGGGGGCCGGGGGGAGGGGACGACACTAGGATGCTTTAGTTAAAGCGCGGCTGACAGCAGAAGCCGACCATCCTAGTCTAATCCCGGGCCGGCCCCTCCTAGCCTGCTTCCTGCCCGAACTGGCTGCAGAACCCAGGTGTCCCCTGCTGTAACCATTAGGCAATTCTTCATCCCTGGGGCAGAGCTAACAGCCCCCTGCTACCCCGACTCAGGGGAGCTCCCCTAATGCACTGAGGGCAGCACAAAACCTGCTCATTTCAGGGGAGAAGTGGGCAGGGGCGGAGAGAGACTTTTCACTAAGTCGCCAATTGTCATTGGAAGGGGGCAGGGGGCTTCTGCTGCACCAGCCCCCGCAGGCTGCAACTCAGCCCCTAGCCGCCTCCCCCACGTAACCTCCAGCCACCCCGGGGACAGGCGCTACCCTTTGCAGCAATTCTCCAAGCCAGCTGGAAGGCTTCGGTTTATTGCTCCAGGCACCCCTCCTCTGCTGGCAGGGGGAAATCCCCCCCTGCTCCTCCGCTCCCTTTCACCAGCTCACACCCTCCCACGTTGGCAAAGAGGCGGGGGAAGCTAAAGTTGCAGTGGCATTTTGCATTTAAAAAGCCGTAGGCTCGCGGGTGCAATGGGTCTACCAATCCTTCCCGCTCCCCCAAGCTTCTGTACACGGAGCAGCCGCCTCCAGTAGCAAGGCACGGGGGGCTGGCAGAATACGGCACGGGCGTAAGCCGTGGAAATCTGTCTCCCCCGTCCTCTGCGGCGGTGGGGCCTGGAAGGCTTTCGGTTTCAGGCTAGTTCCCTTTCCCTCATCCTGCTCCTGGCACTGGCTCGTGGAGAGATCTCCAGGCCCAGGGGCGTGGTCGCTCCTCCATCCTGTGCTGACTTGGCTCTGCAAGCCATTGTTCATGGTCCGTGCCGTGGTGGCGGAGGAAACTCAGGGCTCCGTTTTCCCCGCTGGTTCTAGTTTCTGGGACAGCACCGTGAGGATGGCGTCGAATTTCCTGTAGCGCTCGGCCCGGTCCGCGGCCGCTCCTTTGCTGCCCCAGAATAAGCGGAGCGCGAACTCGGTTTGGAAAGCTTCGAGGAGCTCCGGCGTGGCTTGGAAGCCTAGGGAGAGGAGAGAAGATACCAGGGAAGGGCTGAGAGGTACAGGAGGGCAGGGGCTCTGGCTTGTTCCTTCCTACGCTATTTGTGTAATCGCAGGCCGAACTGGCTCCACATACACTGGGGCTACTCAAACCATTTCCATCAAAGCCGGCTTTGAGAATAGTATTGTTTGGATCTGCCTCGGCTGGGCCCTGTGGGAGTCGCAGGGCAGTGGCTGCATATCCACCACCACCTCTAGGGGCAGGGCTCCCTCATTGGACTACATCTCCTATGATGCACCACAGCATCGCTTCATGGTGCAGTGAAGCAATGGCAGCATGGGAGTCCCAGGTCAGGGGAGCATCATGGGAGATGTAGTCCAGCTGGGGAACCCAGCCCAGAGAAAAGGGGGAGTATAACGAGGCAACTGACCTACAACTCCTATGAGGCTCTGGAGACCCTTTAGCCAGCCCCTGACCCACACAGCTCCCTGCAGCCCTACCTTGGAGCTTAGCCTCTGCGGTGGCTTTGTAGGCCCCGGCGCTGGTGGCGATGGAGCGGGCGGACTCCAGCGTGCGTAGGAGGAGGTCGCAGCTCTCCTCATGGTCGTCCCAGAGCTGCTCCCCTTCCATGAGGCTGATGAGAGGCAGGAGGTGTGGGACGGCGACCTCTCCTTGGGAGGAGTTCCCTGCAGCACGGGGACAAGGCGTCAGAGAGCCACCTTCCAGCAGGGGCCTGTACCCACTCACCTATCCAACCTGCGCCTTGCAGGCCAGGCACTACTGCCCAGACAAATCTGGCCCACCCCGATCTGCTTTGCTGTTGCAGGCTGGGGCTAGAGAAATAAGATTGAGGACTGGCCATGGAGGGTGAAATGCAGCCCTGGTGTAAGGGTGCAGCTACGGGCAGCCCCGAGGCTTACTGCAGAGGCTGCTGGGAGAAGAGGATCAGACCCCATTTGAGACGTGGACAGAAAGACGTCCGCTCGATCTTTGGTACTGAGCTGGCACTCCCCCCCCCCCCCCAGCCCCTCACGGTCATTAATGCATTTATCCTCACAACCCCCGGAGAGGCCGGGCTCTCATCCCCATTGTACAGAGGGGGAAACTGAGGCACAGAGGGACTATGTGATTTGTTCACAGGGACTCTGGAGCAGAGCAGAGGACTGAAGCTGGTGTTCCCAAGTCTCAGGCCAGCATGCTAACCTGGGCCAGCCATCCTCCTGGACTGGGCCAGGGCTCTGGCATAGGGGCATAGAAGGGTACTTGTGGGAAGGGGGGGGATAGCAGCACAGTTAGGGGACCTGTACCATTTGGCAACAGAGGCGGGAGAGGGGGCCTGGCTGTGATCCAGCCCAGGCTGGTGGGACACAAGCCCAGGTGAGGCTACCCCCCCCTCCCCCAAGCCTAATTCCCACTTCTCCAGGTGTCAGCCACCCCCTGCAGCCCTCTCTTCCTGGGGTGAGATTCACCCCCCATGATGCTCCCCCCACATCGCCTCCACCCCCGGGCAGATCCCTCCCCAGCTTGTTCCATCCCCTCTCAGGTCCATGGCCTGGGCCCACCGCGGGCCCCGTCTCACCTTCCCCCCGGTGGAGGCGTTTCACGAAGGGCTTGAGGTCCTTCTCGAAGGCGATGGCGCTCTCGGTGTGGCTCTGCCGCAGCTTCTGCCACGTCTGATCCAGCCGCGCAATCTGCGGGGTGGTGGTGGGGACACGGGGATAGGAGTGAGCTACTGGGGGGCTACGGCGGGTGCCCTGCCTTGGGGCAAGCGCCACTGACCAGACCCTGGCAACTTGCCAGATGGATGGGAGTCCCGTTCCTTAGGGATAGATCAAGGCCTGTTGGATCCCATTATGCTGTAGCAACTCAAGACCCCCGACTGCGCCGGGCGCTGCGCAGACCCAGTGACCAAGATCGGGGCCCGCAGCGTGCTGGGCGCTGCACAGACCCATAGACAGTCCTTGCCCTGAACAGCTCACTGTATACACACACAGTGCGGGCAGGGGAAACTGAGGCCCAGAGAGGAGACGCGACCTGTCCAAGGTCACTGGTCTGCTAGTCCATTAGAACACATTACCTCCCCACCAATGGGGACCAAGACAGTCTGTTCCCCAGGGCTCCATCCAGCAGGCCAAGCTACAGGGCTCACAGCCCGCTCCTTGACGAGACAATTCCATACGCCCCTCTCTATGGGCCAGCCTGAACCATCCCTCTATGGGGAACAGGAGCTAGTCACCCCCCGGCCCACCCCTCACCTGGGGCAGCTGCAGGCCCTTCATCACGGCCGACAGAGCGAACAGGTCCCCGGCCGAGCCCTTTAGCTCCACGGCCAGCTGAACGATCTTGTGCAGGGTGGCGGCTCGCTCCGCCACGGCCCCCGTGCAGCCCAGGATGTCCACAGCGATGCCCAGGGCAATGAGATGGTGCCTGGAAGGGACAGAGACACCGCAGGGGCTGAACCTTACCACTCACTAGCAGGGCACACAGTGGAGCCCGGGCTGTAGCTGCTCAAGGGAGGCGGATGTTACCTGGGGCAAGCTAAGCAGGTCTGGGCTTGGTTGTGTGTTAAATGGGAGACCTGCAAGGGAACCCCCCTGTGCCTAACATAGGGAGGGGCTCAGAAGGGGGAGCGCTCCCCACTGAGGTCTGGTCTCCACTTAAAACATAGGTCAACCTAGTTACAGTGCTCAGGGGTGTGAGAAATTCACTTCCCCCCCTCCCCCAAATGACATAGCTAAGCCCCAGTGTAGACACCCCTAGGGTGACAGAAGAATTCTTCCGTTGCCCTAGTTACTGCCATGGGGAGGGGTGGCTTTACTACAGCGATGGGAAAAACCTCTTCTGCCGTGATGAGAGTCCGCATTGTGGGTGTAGTGTGGACATGCCCTGGGTCAGTGCAGATCCCAATGCCCCAGCATGGTGCTCGGAGGGGCGGGGGTCTGTGCTGCAGGGAGTGGGGGTTTCAGGCGGGGGTGCTCTCCCCCTGGCAGTCAGTACCACAGTCAGTATCACACTGCAGTGCTAGGTAGGAGGCGCTCTGCCATCTTTCACGAGGCCCCTGAGCTTGTCTACACAAACAAACATTTAGTTTGCAGCACGCTGGGGGTGGGAACTTGCTCCAGCCGGCCACGCTCTAAGATCTGGTCTCCACTATGGCGCTCAGGGTGTGAACCACTCTCTCTCCCCCCCCCGAGTGACACAGCTATGATGATCTAGCCCCCGGCATAGCCAGCGCTACGTGGATGGGAGGGAAGCTACCGCCTCTCGTGGAGGTGGATTAACTATGCTGCCGGGAGAAACTCTCTCCCGTCGGCTTAGAGCAATTTCATCACAGCGCCAGCCACAGCGTTCTAAGCGTAGCCCGGCCCGCTGGATCCCTGCTGATGCCCACTAGAAGTTCGTTAGTGCGCGTTGATCCAGTCGTGTTTCAAAGAGCACTAGAGCAAAGCGCATTCACGAGCTGGTGATGCACAGGGACTGAGCGCACAGGCAGGGTGGGGGGAGGTAGGCTCCCACCCTAGCTTGCCGCGAACTAAATGTTCATGTAGACAAGCCCTTAAGCCTTACCCCAGGCTGTGGTCGGTAAAGGCTTTACCCAGCCATGTTTTATTCTAACTTTCCCTCCGCGGCTTTAATTAGACTCCAGCTCCTCCTCCTGCCAGTGCAAATCCTGCCGTGCAGCTATTTAGCCACCCTCGTGCGCTCCCCCAGAAGCAGCCGCATTTCAACACTGCCACGCCTCAGCCCGCAGCCTCTGTCCCCGCACCCTGCTCCCCCAGGCCGGTACCTTTCCAACAGGTCCAGGCGCAGCTGGTGCCCGTGAGGCAGGGTGATCAGCTCCAGCCCCGAGCTCACCCCCATCGCCCGCTGCTGCTCCCTGAGCACCCCGGTGATCCTGCCAGCCTGGTGCAAGCAACAAACAAGCGCAGGAGTGAGGGCCTGAGACTTGCCGGGACAAAGGGACCCACCTGCCGGCGGGGTGGGGGAGGGGGGCGGTGGAGGGGAGCCAGATCACTGGGTCCCCCAAGGGGTCTGGGATTTTTCTCATTACACTGATGAGCCCCTGGATACGCCGATCTCCCCATTCCACATTCAGTGGGGAGCGAGCAATACCCCCAGCCAGGCTCAAACAGGGCCATCCAAAGACCAGGGAGGGTGGGTCACCGTCAGTCCATAAGCCACCCCTGACCCATCTCCAGGATCGCTGTGCTGCAGGGAGTGGGGATCAATAGGGGGCGCTCTCCCCGCACAGTTACTTCTGTGCTGGGGCATTGGGGTCAGCACTAGGGGGCGCTGTGCTACAAAGGAGCAGGGCGGGGGGCTCAGGAGGGGGCGCTCTCCCCTCACAGACAGTGCCAACCCCAACCCGCTATAACTATCCGGATCTCCTGCTTCCCGTTCCCAGGGCTGCTTCCGGGCAGAGCTATGGGGCTCCTACCCATTCCCCTTAGGGTGGGGACAGTTCCATAGCCCCCGAGATCCCCTACCCCCCTAAACAACCCCCCCCCTCAATATTTAACCCCTTCTCCCCACAGGCTGCAGCTTAGCTAAGCTGGCAGGTCTCGGACTCTGGGAAGGGCCAGTCCAATGGGCCCTCTTGGCGGGGGAAAGCCTGAGGACCATGGGTGGGGCTGGGGCACGAGAGGAGAAGAGAGGAGCGCTCCTATTAATTGGGCTGGAGAGGTCTGAGATGGGGCCACCGGCGCAGGATAACAAGCCCCCCGGGGGAGAGCGGAGCAGCCGCTGTGCCGGGCTGAGGTACAAGTGCACAGACCCCAGTGGTCAGTTTTTACCCCGAGGGTCCGATTGCATCCCCAGGAGGTCCTGGGGTCCAGGGCCGTTAGAGGCGGGGGTGATGCCACCCACCCATCCATGCTGATCGGGTTTAGTGTCTGGGTGCTGGGTGGCGCTGGTAGCCTGTGATATCCAGGCCAATGATCCTGTCTGGCCTTAAATTCTATGGCTCTGTGGGGTCTTCCGCTAAAAGGGTCTCAAAGCACTTTACAAAGACGCAGTGGTGCCTCACAACCAGCTCACCTCCCCACACCCCACTGCCCTGGAGGACACTATCATCCCCCCACCATACAGACTGGGGAAACTGAGGCAGAGGGAAAGGAAGGGACTGACCCATAGTTGAACAGTGAGTTAGCAATAGAGCTGGGACTGGAACCCAGGAGTCCTGGCTCCCAGTGCCCCCCTGCTCTAACCACTACACCCCACTCACCTCCCAGAGCTAGGGTTAGAACCCAGGAGTCCTGGCTCCCAGCGCCCCCCTGCTCTAACCACTACACCCCACTCCCCTCCCAGAGCTAGGGATAGAACCCAGGAGTCCTGGCTCCCAGTGCCCCCCTGCTCTAACCACTACACCCCACTCCCCTCCCAGAGCTAGGGTTAGAACCCAGGAGTCCTGGCTCCCAGCGCCCCCCCTGCTCTAACCACTACACCCCACTCCCCTCCCAGAGCTAGGGATAGAACCCAGAAGTCCTGGCTCCCAGCGCCCTCTTACCAAACAGTCTATGTAGAGGATGTGCAGGGCCATGGTCCGGCAGTCATGCCAGTCGAAAAGGTCCTTGAGCCGTTTGAGGGCGCCAGGCTCCAGGGGCTTGTTGTCGGGGGGCAGGAGGAGTGAGTGGAAGCTGTGGGGCTGGAAGGAGGAGGCTGTCTCCAGTAGGGGGCGCACAAAGCCCTCCATCTCCTCCTCATAGGGGCGCGGCCGGGGGAGCGGCGCCACCTCGTCCTCGAGGAAGCCAAAGGCCGTGTCCGTGGCCCGGGCCCGGCCACGCCACTTCTCCTCGGTGTGCAGCCGAGCCACGTGGCTCCGCAAGCCGGCCGGGGCTTTGGGCACCAGCTCACAGTAGGTGTTGAGCTGCTCCTGGGAGGCGTCGCCCACCAGCATGGAGGGGGCCCGCAGGGGCTTGGGGGGAGCCTTGGAGTGCAGCTGCCCCTCCGAGCCGCTCAAGGCTGCACCCCCCTCAGGGTCCAGGCACCGGGGGGCGGTGGGCCGCAGCACGGGGTCGCTGCCAGTGCGGAAGACGGGCGAGGGGGGCGGGAGCTCGCCCCGTTCCTGGGTGCCGGCTGGAGCTTCCGGGCTGCCTACAGAGGGAGATGGGACCATGTCAGAGCGGGGAACGGAGCGGCCAGACGCATGGACCCCACAGAGCCTGGTTCTGATCTCAGCCAGGACGGGTGTGAATCCGGAGTCGCTCCCCTAGGGACAGGGGTGGCAATCGGAGCTGTGGTGATGTGCAGTAGGGCCAGATCCCCAGGCTGTAGCCCCACTGGAGTCGATGGAGAGATGCAAATTTACACCAGCTTGAGGATCTGGTTTGTAAGGAGTCCGTTATTTGGTGTATTATGGTAACGCTTGAGAGCCCCTGTCATGGTCCAGAACCCTGTTGCGCTAGGCACTGTGCATTATCTATCAGATGTATTCTGGTAGCACCTAGGGGCCCTGCTCATGGACCAGGAGCGTGCTAGACACTGTGCATTATACATCAGAACGGCCAGACTGGGTCAGACCAAAGGTCCATCTAGCCCAGTGTCCTGTCTGCCAACAGTGGCCAATGCCAGGTGCCCCAGAGGGAATGAACAGAACAGGGAATCATCAAGTGATCCATCCCCTGTCGCCCATTCCCAGCTTCTAGCAAACAGAGGCTGGGGACACCATCCCTATCCATCCTGGCTAATAGCCATAGATGGACCGATCCTCCATGAACTTATCTAGCTCCTTTTTGAACCCCGTTACAGTCTTGGCCTTCACAACATCCTCTGGCAAGGAGTTCCACAGGTTGACTGTGCGCTGTGTGAAAAAATACTTCCTTTTCTTTGTTTTAAACCTGCTGCCTATTAAGGTGTCTATTAGATGTATTACAGTAGCACCTAGGAGCCCCGCTCCATGAGCGTGCTAGGCACGTTACATTATCTATTAGGTGTATTATGGTACCCCCTGGGAGCATTGCATTAGGGAGCTGCACAAATCCTGTTACACCAGCGTCAATCCAGAGGAACTGCATTGAAGGTGGCAGCCAAACCAACCCCTGCCCTGTACCCCCCACGTGGCGGAAGGGGTAATACCTCCCAGGAGAGGCAGCCTTTGCCCTCCAGCCCCGGCCCCCACGCACCTGTCCGCAGGTTACTGTCTGACTGCGCCGTGTAGAGGGAGGGTCTCCGGCCCAGCTGATCCAGCCCGGTGGGGTGGCTCCCACTTCTGTCTTTCACTCTGCAGGGAGAAGCGGCGACACCGTGAGCCCCAGGCCACTGCAGACCCTCAAGCTGCAAAGGGCCCCCGCCCAGAATGAAGGGGATGCCGGAGTAATGGGCCCGGCTGGCAGATCTGGGCTGCTCTACGGAACGTGATCGTTCGCGGGGAAGCCAGTTTGGAGCCCGAGTTGCTGGTGTGAGTCAGGCACAGCACCAGGGACCACCCTTTCAGACCCAACCCACAGCCTGGGGGCAGTTTGGCAGACACGGGGCTAATAATCAGGGCAGCCCCTATCCCCCTGGGTTCGAATGCGCTTAGCAAGGAATTGAGCATCACAACCCATCCCCGGATGAGAGGCTCAGAAGACCCACTTCACTGATGGGGAAACTGAGGCACGGAAAGGGGAATGGGCTTCCCCCGAGGTCACACTGCGACTCTATGGTACAGCGGGAATAGAACCTAGGAGTCCTGACTCCGAGTCCTCCCTGCTCAAACCCACCAGACCCCCAACTCCCCTCCCAGGCTAGGAACTGAACCCAGGCGTCCTGACTCCCAGCCTGTCCCGCGCTCTAACTATTAGACGCCACTTCCCTCCCAGAATTGGGCAGAGAACCCAGGCGTGCTGACTCCCAGCCCATCCCCCGCTCTAACCACTAGACCCCACTTCCCTCCCGGAATTGGGCAGAGAACCCAGGCGTCCTGACTCCCAGCACCCCAGCCGGAGTTCTAACCAGGGCCATTTCCCATCCCAGCGCTCACCGGCGCAGGTTCCCCTCTGTCGCCATCTCCCCAGCGGTGAGCCTGTGGAGGCCGAGTCTGCGGGGAGCTGCGTCCCCCTTGGCCGGCTCCTGCCCGTCCACACGGGGCTGGACGGTGGCCCGGTAGCGCTCCTGCAGCCAGCGCAGCGGCACCTCCCGGTTGACGGGCCGGGAGACCACGGCGCCCGAGGTCTCCGAGACGGGCGTGCGGTTGCCCACGTAGAAGCGCACCAGGGCCGGCACGTTGTCGAACTGGTCCTGCTCGAACTGGAAGAGGGTACGGGAGTAGCCCAGGCGTGGGCGCAGCACCACCCGGATGATTTTGAAGTGCAGGGGCTCGCCCTGCCAGCGGCACGACAGCACGTAGTCCCCCTGGCTGGAGCCTGAGTCCCGGATCAGGAAATCCCCGTCCTCCCCCAGCAGGGACTCGGCCTCCTGGGAAGACAAGGGCTGTTCAGGGGTGGGGATGGCAGGCAGTGGGACTAGTGGTTAGAGCAGGGGGGCTGGGAGTCAGGACTCCTGGGTTCCATTCCCGGCTCTGGGAGGGGAGTGGGGTCTAGTAGTTAGAGCTGGGAGGGGGCTGGGAGTCAGGACTCCTGGGATCCATCCCTGGCTCTGGGAGGGGAGTGGGGTCTAGTAGTTAGAGCTGGGAGGGGGCTGGGAGTCAGGACTCCTGGGTTCCATCCCTGGCTCTGGGAGGGGAGTGGAGTCTAGTGGTTAGAGCAGGGAGGGGGCTGGGAGTCAGGACTCCTGGGTTCCATTCCCGGCTCTGGGAGGGGAATGGAGTTTAGTGGTTAGAGCGAGGGGGGCGGGGGGCTGGGAGTCAGGACTCCTGGGTTCCATCCCTGGCTCTGTCACTGACTTTCCGTGTGACCTTGGCCAAGTCACTTCCCCTCCGTAAAACAGGGATACCGAGTGTCCCGGGCAGCGGGACTGAGCTCCATGGGGCAGGGCCTCTCTCTGGATCGATGCAGCATCCAGGGCAGTGAGGCCTGACCTCAGCTGGGGCCTCTGAGCACTACCATAATACACCTAATAGATGGGAATCGTGGGTACCTCCCGTGGCAGGCAGCCGTGGTACCACGCGTGGCTCCGCAGCTCCTCGGTGCTGAGCTTCAGCTCCTCCTCCAGCTCCTTCCGGAGCAACTCCTTGGCCAACTCCATGGTCACCTGGGCGACGAAAGGTCAAAGGTCAGCAGCAACATCTTCCTCCCGGCACCTGGTTTGGTGCTCCCACCTTCCCGGCCCATCCCCCCCAGACCCACGCAGCCTGACCTGTCGCAGCCTCTGACCGCAGGACAGGGCAGTTTCCTACCGGGGTCAGAGAGCAGACAGGGATCCTCCCCCCCCACCCCGTCCCTCCACTGCCTTGAGGACTTTGCCCCCTACTCCTGCTGGTCATCCATTAACCGCTTCTGTGCCTGATCCATTCGCACAACAGGCGCTAGTCATTCCATAGGGCTGAATCAGCATGGCCCGGTGCCAACGGGAACCCCAAGGCGCAGGCCTGCTGGGTCGCCACCGGGGCCAGCGCCACTTTCACACCCCCAGGGTGCATTACAACAGCACCCAGAGCCTTCACCCGAGATCAGGGCCCGCTGTGCCAGGCGCTGCACAGACACGGAGAGAGACAGGCCCTGCCCCAGCTGAGATCAGGGCCCGCTGTGCCAGGCGCTGCACAGACACAGCGAGAGACAGGCCCTGTCCCAGCTGAGATCAGGGCCCCGTTGTGCCGGGCGCTGCACACAATGAGAAATGGACAAAATGGTAAAATCCAGGCTAACAATCCTTCCTCTTGCTTTGTGTCCTTATACTGTGAGCTCTTCGGGGCAGAGACGCTCTCCCTCTGCCTGAGCACCATGGCAGGGGCACCCCCAATCTCAACTGGGGCCTGCGCAGCACCCAGCCCGATGGCGGGGAGGGGGCGGGGGGAGCCGAACCTGGGCGGTGCCTCGAGACCAGGGGTTCTCAACCTTTTCCTTTCTGACGCCGGCCCAGCTGTGCCACAACAACTGATGTTCTGCATCTAAAAGCCAGGCCGGCGTTCCGGGGTAGCAAGCCGGACAACTGCCTGGGGCCCCTTGCCACAGGGGGCCCCGCAAAGCTAAGTTGCTCAGGTTTCAGCCCCGGGCGGCGGGGCTTGGGGCCCTGGGCTGTAGTCCTGTGTGGCAGGGCTTTGGCTTTCTGCCCTGGGCCCTGGCGAGTCTAATGCCAGATGTGCTTGGCGGACCCCCTGAAGCCTGCACGCGGCCCCCCGAAGGGGCCCCGGACCCCTGGGGGAGAACCACTGCTCTAGACTCGACTGTAATATCACCACTAACGTTCGTGCCGGTGGCTTTGTGGGTGACGCTGTGCAAAGAGGCTGAGGAAGAGGGGAAGGCGATAAGAAGCGGGCGTGGAAAGAGCAAAGTGCCAAACGCAGCCGTGGCATGTAACCCTCTCGGATCCCTTTACCCTGCGAGGAGCCTGCCTGTTCACCCGGCTCCGGAGGAATCTAGTCCTCGGGATCAGATCCTCCTGTCCCAACGGTGGCTCCTCCGGACTGTCTGCTCGGGGCGGGCTCCTTCCGGTTCACGCAGCTCCTGGCCTAGGCAGGTTATGAGCACACCTTGGGATGCCTGGGCGCTGAGTCAGCGGCACTGGGAGCCCGCCAGGAGGCCGGAAGAGTTCCAGCCCAGCGAGCGGGCCCCGTGGTTCAGCTCCAACAGGCTGGCATGCAAGAGTCCTCAACGCAGGGGACGGGGCCGTTCAAGACGAGTCTGCACTCCTGCTTACGGAGGAGAGGGAGAGGGCACTGCAGGAGCTGGGGGGTTGCCCTGCAGCCAGCTTGCGCCCCACAAGATCACTGCACCCTTGCGTGTGTGCCTCAGTTTCCCCTCCTCCTGCACCCTGGTGGGACTCAGCGACCACGCAGCTGGGAACAGAATGCAGGAGTCCTGCTTCCCAGCCCGCCTGGCACTCTCCTTCCAGAGCTAGGACTCCTGGGTTCTAATCCAGTCTCCCCACCACACCAACCACTAGACTCCACTCCCCTCCCAGAGCCTGGTTGATTCACCTTACTGAACAGATAGCGTTCACCTTCAGCCTTGGATCCAGGATCCCCACGTCCCTCTAGTCCTTTTCTAGGGCTCCGGTCACCCTCGTATCAGGACCCCCTGCTAGCCTTGCTCCTGGACTCCTGCCCCAGCTACTCCTCCACCCACCCCGGACTGCCCCAGCCTCTTCTCAACCGACACTGACTTCAAGCTTCTACTTACGGAGACCCCCAATAAGTCACATGACTCTTCACAGCTGTGGTCCCTAAAGTCAGGGGCTGCGCCTTGGGGCTCCCAGTCACATGCTCCCTACAGCACCTCCTGCTGGGAGGGGCTGGGACTGGAGGGGCCAGGAGCTCCCCCACAGCCAGCGCTCCTGCCCCACTCCCCACAGCGCCCCCTGCTGGGAGAGGCCAGGGCTGGGGTAGCTGGGAGCTCCCCCCCACAGCCAGCGCTCCTGCCCCACTCCCCACAGCGCCCCCTGCTGGGAGAGGCCAGCGTTGGGATAGCTGGGAGTTCCCCCCACACCCAGCGCTCCTGCCCCACTCCCCACAGCGCCCCCTGCTGGGAGAGGCCAGGGCTGGGGTAGCCTACATTTCCTACAATGGTACTTCTACAACAGAGGCGGCAGAGGGATCCCAAATTCTGTGGGTCACAAACCGAGACTCTGAGCTCCCTGTGTTGCTGCCACGTGGCTCACCCAGCCCCTTTGGCCCCAAACGCCATCCTTCCCTGTGGCCTAGGTGTGTCTCCGTATCCCGGCACCGTCCTGCCCAACCAGCTGCTGTGCCGCGACGGGAACCCTAGAGCAGTGGTTCTCAACTGGGGGGCGGGGAGCACAAGCAGGTTTCAGGGGGGGGCCGCCAAAACGAACCAGAGAGGGGCCAGCGTTAGACTCACTGGGGCCCAGGGCAGGAAGCCGAAGCCCGAGCCCCACCGCCTGGGGCTGAAGCCAAAGCCCGAGCAACTTAGCTTCATGGGGGGACCCCTGTGGCGTGAGTCCCTGGGCAATTACCCGGCTTGCCAGCCCCTAACGCCAGCCCTGGCTTTTAACCTACTGAATATGCAGAAAACCAGATGTTGTGACACAGGTGGGCCATGGAATTTGTATAGCATGGGGGGGGAGGGGCTCAGAAAGAAAAAGGTTGAGAAGCTCGATGCACCCGCGGGTGCCACACCCACGCTGGAAGGACCCTCTGCCCCCGTTAGACGACATGAGACAGCCGCCGATTGGGATTCGGATCTAGAGCCTCCTCGCAGGGGACTAGGCACCTGCAAAGCCTGTTTGCCTAGAATACAATTAACAAGGACAGGCCCAGCCGGCACAGGGGTCCTGCTGGGCAAACGAGGAGCTATTGCCGTTTAACTCGCTTCCTCAGCCTGACAGGCGAAGGGCCCAAAATGATCAGGGCGTGGCGGCATGCCCCAGATGACCCCGGCAGGTGACCCACGCTCCCTGCTGCAGAAGGTGGCGAATCCCGTCACTTCCCAGGTCCCTGCCAATCTGGGCCGGGGGGAAATTCCTGCCCGACCCCAGATCTGCCGATCAGTTTGACCCTGAACAGGGGAGCAAGACCCACCAGCCAGACATCTCTGGCCCTCCTCAAAGCACCGGTCCCCGTGGTGTCCCATCTCCAGCTGTGGAGTGCTGCAGCGCGGGCCACCCGCCCCGCTCTGGCATCAGCCAAGCTCTACCTCCAGCCCTGAGCCCACTCAGCGGGCATTTTGCAGCTGCTGTCAACCGGTCTAGGATCAGGCCCTGAGCGTGGGCAGTGGTCCGTTCTCTTGACTCCCCGCCCCACGCGTTAGCTACCCGACTGTCCACACCACTCACACGTGGGACCGCGAGGGAGCATTTGCACAAACGTGGCACAATGGGCTACAATTTACGACCCCACGGTGCTTATTCGGATCTCAGGCTGTCCCTGCAGACCTAGAGGACAGTGACTCACCCCCTGGGCCATAATTTGGGCCCTAGCTTAGGTCTTGGGAGACCCGGGTTCTAATCCCTGCTCTGCCGCAGACTCCCAGGGTGACCTTCAGCAAGTCACGTAGCCTCTCTGAGCCTCAGTTTCCCCATTTGTACAATGGGAATCCCAGCAGTGCCCTGCCTCAGATGGGGGGTTGGGAGGATAAATATATTAAAGACCGCGAAGGGCTTTGAGATCTGCTTGTGAAAAGCACCGTGGAAGAGCTGTGATTATATCCCCCGCTCAACCAGCCAGCCCTCTGCTTCCTTTGATCCTTGCCGCAGAGCTGCCAAGACAAAATTCCTGCCAAGGTCAGGGACAGGCCCCCGTCTACAGAAGGGCTGAGCCCTCTACGCCGGCGCCAGCCAACGCCACTGCCCAGCTCTGTAGATCACAAGCCCAGATCTGAGGTGACCTCCCCCCGTGGCTAATTCCCCCCACTGTTAAAAATGTGATTCTTATTTGCAGCGTGAATTGGTCTGGCCTCAGCTTCCAGCCGCTGCATCTCTTCCTGCTAAATGTAAGGGCCGCCTAGGATAGGTGCTTCTAGGCTGTGATCAAGTCACCTCTTAACCTTCTCTTGGATAAGCTAAACAAATCAGGCTCCTTAATTCTCTCAGCGTCAGGCCGGTTTGAATCACTCACATCAAGGGATACAAGAATCTATGACTTACAGGCAACTCCGGGGCATCACGCGAGGGGATGCGCAGTCTGACGGGGCATCCAACCCTCTAGGACCGTTCGCCACTGGGTTTGATAGGCCTCTGCCCTCCAGAGCTCACGCCAAGCTCCCCCGCAGAGATGCTTCCTCCTAAAAGGAGATGAGATTCAGATCAAAAGCCCCCTGGGAAGAAACTGATCGGCAAGACAAGTGAGATGAAAGGAGGGGCGGCTCCCAAGCGCCCCGGTGTCTCCATCAGCAAAGAATTAAAGAGACAGATAAAAAGTCACAGGGAGACACAGTACATGATGGACCCCCCTGATTTTTATCAGTGGGGCAGACCAAAAAAGCAGGTAAGTCAGGCCAGCGCATGGAGAATGGGGAGACGCGGGGCCAGGGTCTGACCTCGGCTAGGGTAAATCCAGAGTCACTCCAGCGACATCCATGGATTGACACCATTGTCTGGATCTAATACAACAGGGACTGGGGGCAGGGTGGGGGATACCAGGCCCATCAAGGGTGAGGCAATAAAGAGCTAGATGGGTACATTGAGCTGATCCAGGGTGGGGTGGGCAGGATACCGGGCTAGGTGGCCCATTGGCCAGACCTGGCAGCATGGTGTGGGCGGGAAGGGAGGAGGCGGGATACCGGGCTAGATGGGCCCATTGGCCAGACCTGGCAGCATGGTGTGGGCGGGAAGGGAGGAGGCGGGATACCAGGCTAGGTGGCCCATTGGCCTGATCTGGCACCATGGTGTGGGCGGGGAGGGAGGAGGCGGGATACCGGGCTAGGTGGCCCATTGGCCAGACTTGGCAGCATGGTGTGGGCGGGGAGGGAGGAAGTGGGATACCGGGCTTGATGGGCCTATTGGTCTGTTCCCGCAGGATAGTCCCTATGTCCCGGTCCCTGAACTTCATGTCACTAGGTCAGCGGCAATGCAGGGGCCTTGTGATGCCGTAATTTTCCTGGCTCTCACCACCCTTCTAATCCCCCGGCGCAGCCCCATTGGACGGGAGCTGCACGCCCGGCTCAGGACATCGCCCTGGCCCTGTGGCTTCATCCCTAGGAATCCTAGAATCCTAGAATCTCAGGGTTGGAAGGGACCTCTGGAGGTCATCTAGTCCAACCCCCTGCTCAAAGCAGGACCAATCCCCAACTAAACCAAACACAAAGGGCTGGGCGGCCACACAATGGGGAGGAAATCCTCCGCCCTGGCGTGCTTCCCCCCCAGCCATCGCAGGCCCGGTTTGCTGGAACAACACCAGCCTTGAGGCAGGCTCAGGGATTGGATCCGCCTCCCACACTCCCCAGGGATCTCAGCTGGTGTAAATCCGCCACGACTCCCAAGGCGCAGAGACAGCTTACGCCCGCCGGGGATCTGGCCCCATTGACTCCAGCGGCGCATCGCCCACGGGGGCAAAAAGAAAACTGGCAAAGGGAATGGACACCAACGGCTGGACAACGGAGCCAGCGCGACCGCAGGGGAAGGAAGCCGGTCACCCGAAATAAGTGACGTAACCTGTGTATTTGTTCCGATCAGCCACGGCCCACCGTCTCCAGCGCAGCGTGTGCCAGGGCTCTGTGGGCACCGCGTGCCCCTGACCACAGCAGAGGCATGACACATGCTGGCCACATGCTGATTTCAGATACCCCAGGGGAAATCCAGGGTCCCCCTCCGACTGCCACGGGGTCAGGGCTGAACCAGGCCCTACTCCCCCCAATTGTCTTTCCCGCAGATAGATCATCACGCAGTCAAAGCCCTTCTTCCAAGGGCTAGATAAAGGGGGTGGGGGGGTTGTGCTTTTAATCCAGCTGTAGGGTGTGCGTTGGGGGGTAACCAGCAAACAAAGGGTGCTGGGTTGGCGGCAGGGTATGCAGGGGATTTAGGGAGAGCTCCAATCTCTCTCTGGGGAAACAATCTGAAAAATGGTGGTGTGGGAACAGAGATAAGATTCCCCCTAGGTTTAGGGGGGGGTTAGCTAACATGCTCCCCCAAAACAAATCTAGCTCAGCCCTGTAACTGGGTACCCCATCAGGGCAGGAGCCAGTGGGAACATCTCCCATCTCACTGCCAGGGCAGGGTCCCCAGAATAGATCCCCCCATCCTGGTCACCTTATATAGGGCAGGGCTCCCTCCCTCAGATCTCACCTCCAGGACACCTCCCCACCCCCATCTGGATCTCCTATGGGCAGGGTCCTCCCCCATCTCACCTCCCGGGCACCCCCCCCATCTGGATCTCCTATGGGCAGGCCCCCCCCCATCTCACCTCCCGGGCACCCCCTCCATCTGGATCTCCTATGGGCAGAGTCCCCCCCATCTCACCTCCCGGGCAGTCCCCCACCCCGATCTGGCTCATTTCTTTTCCTATAGGGCAGGGTCCCCACCCAGATCTCACCTCGAGGATACCCCCCCCCCCGATTCTAGCCGCCCCCCAAGACAGAAGCACCCCCCCTGGAGACATCCCCCCCCCCGCAGGGCTCCCCCTTCCCGGCCACCCCCAGGCAGGGCAGGGCAGGCGCAGGGGCGGGTGTCTCCCCCGTACCTGAGCGGCTGGGGCGCAGCGCTGCGGTTGCGGGTCCCGTGCGCGGCTCCGGCAGGTCCCCGCCAGCCCCGGGCTCTCCACTCGCCCCATTCCGCACATTCCAGCGCCCGGCAGCGGCTCCGCCCAGGGCCCGGACCCACCCGCGGGAGCAGCAGAGCCCGGGACCAGGCAGCCGGGGCCGGGGGGGCTGCGAGCCGGGGGGGCGGGGCTGCGTGCAACGGTGAGGGGCTGCGGGGGTGACGATGTGAGGTGGTGAACGCTTGTGAGTCTGGGTGTGAGGCGGAGTGTACCCCTGTGGCTGTGAGTTGGGAGTTGTGTGTTCTGGGAGTGACAGTAGGTGTGTGTTTGAATGTATCTGTGTGACTGTGAGTTGGGCTGTGTGTTCTGGGTGTGAGGCGGAGTGTATCCCTGTGACTGTGAGTTGGGTTGTGTGTTCTGGGAGTGACTGTAGGTGTGTGTGGGAATGTATCTGTGTGACTGTGAGTTGGGCTGTGTGTTCTGGGTGTGAGGCGGAATGTATCCCTGTGGCTGTGAGTTGGGTTGTGTGTTCTGGGAGTGACAGTAGGTGTGTGTTAGAATGTATCTGTGTGACTGTGAGTTGGGTTGTGTGTTCTGGGAGTGACAGTAGATGTGTGTTTGAATGTATCTGTGTGACTGTGAGTTGGGCTGTGTGTTCTGGGTGTGAGGCGGAGTGTATCCCTGTGACTGTGAGTTGGGTTGTGTGTTCTGGGAGTGACTGTAGGTGTGTGTGGGAATGTATCTGTGTGACTGTGAGTTGGGCTGTGTGTTCTGGGTGTGAGGCGGAATGTATCCCTGTGGCTGTGAGTGGGGTTGTGTGTTCTGGGAGTGACAGTAGGTGTGTGTTTGAATGTATCTGTGTGACTGTGAGTTGGGTTGTGTGTTCTGGGAGTGAGGCGGAGTGTATCCCTGTGACTGTGAGTTGGGTTGTGTGTTCTGGGAGTGACCGTAGGTGTGTGTGGGAATGTATCTGTGTGACTGTGAGTTGGGCTGTGTGTTCTGGGTGTGAGGCGGAATGTATCCCTGTGGCTGTGAGTTGGGTTGTGTGTTCTGGGAGTGACAGTAGATGTGTGCTTGAATGTATCTGTGTGATTGTGAGTTGGGTTGTGTGCTTTGGGTGTGATAGTGGGTGTGAATTTGAGTGTATCTCTGTGACAGATGGTGAGTCTGGTTGTGTGTTTTGGGTGTGAGTTTGAAGTGTATGAGTGTGAGCTGGTATGTTTGTGAGTCTGATTTCTGGGTGTGGTGTAATGGCACATTAGTGTCCTCGGGTAGGCTTGTGGGTGTCAGATGGGTTGTCTTTGTGAGTCTGTGTTTCGAGTGTGCCTGGGTGCTAGTGTGTTTGTGTAGCCTTGAAGGTGTGAGAAATGTGTTTGGAAGCCTGTGTGATTATGAGGTATTGTGAGTCCGATTGTGGAGGGGCAGCTGGTGTGGGTGTGATGGGGGGCGGGTGAGGCTGTAAGCACAGCCGCGGCGAGGGTTGCTGTTTGTGCCGCAGATGTGACCACTCCTCTAGGACTGTTGGCGTGAACGTGACTGTGGGCTGGTGTCGGCTTGAAAGTGAATGTGAGTGCTGGTGTACGAAACACCTCCTGTCACCAGGGCCTTGTGCACAGCCTCCCTCGGCTCCATCCCACCCCGCCTGTTGCTGTGTGTCAGCCAGAACTGCTTCCCACCCTCTCGTTCAACGGGCTCCTTGTATCAACCCCTCTCATCTATTGCGTGAAGCAGAATGGCGCCCCCTGCCACCAGCACTGGGGTTCGCGTGGAGGCTGAGAGCGCCCCCTACTGATCTGTCACTCTGCTCCCTTCAGCACAGCGCCCCCTAGTGCCACCCTGGGGTAGCAGGCTCAGCACTGATTCAGAAGGGAGAGCGCCCCCTACTGAACCCCCCTCACCGCTCTCTTTAGTGCAAGGTTCCCTATCCAAGGTCTGACCCAGCCCGACCTTGCTTGGGGGAGCAGATCACGGCCTTATAAGGTTGTTTTTTCCTTTATAAAAGACTCTGGAAGTAGGAGCCGAGCAAGGATTGAAGCAGGAACAACGGTACGCGCCAGATGGCTGGTGGCAGCTGGGGATGGAAGGAGTGGGTTGACTTTTCCAGCGAGTTTCTTGGACAGGTGGGGGGTGCTTGCTGACAGATTTCCCTGCTGTTACCATGACTGTGTCAGCCTGGAACAAAGTTGAGGCGGAGAGAAGCTGGCTGAATCAGGCTGAATCTCATCTCAGCAGCACCCTGCCTGGCTCCTTGTTTGGGGCCATGAGTAATATCTGCGTCGGGAAGGATGATGCTGTCACTGTTAGATCACCCGGGGGCTGCAATTGCCAGCCTTGACCTGGGGACCAATTCCTTAGCTGGTATAAATCTGCTGAACTCCAGTTAAATGCTGCAATACACCCAGTCCCCACCCCAAAGGACTCCCCTTCCAAACAGACAAAGGGAGGGGAAACTGAGGCACAGAGAGGGCCGTGACTTGCTCAAGGCCGCCTAGCAGGGCAGCGGGAGAGGCAGGATTAGAACCCAGGGGTTCTCAGTCCCTAGACCATGCCCTAGCCACTAGACCCCACTGCCTCTCACATGCCAGATAATGTTATTTATTAAATATCTAAACAGTAGCACATAGAGCCCAGCCAGGCCCGGCCCCAGTTATGCTAGATGCTGTACAAACACAGAAAATGTCGGGTCCACTCCGAAGGGCTTCTGATTCAAGTAGACAAAACAGAAAAGAAAGGGGAAGCATGGTCCAGTGGTTAGAGCACTAACCTGGGGCTTAAGGCAGACTGGCTTCAATTCCTTGCTCTGTCACAGGCTTTGTCAGCGTTGCTTCGCCCGCCCCTTTTTCTATCGTGAGCGTGTATGTGCAACTGTACCTCAGTTTCCCCAACTGTGAAACTGACACAAAAGCCCTTTCCTGCCTGGTGAGGTATATGGTAACAGGGTGGGTGAGACAAATGAGATGGGTGGGGGGAGGGAAGTTGGTTTTACAGGGGTAAGTGGATGGGCCCGATCCTTGACCAATCAGGGGCAGTGGTTGCAGCGTGCCTAGCTTGTTATCAGGTTCAGCATGGCAGACTTGAGCTATGAGGAGTTTCACGGATTTTGAGATGGAGCTTAGGAATCATAGAACCATAAATCAGGGTTGGAAGGGACCTCAGGAGGTCTTCTAGTCCAACCCCCTGCTCAAAGCAGGACCAATCCCCAGATTTTTGCCCCAGATCCCTAAATGGCCCCCTCAAGGATTGAACTCACAACCCTGGCTTTAGCAGGCCAATGCTCAAACCACTGAGCTATCCCTGAGGGGGCTCCACGGTGGCTCTTGATTTTACGTGGGAAGTGCGCACGCACTGTGGTGATGGAGGGCAGGATAGACCCCTAAGCTTGCAAGATTGCTTTTCCCACTCCTAAGGGGTAGGAGAAAGACGCAGGAATGTACTTGTCGGAGAAGCAGAGAGAAATAACTGCCCTGTGGGACAGTTCATTTGCCGATTAATCCAGCATTAAACATTTATTTTCCCTCTTGTTTTCTCCAGGCTCTGGAGTCGCTGATTGAGAAGTTGACCCCGTCAGGCTGGGACATTCTCAAGTGGTGACTCATAAACCTACCTACCTTGCAGGTGCTTTGCTGGGGAACTCTGAGCTGGGTGACTGGGCAGGAAATGACCTGGCATTGAGATTGGATTAACATCAGCTCCAAACCCACGACCACAAATGTGGTGACTTGCTCTCGCTGGGTAAGTACCCTCACAGGGAGCACAGAAGCTGATGGCTGGACGGGAAGTCTGGATACATTCCAATTAGAAAATAGGGCACGTATTTTTAACAGTGAGGGGGAATACCCATTGGAACAGATTACCGAGGGAAGGGGCGGCTTCTCCATCTCTGACGTCTTCGGATCCAGACTGGATGCCTTTCTAGAAAACATGCTTTAGCCAAACCCAGATACCGCACACACCCCGACAGAGATCGGGGCCCCTGTTGTGCCAGGTGCTGCACAGACCCTGACCGAGATCAGGGCCCCCATTGTGCCAGGTGCTGCACAGACGCACAATGAGAGACAATTCCTGCCCTCACAACTAAAAAACTAAAACATTTTTCTGTGGGTTTTTGAAAATTTTTGAGAAAATGAGCTTTAAAAAAAATTGTGAAACACAACATCAGTTTCCAAACAGTTCGCGTGGCTATAGATCAGCGGCTTTCAACCTTTTTAAATTTGTGGACCCATAAAATTTTCAAAAGGAGGTCTGGACCCCTTTTGAAATCTTACACATAGTCTGTGGAGCTGCAGGGGTCCGAGGACCACAGGTTGAAAACCACAGCTATAGATCAGTGGCTCTCAACCTTTCCAGGCGACTGTACCCCTTCCAGGAGTCTGATTTGTATTGGGTACCCCCAAATTACACCTCACTTAAAAACCACTTGCTTACAAAATCAGACAGAAAAATACAAGTGTCCCAGCACAGTATTAGAATACTGACAAATTGCTGACTTTCTCATTTTTAACCATACAATTATAAAGTAAATCAATTGGAATATAAATATTGTACTTACATTTCAGTGGGTAGTACATAGAGCAGTATAAACGACTCATTGTATGAAATCGTAGTTTGTCCTGACTTCGTTAGTGCTTTTATGTCGCCTGTTGTAAAACTAGGCAAATATCTAGATGAGTTGATGGACCCCCTGGAAGATCCCTGTGTACCCCCAGGGGTACGCGTGCCTCTGGTTGAGAATTACTGCTATAGACAAACAGAGTCTGGGTTGTTAATGGGAATAGATGGATCAGTGAATACGGGGATAGATAGATACTGTCTCTCTGTCTCCATAATGACAGGTTTCAGAGTAGCAGCCGTGTTAGTCTGTATCCGCAAAAAGAACAGGAGTCCTTGTGGCACCTTAGAGACCGCGGAGCTGGAATTGATATGCAAACTAGATACAATCAACTCAGGCTTGAATAAGGACTGGGAATGGCTGAGCCATTACAAACATTGAATCTATCTCCCCTTGTAAGTACTCTCACACTTCTTATCAAACTGTCTGTACTGGGCTAGCTTGATTATCACTTCAAAGAATTATTTTTTCTCTTACTTAATTGGCCTCTCAGAGTTGGTAAGACAACTCCCACTTGTTCATGCTCTCTGTATGTGTGTGTATATCTCCTCAATATTTATTCCACTCTATATGCATCTGAAGAAGTGGGCTGTAGTCCACGAAAGCTTATGCTCTAATAAATTTGTTAGTCTCTAAGATGCACAAGTACTCCTGTTCTGTCTCCATACTCCACGCCCCCACCCTGAGGATACCATCTGGATACAACCATTTAGCCCAGGTAAAGGGTTAGATCCCAGCTGTGTGGGTGTGAAGGGCCAGGTACCCGTAGGGTTATGTCTACACTGAGATGTAAACCCAGAGCTCAGACATCAGGTTTGAGCCCACGGTCCACTCACAAATCTGTCTGCAAGCGAGGCCTCTTCCGCTGCAAAATGTGGAGAAGAGTGACCCCTAGTGGACACTTCGGGCAAACAGGTGGCAGCACAGGGATTTAAATGGAGAAGGTGGGAGGAGGAGATAGGGTTGGAAGCGCTGCTAGGAATTTGCAGAAGCGGGGGCGGGGGTTAGTGGATGGAGACTGCTCTAGGTTCAGTACAGAAGCTGACCCACCCAGGGCATCTCACTGTGATACCAGCTTCCCAGCCTGCCCCCTTCCATGATCTCCCCGAAAAAGCAAACCCACCTGTTGCTTCTACTGCTCAGATCACTGGCTGTGTCTCCGCTGCTTGTCACCCCCTCAGCTGTGCTCGATGGGAACTGATTTGCCTTACGAGAGGGAAACACGCCGCAGAGAATGGCCACCCATCCTTCTTATGACAGAAACAGGGAGTCACTTCTCTTAAGTCTGGTGGTGACTTCCTAGCTGATCTTTGGGATATCACTCCCTTGCTCTGTGCCTCGGTTTCCCCACCTGTGAAACAGGTATCATACTGACCTGCCTGCCACATGGTGCACGTGTGTGAAAGAGACAGCAAGAGCATACTGCCCAGTCCTATAGAGAAGATAAGGTGTCTACTACTGCCCCAAGCAGAGGAGGTTTTCCTTTAGCTCAGGGGACCAAAGTCTTTGGGAGCAGAGCAGAGCGACCAGGGGTCTAGTCCCGGCTCCCCAAGCTATGTGCGCACAGGAACTAACTGTGTCTTTTTTTCCCAGTAGGTGCTTTTAAAAGGGGCCGGTCTCCTCTGCCAGCACTTCTCCTGCTCACCACAGCAGCTCTCTCCGATGCCCCTGGAGGGAAGGGGCACCCTGCCCTTGCAGCTCCTCCCTGGGGTGCGGGAGGGGGAAGCTCCCAGGCCTGCTCCACCCCAGCCCCCACATGGGCTCCCTTGCTCTGTGGTTTGGTGTTGTCAGTTGCAAAAGAGGAAGCTGTCGCTCTCAGGCATCGGTTTCCCAGACACGAGGAGGAGGCGGAGGCAGCAGAAGCAGTCAGCAGCCGGCCAGCGAGGACGCCCAGTTGGGGAGATGGAGCTGTGGAAGCAATGCGCCAACTGGCTGATTCAGTGCCGGGTGCTGCCCCCCAACCACCGGGTGACCTGGCCCAGCGCCCAGGTGTGCGAACTGGCTCAGGCCCTGCGCGACGGCGTCCTGCTCTGCCAGCTTCTCAACAACCTAATGCCCCACGCCGTCAACCTGCGGGAGATCAACCTGCGGCCCCAGATGTCCCAGGTGGGTGAGCGGGAGAACGGGGGGGAGGCATGGGGCCAGCCTGCCAGCAGCGAAGGTGTTAATCTGGGATCTGAGCTGGAGACCTATGGGATCCGGCTGGCAGTGAAGCGGTTAATGTCCACGGGGAGGGGGAGTTTATGGCAACAAGCTGGTAACTAAGGGGTAAACAGCAAAGGGGGAGGCAAGGCTTAGGGGGGCTCACTGGCAGCTAAGGGGTTAATAGCCACCAAAAAAAGGGGGGGAGGGATTGAGACCCAGTTGGCAATGAAAGGGTTAACCTGGAGTCCAGCGGATAGCTAAGGGGTTAACTCGGTGTGTGTGTTTGGGAGAGATGGGGGGGGGGTGTTTATGGGACCCAGTTGTCAAGCAAGGGATTAACAGTAGTGTGTGTGTCTGGGGGTGGGGAGTTGCTAGGACAGCCGGCAGCCAAATGGTTAACAGCAGGGTGGTGGGTGGTTATGGGCCCCAGTTGACAGCGAAGAGGTGAACACGGAACTGGGGAGTCTTACGTGCGTCCGCACCTGGCAGCTAAGGGGTTAACAGGAAGGTGGGTGGTGGGGGAGGAGGGTGCTTGCAGGCATTTCTGTCTTTGGGGTGGGGAGGAAATGGGATCCAGTGGGGGGGGGAAGCAGGCACCAGCAATGAACCCTTCAGCAGCTAAGGGGTTAACAGCGGGGATGGCTCGGGCGGGGCTGAGAGGGCCCTGGGGTGAACCAGGCCCTGATGCCCAGGCACACGGGAGTGCAGCCCCTGGAGCAGGGCCAGGGCACCGGGGCAGCTCCCCTGGGGTTGGGGTGCAGGCAGGAGGGTGAACGATGCTGGGGTGGGGGCTGACGAGGCCTGTTGAGCAGGAGGGTGGAGACTCCGAGTCCCAGCCGCAACGCCCCTGGTGGGGAGACCCGAGCAGGCCCCAGCTCTGTAGAGGACCGACAGTCACAGGAGGGGACAGAGAGAGGGATACTAAGCCGTGGAGCTGTGCCTGGAATTGGGGGGTGCCAGGCTCGGTGGGCCCTGAGCTGGGGCAGTGGGTAGGCCCTTAGTTTTGGGGCTTGGTGTGAGACTCAAAGTGGGCAGAATCGGAGCTTTTCATAACACGCCAATGGCAGCAAGGAAAAGAACCCAGGAGTCCGGACGCCCAGACTTCCTGGTCCAGTCCACTAGACCTCACTGCTTCCCCAGCGCTGGGAATGGGACCCAGGAGTCCTGACTCCCAGCCCCCCCCCTTCTAACCCCTAGACCCTGCTCCCCTCCTAGAGCTGGAGACAGGACCCAGGAGTCCTGACGCTCAGACTGGTGCTTTAATAAGACCATTTCTCAAAGGAAATTTGAGCTTTAGAGCTCCATTAACCACCGGCCGGGTGAGTGTGTGCAGCGTGCATTTGGGGGAGGGGAATTTACGACAGGCCTGGGGAGTCCCGACTCCTGGATCCTCTTCCCAGCTCTGGGAGGGGCGTGGGGTCAAGTGGGTTAGAGCAGGGGAGAATGAGAGTCAGGACTCCTGGGTTCCATCCATGGCTCTGGGAAGGGAGTGGGGTCTAGTAGTTAGATCAGGGGAAGCTGGAAGTCAAGATTCCTGGGTTCCTTTCCCAGCTCTCTCATGGTCCTGCTATTAGAGAGACAAGGTGGGTGCGGTCAGATTGGACCAACTTTGACAACAACCCCACATACAACAATTGCCCTGCTACGAAAGATGCCGGTGCAAATGGACCTTCAAGCTACGTCTAAACTTAAGTCTTCCCGGCACACCTATCCCAGCCATGCCCTCCTAGTGTGGACTCTAAGACCTGGTTTATAGCTGCACCAGCAAACCCTCCTAGTGTAGACACAGCTTAAGGCAAAGCGTGCTTCCATCAGGATCGCTTATATCGTACAACAAAAGAAGCGATATTGGCACAGTTATAACAGGGCTTTTGCTGGTATGGGGATGTCACATCCCTAAGCAACTTTATTATACTGGCAACATTTTTAACGTAGACCTCTCCTAAGAGAGCTTTTGCTGGTCTAGCTGATGTTGGTTCTCCGGCCCTCTTCTCCTGGTATAGTCGCATCCCTACAAACTAAAGCTTAGCTAGGCCGCTAAAAACCCACACCCCTAACCGATGCAGCTAGGCTGGTGTTACTTTTAAGTAACCAGGCCCAAGTGTGTGAGATCCGGAAAGTGAGGCCAGAAGGTGAATTAAGCCTCCATGAAATCTGATCTAGGCTCAAGGGAGGGTCAGAAGGGATGGAAAAGCCTGAATCGGGTGTATTGAGATGAGGCAAAAGTCGGGCTTGGTTTCCACCCCTGACACATGCTCTGGGGCTGGGGGTGGGGGAGGGCACTGATCGGTGCTGGTGGTGGCCTGGGTTGAGGATGGCAGGGCAGAATGGGCCAGCGTTTCTCTCACTGGTAAGACAGTGACTGTCTCTGGAAATGAGTCCTCGGGTGTCTCAGTCATTCTCATGTGATTGCGCGGGGAGACAAAAGCAGCAAATCGCTCTCAGTCTCTTACTCCTCGGAGACTCGAGGAAACAGAGAGGCTAGGGCAGGCTCTGACTTACCCCGGTGTAAATCCAGCATGTCAAGGCATTTACTCCAGTTTTACACCAGATCAAAAGGAAACAGCGTGGTGGTGGGGGGGGAGGGGTTGTGTTAGATGAGCCCTTGTCTATGATAACTGAGTTCTTCCTGTGGGCGCCATATCTAGGGTGACAATTATCTTGGAATCCTGCTTGGCGAGAAAGGCCCTGTGTCGTGCGTGGGAATAGGGGAGTCTCCCTTTAAACGGTCGGTGAGTCCTCGAGTGGCGCTCACTGTTCTGTGCGCGAGACGCTGCCAGAAACCAGTCAGAGCAGGAGCGTGTGCGTGGCCAACCCTGGCCTGACTGTGTTGCTGAGTGCCAATCGCAGTGTTTACTAACTGGGTTCTACGTGGCGCTGGGACTCAGGACTCCTGGGTTCTATCCCCAGCTCTGGGAGGAAGTCTGGGTGAAGTGATCAGGCACGCGGGACTGGGAATCAGGACTCCTGGGTTCTGGGAGGGAAGCAGGGTCTAGGGGTTGGAGCAGGCTGGCTGGGCGTTCTCCTGCGTTCTCTCCATTCCCAGTCGGGGAGGGAAGTGCGGGTGAGTGGCGCGAGGGGTGGGGTGGCTGGGACGTCTATGTTCCATTTCGGACTCTGCCACTGCTTCCCCTCTGTGAAGCTGCTTCCCCTCCTGGCCCTCCATTTCCCCATTTGCGCAGATGGCGATGTGGAACTGCTTTGGAAAGGTGCTATGTGGCGGTGCCATCCCCAGGTTCCAGGGCTGACTACCAACCTGGGTCAGCAAAAACCACCTGTTCCCTGGTTCTAGAGGACAGGATACCAGATTGGGAGTCAGGACGCCTGGGTTCCACCGACACGCTTGGGTGACCGTTCTCGCTCTGTGCCTCGGTTTCCTCCCTCTGGGGATGAGGATAAAACTCTTTGAGATTTGCGGATAGGGAGTGCTGTGCGGTCACATCATTAGATGCAGCCTGTGGGCTTCCCTTGCCTCTGAAGAATATCGGAGCAGGAATTTTCCCCTGGGTCAAATTGGCAGGGACGTTGGCGGTTTTATGCCTTTCTGGTGGATCACCTGGGCATGTCTCACCTGCTCTGCCATCACAGGGGCCTCAGTTTCTCCTGGTCTCTCCGTGTGGTACAAAACAATTTAGTCTCTTGAGGGCTGAAACGCTTTGGTCTAACTAGAGTCACTGGGCTCAGTATATGGGTGGGATATAGAGGCTTGTATTCCACAGGAGAGCAGACGAGGTGATCTAATGATCCCATCTAGCCTTAAACTCTGTGAGACTGGGTTCAAGGGAGTGCTGGTCGACAGGAGTTTGGCCGTCCATATATTCCCTGCCTGTCGCCCAACAGGACTTGGGTCCTGAATAATAATCATCCCTAGCTCTCCCTTTTCATCGGTAGATCTCAAAGGGGGGTTAGCACCAGTATCCCTATTTTACAGGTGGGGAAACTGAGGCACAGAGCTGCCCGAGGTCACCCAGCCGCAGATCTGAGACTAGAACGCAGGTCTGTTGAGTCCCAGTCTAGTGCTCCGCCCAGTAGAGTAGGCCCCTAGAAACTGGCCCTGACAAGATGTAAACTTGGCCCGGTGTCTAAAAACAACATCCCCATTGATTGGGGAACATGCTATAAACAGCTCCTGCAGCGTTTAGATAGTCAAATCCCGGGTGAGGTTGCCATGTTACGGGACTGTTCCTAGGGTGACCGCAGACTGAACAATGGAGCCAGGATGTCGCAGGCTCTCCCAAGGAGGGGAGCTTTAAGGAAGCTGGTAAGTGAATTATTTTGGTTGACACCCAGGTCATTGAATTGGACACCCCAGAGCTCCATGGGACAGCGGCTTGAACTGAAGAGCCAAGCTTCCCTAGCTGCCTCTCAAAATCCCCCTCCCCCTGCGGTTTTACTGCTCCCTCACTTCCCGTCCTTGACTGTTGTGCACTGTTAAGCAGCTGCTGCATCCCACTCCAGAGGTGGCTGCATTTCAGTGGTGGGTGGGTGAGCCCTGCGGTCTGGGGCTGTAACAAGCTCGTGTTCTCTGTGGATAAGGGCTGCAGGGACATCAGTGATGCTGTGATTTCTGTAAGCTAAGCATGGCCAGGCCTTGTGGGTCCTTGGATGGTGAACCCCCGAGTGCTGTTGCTGGCAGGTTGCCACCTGACTTCAGGACGGACCCCAATGCACCGTCACCGGGGTGCTTCCCTTTTGGAGACCCCCCAGAGCGCCCCTGGTGGTCGGAACAACCGAGGACTCAGTTGTGATGACTATAAAGAGGATCTCTATGGAGGCTGCTGGACACAGCCCAACCCTGTGGTTCTTTCTTGGCCCCATCCTGGACTCGCAGCCATGGAACACCCGGCTGGCTCTGGTGTGTGCTCCCGCCTGTTTTGGGGCTCTCACCCCTTCTATATTTCGGAGGCGCCTGTCACTGGGGGATTTGCTTAAGGGTGTGAACTCTGGTGCTCTACCCGATTTCTAAGCTCCGTTATTCCCTTCTGCCGCTCTAAATTACCCCCCTTGCTGTTTTCATTCTCCTTCACTTTCTGGCCGAGGCAGTGTTGCACGTTGCGGCTGGGCAGCTGTTAAGCACCTGTTGCATCCCACCCCAGAGGTGGCTGCATTTCCGTATTGGGTGAGCGATCCCTTGCGCGGTGTTATGGTGTGCCGTTGATCAGCTGCCACATCCCACCCCAGAAGTGGCTGCTTTTCAACACTGGCCGAGCGATCCCTTGCACAGCGTTGCTGTGTCCCATTGGACAGTTGCTGTGTCCCACCCCAGAGGTAGCTGCATTTCAGTACCGGGTGAGCGATGCCTGCTAAGCATCCCCACATGCTGTTGATCAGCTGCCATGTCCTACCCCAGAGGTGGCTGCATTTTAGTGGTGGCAAAGCGATCCTTGTTGAGGTCTCACGGGATGGATGATGCGCTGTGTAAATCAGAGGTGGACCTGAACGTCAATGCAGTCCATGAACCGATATTCAGAGGGCGTTTGGATCCAACCCTAGGCTTGCTAGCTGCTCCATTGGTGAGTGAACGCAGACTTGGTTGAGAGTCTCTGGCCTTTTGGTTGCAGGGGAAGACGGGTGAGGGGGCGGCCAATCAGAGCTTTCCCAGGAGACATGAAACATACCAGCCTCCCTGCACGTGTGTGTGACTCGGGCAGATGCAGAGAGAGCAAAGCTGTTTGTTTCGCTGAAACCCTTCATTCTGCTGGGCTTGCACTCAAGTTCCTTCCTCAGTTCCGCTTGCGGGAGCTGCTCGCTCTCGCTGCTTCTCCCCGGAGCTGCTCCCAAGTGGCCTTGGTGCAATTTTCAAAAGCGCCTACGTGACTTAGGTGCCTAAAGTCCCATTTTCAGAAGTAAATTGGGGCCCCAGGAGCCCAAGTGTCATTGAACGTCAATGGGACTTTGGCACATAAATAGAGCTGGGTGAAAAATATCGGCTGGGGTCTGTGCAGCGCCTGGCACAACGGGGCCCTGATCTCAGTCGGGGTCTGTGCAGCGCCTGGCACAACGGGGCCCTGATCTCGGTCGGGGTCTGTGCAGCGCCTGGCACAACGGGGCCCTGATCTCGGTCGGGATCTGTGCAGCGCCTGGCACAACGGGGCCCTGATCTCGGTCGGGATCTGTGCAGCGCCTGGCACAACGGGGCCCTGATCTCGGTCGGGATCTGTGCAGCGCCTGGCACAACGGGGCCCTGATCTCGGTCGGGGTCTGTGCAGCGCCTGGCACAACGGGGCCCTGATCTCGGTCGGGGTCTGTGCAGCGCCTGGCACAATGGAGGCCCTGATCTCGGTCAGGGTCTGTGCAGCGCCTGGCACAATGGAGGCCCTGATTTTGATCGGGGTCTGTGCAGCGCCTGGCACAATGGAGGCCCTGATCTCGGTCGGGGTCTGTGCAGCGCCTTGTACAACGGGGCCCTGATCTCGGTCGGGGTCTGTGCAGCGCCTGGCACAACAGGGCCCTGATCTCGGTCGGGGTTTGTGCAGCGCCTGGCACAACGGGGCCCTGATCTCAGTCGGGGTCTGTGCAGCGCCTGGCACAATGGAGGCCCTGATCTCGGTCGAGATCTCTGCAGCGCCTGTCACAATGGGGCCCTGATTTCGGTCGGGGTCTGGGCAGCGCCTGGCACAATGGAGGCCCTGATCTCGGTCAGGGTCTGTGCAGCGCCTGGCACAATGGGGCCCTGATCTCGGTCGGGGTCTGTGCAGCGCCTGGCACAACAGGGGACCCCAATCTAGGTTGGGGCCTCTGGCTGCTACCGTAATACAGATAATATCCAGAATTGTAATAATTACTGGTGGTCACATTGTGAAAGGAGATTAAACTTCATGGTTTGAGACGATCTCTGAGACCAGGAGGAGACCTAATGTGGGGGGTAGATTATTCCCCATTTGCTGCTGCAGGGTAAAGCTGGTGGAACTACCTGCCACAAGAACTAGGGACCATTGCCAAACCTCCCCACCTTCCTCTGAACCATCCGGCACTGACCACTGTCAGGGCAAAGATCGTGGGTCCGAGCCTATCCAGCAATGCCTATGTTCCTAGTAATCTAGTCTGGCATCTTGTCCCCTGCTGCACTGAATCAGAGCAGCGGTCTAGCTAGCCTGGTGTGCTACCCACTGCCATATTATTATTATGTATTATGGTATTGCCTAGCAGCCCCACTCATGGATCGAGACCCCATGGTGCTAGGTGCTGTACAAACACAGAACAAAAAGTTGGTCCCTGCCTCAACCAGATCTGACCAATGGCCCATCTACTCCGGCATCCTGTCTTGTGGTGCGGTGGGTCACGGCACGGGGATCATTGCGCTATGACACGGGGTCTAGGGAATAGTTTAAGTCCTTCCTGGACGGATGCGACCGACGAGCAGTGATGGGGAACCGCCCCTCGGCCACTGGACCCCTCTCTGGTGGAGTCCCACAGAAATCCATTCTCCTGCTGGTCTTATTCAACATCTACATGCAGACAACATGGACTTCAGTACCAGCAATACGCAGACGTTGCACAGCTCTGCCTATCCATCACCCTGCGCAGCCACCCGGCCCACCCCCGTGCGGCCCGGGGACGGGACGAGGTCAGCGCCTGGCTGAAGAACAGCTGAAGAGAAGCTGAACCCGAGCAAGACAGAGGTGACGCTGGAGGCCGGAGGGAAGCCCGCTGAGCAGGGCCGGCTCCAGGCACCGGCGAAGGAAGCAGGTGCTTGGGGCGGCCAATAGAAAGGGGCGGCGCTCCGTCCGCTATGGGGGCGGCACGTCTGGGTCTTCGGCGGCAGCTCAATCGGGTTTTTTTTTTTCCTTTCTTCGCTGCTTGGGGTGGCAAAAAAGGCTGGCTGGCTAGGGGACTCCATTCCACTGGACGAAGACCTGGCCTCAGTGACTCAGGCCTTCGTCACCAAGCTGCAGCCATGTGATAGACCTGGCATGGAGCCTTGAGTGCGTGGGAAACTCCAGCTCATACTGTACTTTGCAGCACGCCTCCTCAGCAAGGCGGGCTCCCGTGAGCACATCACCCCGCCCGCTGCTCTCAGCTCCAGCTCCCATTGAATAGAGAGGCAAGTTCACGGGCTCGGTCTTTCTCTTCAAGCTTCTACAGCTCTGGGACGGGGCCTGTGGTCAACATTTCTGCTGCTCAGGCCCCAAGGAAGCGTCCACGGTCAGGGTGAAGCTGGTCTCTGCAGGAGACAGAGCCTCCTTGTCCCAGCCGGTGGAACTACCTGCCACAAGAACTAGGGACCATGGCCAAACCTCCCCTTCCAAGCACCAGACACACTTCTCTGATCGGCCTTCTCCAGTACAAACACAGTGCGGTGCAGGCATCTACCACATATCCCAGATAGGGCTTCACTGCAGAGATAGCCTGGCTGGTCGGCGCCTGGCTCAGCCTAGCCCGGGCGGGAGCAGCCCAGCCCAACCCCAGTTACTGGTCCACTCCTCGCTGCTGTGCTTGGCCGCGTGCTGCTCGAACACGCCCGGGGATCTTGGCGCGGCACTAAGCTCTGATCCTTGTGGGAGAACTTGTCTGCCCTTGAGGGCACATGGGGGGAAGGGTGGGAAGGCGTTGGAGGACTAGAGTGGTTTTAACCTGCATCCACACTGCAAAGTGCAAGCGGCACCCGGCTCTGACCCGCCGGGCCAGCTGGGCGGGGTTTGTGTGTGGATGGAACCAGAAGAGGGGCTGGGGGTCCAGGCTGCAAAGGCTAACTTTGCAGTGAAGACCTGCCCTTCACCTGGGAACTCGCCTTGCGCTTTGATTCCCTTTGGGGAGCGTGCTCAGAGCCCTGCGGGGGCGTGGAGACCTCAGAGCTCTGGGGTTTCTGAAAGGGCAGCTACAGTCAGAGCAGGTGGTTTCCAGCTAGCACAAGGCCCCCGAGCCACAGAGGAGCCTGTCTCCAGAGCAGCCGCAGAGAAAGGAGATGGGTCTCTGCAGCCCAGACTCAGCCGGGCTAAGGTCAGTCTTCGCGAGGAGAGCGGGACTCTGCACCGAGCACCTGAATCGCTAATAGCGAGGGAGGCAGCATCACGGCGCTGGTGGGACTTACCCCAAGGTTAAACTTGGCCCTGCTGCAACTCCGTTAGCATCCTGCATCAGGGCTGCTCATAGCCCACTGGTCGTCCCAGGGAGGCAGCTGGAGGCCCGGGGGGCTTGATTCTTGGTGATGCTAAGAGCCCTTTAGGCTGCTTCGGGAATGTACAGCCCCGCCCGAGCATCCCCTTCACCCATGTGGGGGACTCCCCACCTGGTGGATCTGGTGGAAGGGGCAGGCTCTGCTCCCACAGGGGGTGGAGCAGTGGCATGGCTAGAGTGCCCCGCGCTGCAGCTGTTCTTTGCTTCCCAGGGGCCATTGAAGTAGAGCAGCCTCGAGGCTGCTCTAACTTGGATCAGAAGCCAGGCAGGGCCCGGACTGTGGGGAGCACAAAGGTAGTTTAAAGGCGCCCCCACCATTTCTACCCAAGGCAGGGGAATGGGGTAACTGAGCATCAAGCGCGAGGGGTGGGGTCTAAGCTGGTGTCACTGACACCAATGATATAACGGACACCGACGAGCCGCGGGCTCAGACTCTGTCTGGATTCACTTGCCGCAAAGTGTGCACTCCAGGCAGCACAGCACCGACTGGGTAGGTCTGATATGGGACATCCCCAGCCCAGGCTGTGCAGATGCAGTCAGAGGAAAACGCCAGCCCCGTTGCGCTCATTGGTTGCTCTCTGCGGTAGCCAATTTCCCCAGCGCGGGGTCGGGGGAGGAGGAAGCCGTTCTGACGGCTCTGCAGAGCTTCCTGTTTCCGGACCAGCCCTCCCCAGCCATAAAGAGATGTGGCTGGCGCAAGGGAGCATGGCCCCTCAGTGCATCTTGCACCACCCAACCAGGCATTGCCAGTCCCAGTGCAGCCTCGCCAGCCCCCATGTGGCCTCGCCCTGTTGCCAGCCCCCAGGCGACGTCGCCAGTCCCCATGCAGCGTCGTCGCCCTGGCTGTGACGTTCCCACGTCCCACGCACCGTCGCCGGCCCCACGTCTTCCAAAAAATACAGTGCAGCCCCATCCAAAAAAATAATCAGGAGATTGGCTTTAAAATCCCGAGTTTTTAAATAATAAAAAAGGTGGGGGTTCTCTTTATGTGCCTTTTCGTGTTTGCGCCCTTTAGGTTTCACAGTTTCACGCTTCAGATGGTGAGGTCTTTGGGGGCAGGGACCGTGTTTTCGCTCTGTGTATGTACAGCACCCAGCGCAATGGACTCCTGGGTGATAGCTAAGTAAGGTACTTCGCTGGCCCCCATCACTGTCGGATCTGAGCACCTCCCAGTCTTTAATGTATTTATCCCAACATCCCATGAGACAGGGCAGTGCTATTATCCTTAGGATACAGATGGGGAAACTGAGGCACGGAGCGATTGCGTGCCCTGCCCACGGTCACCCAGGGAGTCTGGAGCGGAGCTAGGAATTGACCCTGTGTCTCCCAAATCGTACGTTAACGCCTTTGCCCCTGGATGAGCCTTCCTGTCTGGGATACACGGCTGGTGTTTACTGAATTAAGGTTTGCTCCTTCTCACCCTTGAACTATCCCGCGGCCGTGAACTTTCCCAGGCTACAATCCCTCTCGGCGCCTCTGTCTATTAGTGCTCTGTTGAGTTCGGTGGAGTCAAACCAGCCCCTGGTGTCGGGAGTGGATTGGACCGTGTGCTGCGCTGTGGTTATTCCTACGCTCCGGGGCCCACAGGGGTCAGACTGGGAGCATGGCTGGGGTACACTGAACTGTGTGTATTCTCTACCACTTCACCACCCCCACCCTGGGCATTCCCCAAGCAGCAGAGCTGGTTCCCGTTACCCCAGGGCTGGCAGTGGCATCTTGTTGCTCCCTTGAGTTGGGCCCGGTTACCCAGAGTTCGGGTCTGGATTCTTTGGCTTGTTCTAGCACCAGGGCCCCAGGCGTTCCCCCAGAGCTGGGCGCATTCCAATCCGGGGTTCTGGGTCTGACGTGCCCCCTCCCCCAGTCTCTCTTTCTCTTTTGAACTCGGGGTCCTTGAAATGTAGCAAGGAGCCGAAAGCGAAACCAGGGAGTCGGGGGCATATTTGCGGCTGATGAACTCAGTTTGCGGCTGGCTCTGTGGGCTTGGCTGGCCCAGTGACTCCGGGCTGTGAATGAACTCGCTGAGGGGGCCTGTGAAGCTTCCAGTTACTGTAAATGGGGTGATACAGAGGAGGGAAGGAGGAAGTTTAGAGGAGAGGAGGCAGGCAGGGGAAGGGGGAGGAGAAGGGGTGAGGAAAAGGAAGTAGGGGGAGGGAACGGTATACTGGGGGAAGTGCAGGGGAAAGGAAGAGGAAGGAGCGGGGGAGGGATTCATGGGTGGAGGAGAGAACACAAGTGATTTTAAAGAGCAGAAGTGGCTCGGCTCCTGTGGACCCCCTCCGCCCCCCCGTCGCTGGGGTGGGGGGCCTGCAGCCAGGCGTCCCTGTGAGAGACGGGGTGGAGCTAGGCCTTGCTTCTTGGCCCGAGTGTCCCCATCCCCTCAAACTGGAGACCCCCGCAAATGTGAGCGCCCGCAAACCTCCTGGGTGTTTAAAATCAGAATTCCCCAATAGGCCAGACCAAACACACGCCCCGTCTACGATCAAGAGCCGGTGGGTACATCTTCACCAAAGATATCGCAGGTCTTTCCCTTGCTCCGGCCCTCAGCCTGGGTCAGGCCCCAGACGGCTAGGACATGGTGCCCTGCAAAAGTTTCCTCCCCCAAATCGGGTTGAAATCTTGAAAAACTTCACAAACCGATAATCCACGTCTCCCCCGCCCCCTGCAGTTCAAGTCAATGGAAATATTTCAGTTTCAATCATTTTGAAATGTTTCATTTTATATGATTTATTCCCTTATTTGATTGAAAAGCAATTTTTTTTCAACTCTCATTCGCGTACGTTTTCGAAGAAGAAACCAGAATTTTCCTTGAGAAATTTTTCATGTCGACCCGGAACCTTTTGACAACTTCAGAACTTTTTGCAACATTTTTGTTTTTAAAGTCGAAAACCTCTGTCGCCTGTTTGTCTTAGCAGAGATCATGGTCAAAACCAACCCTTTCCCGTGAAAAGTTTCGGGTTTGACTAAGATGTATTTTGTCAGCGAAAAAACGTTCTCCTGAAAAGTTCCCGACCGGCTCTTGTCTCAAGCGATGTTAATATGATGGCCAACATTTTGACGGATACACTGGGGATAGACCTGGAAACCTCCAGAGTCTAAAAAATAAGTTTCTGTAACCTGAGATAGCTCGTGCTATAATAGACTCAGATCCTCTGTGGATCAGGGACAGACTAGGATCTGTTATAACACACTGACAAGTGCTACGATTTTGGAAGCTAAGTATGACCAAATCTGGTTGGTCCTTGGGATGAGAGACTAGTGGGGTACATTAAAGTATTTCCTCCCTGTAGCCTCTTCAGCACCAACACACAACTAGGGCTTCAGTGCTTGTCCCTTTCCTCATCTGAACAACACCAAAATATAAACTTCAACCTAAGCTTTCTCTTGAGCGTGACTGTTTCTTTTTATAAAACCTCCTCAGTTCCTAACCTTAATTCTCTCTGGGATGCACATGCCTTTTCATACTCCCAGGTTGGAATTAATAGGACCCATCTGGTCTGGCAGCAAGCGTGAGTCAGCAGAAATAGTGCTGCATTTCTGAGCATGAGCGGTGAGGGTGGTGCAAAGATGATCGTTCCACCTCTCTGGGCAGGGACATGGCATTGGGGTGACTCAGCAAAAGTAGCTCTACCTCTTGGCATTGGGGTGAATTGGCAGAGATATTTCTCAGCATGGTCCTGGCATCGGGGTGTGTCAGCAGAAGTAGCCCCGCATCTCTGCGAAGGGTCTTGGTATTTGACAGCAGGACATTCAAACCCTTCAATACTCCTGAGCTGGTAATAAAAGGACCCACCTGCTCTGGCTGCCAGGGTGAATCAGGAGAGATAGCTCTACCGCTCCACACAGGGTTCCAAACCTTGATGTCCCTGGGCTGTCCAGCTTTCCTTGTGTGCTTTGAAACATAATGCTTATTTTTTTTCCCTTTAACAATGCCATACACACACACACACATGATTTGTTATGCAAACCTTAAACCTGGACCATTTGCCTAGAACAGCAAAAAGGCTATTTTATGAATCTGTACTGCCAGGATCATTTCTGGAGGCTTTTGTGTCTTTGGGGTAAAGGCCATTCAAGGAGCACCCATAGCGGTGGAGCTGATGTGATGAACCACTGCAGCTGCATAGCTGCAAAGACAATCCACCCGTAGATCTTCTCTCCTGATCTGCTGACCCTGACAGCTTTCTGCCTGGGCTGCAGGGAGGATGGATGGAGACCCTATCAAAATTCCCAGCCTGGTCTCACGGGAGCAGCGTTGAGGCTTTAAAAAGCCTGTTGCATCGTGGCTGAAATGTAAGATCTGTCCAAGTATGTGTCATAGGTCCCATTCTGCAACAGCCAGCGCGTGACCCTCCGCCTCGGTGGGGATGAACAGCAGAAGCAGGTGTTTGGAGGCGTCGTTGGCCGTGGTGGTCTGGAATCTTTACATCTAGGTCTCCAATTCACTGGCAGAGGGCGAGGGAATGAAATTCATCACCATCGATTTTCAGATGAGGAGGGACCATTAGATCGTCTCGTCTGCTCTCCTGCATGACACCAGGCCATCCACTGGTGACCTGTGTTGAGCTCCTCGTCAAACGGGAGCCGGATTTCCAAAGATCTGGGCTTCCACTTAGGCACCAGAATAGGTGGCCAGGTTTTCAGCCGACCTCAGCTCAAATCTCCGCTGAATCTCGGAGGATGAGCTCCCAGACCATGCGTTGTGCCTTCTGCTCTTTACACAAAACAGACGATGAAGGAACCGTGTGGGCATAACCAAATAACCTATTGTGTTCACTGCATATATACAAACACGTAAGGCCCAGCTCCGGCCACGCCGCTTGCTTTGGCTGGTTTCTGATGGCTTTTAAAACACGGAACATAATGTGCACCGTCAGAGGGCTCTCTCAGTATTTAAAGGCATACCACCGTATTCCTGTACCCCACAGGAAAGTGGGCTTCTTCTGGCAAACTTTTGAAGGGGACAGCAATGCAAGGAGACCCAGAAGGTGGAGGATGACTCCCGAGATTATAAGATGGGAAAGCAGGTTCATGAAGCTATTATGAATATTACAGTAACATCTAGAGACGCTGACCAAGATCAGGGCTTCACTGTGGGGGTGTTGTGCACACAGGAGGCAACACCTGCCCCAAAGGGTTGATAGTCTAAAGGTGGGAGGGGAAACTGAGGCACGGCAAGGCGACGCGATTAGAGCTGGGAATGGAACGCATGTTTACTGAGCTTGGTGCCCTATCCACTAGCCCAGACTGCCACTCCAGGTAAGATGGAGCCAGCTTGCTGACAGAGCCGGCGTGGGAGAGAAAGTTGGCAGGAAGGGGACAATTGTGGTTAAAGTGTGAAACAGCCTAACCACCATGGGAGAGGGCGTGGCCTGGAGAGGGAGAGAGGATGCCCGGGGCGGGGCTGGTGCGACACATGTCGTTTAGGGGTTGGGGACACCAGGATAGTGGGGCAGATGATCAAGGAGGTTACAGTGCCGAAGACTGAGGTCAAGGTGGAGGGTCCCCTGAGGGATTTGAGGTCGGCAAATGGAAGAGGATATGTCCCTTTACCACTGTCCGTTCTTCAAGTGATGGTGCCCTGTTCTGCTTGGTGGTATCCACGTGGGAAGGTTCAGCGTAGAACTGGGTAGGAATTTTCAGTTAAGCTTTTTATTTTTTGTCAGAAAAGGCCAGTCGTAACTTTCCATGGGAAAGGATCAGTACTGACAAATTTCTCAGTCGGAAAAAATGTTGGGGGGGGGGAATGGTTTTGAAATTCTCAAAATGCTTCGAAATGGAAAATTCTGTTTTTTTCCAGCTCAAAATGACTTTTGGTTCCAAATTTAAGATGATTAGAGTTTAAAAAACTTGAATGGAAATGAAACATTTTGAAATCGTCACAAAGAACTGTTTCGATTACCCTGAATGGATTTTTCAGGAAGTTTTGGATGAGATTTTTTTGTCAAAATGCCAATCCCTCGAAAGTTTTTGCGGGAAAGGGTTGGCTTTGACGAATTCCTTGGCTCAACAAAATGTTTGAAAAATGTTTATGTTCTCCAGACGCTTCATTTTGACATTTTCTAGATGATTTTGGTTTCCTGGCTCCAAACACCTTTTTTGTTTTGAAATTTACAAGATGGTGGAAGTTGAAATGAAACATTTTGATCAGCCCGAAGAGAGAAAAAATTTGGAAATTCATTCCTTAACATTGCCAAGATTTTTGACTTTTCACCCAATTCGGGACACGCAAATTGTTTGGAATCTTGATTTTTTTCACAAGACGGGAAAACCTGTATCCAGCCCGGCTTCGGTTCAGCCTTCAGGCCTTCCAAGAGCAGATCCCCTGGGAGAGTGGGTAGCTTCGACCAGCTACAATGAGGGTCTGAAGCTTAGCTGTTTCAGCAGCACCACGTGGGTTTTGCATTCAGAGCACGCGCAGGCCAGGAGTCTGAGCCATCTCTTCTGGGAGCAACTAGAAGACACAAATCTTAGGCCAATTTTGAATGTCTCCCAGGTTGCATCTAACCACTGAGACCTCACAGTGCTTTGGAGACACATCTCAGTCTATTTCAGTGGTGGTGAATAAAACAGGGCTCAGAATTGGGCCTTATTTATGGTGGGATTTTAAGCCACCGGTGTAGCCACACTGGCGCAGCACAGAGGGGCCTTAAAACGGGTAGAAACAGCCCCCCTGAGAATCTCCCCACAGAGGGGACCAGTGAGGATGGGTTTGACCCCAGTGGCCAGGCAGGGCCTCAGAATGCAGGGATTGGGAAGGGGTTGATAGCCCCCCTAGCCTTTTCGCTGCCCCAGGCAGTCCCCGAGGCATAGCTTCTGAAAGGTATTTTGGCACCTAATTCCTATTGATTTCAGTGGAAGTTTGGAGCTCAAATACCTCTGATGGTCTGGGCCCAAGTCTCTGGGAATGAGGATGTTTCTCCTAGAAGATCTGCTCTAGGAATTACTCTGGGGAAGTTTTATGGCCTGTTTTATACAGGACGCCAGATGAATTCCTCCATCGAACTAGTGCCGTCAACATTAGGAGTTAGGTCAGCTTAACTGTGCCATTCAGGGGGGTGGATTTTTAACACCCCTGCGCTACCTAGCTGGGTCGACCTAAGCGTTTAGTGTAGACCAGGCCATAGGCTTAGAGTTAGTGAAAATAAATAAATTTATTACTCTAAGAACAAATCTAATCCAACATGGAGCTGGAAGCATTAAAGAAACAGGTTTATGCACAGAAACGGCTCATCTCACCTTATCTGTGTCACTCTGTCTTAAGCTGCTTCTTCATTTGCAAATATTGTGCCATGACCTGGCTGTGTCCAGTGTCATCTCCCAGCACCAACCTTTGCTGCTTGGGTGGCTGGAATGGCTTTCGGGGTCCCGCACCTTCTCTGAGGCATCCCACCCCTCCGGAGCCCACCACCCTCTATCTATGTGGGAAGTTGCTGGGACTCGGGAAGCCAAGCTGAACTCTCTTCAGCCTTGTAGGTTTCCTTCCTCAGAGCTCCACTGACCCTTCTTAAGCCAGGCAAGTCTCCAGGCAAGTCTAGCCAGACCTTCTGTCTGACCCTCCGACTTCCTGTCTCCTGGGACTGCCCTGTCACCATTCCCAGATCCCCCTCTCTCGAGATCTGCTCTCCCCCTGACAAACCCCGCGCAGAGGCTGCCAAGACAGGGACCGAACCAAGGGATCAAGCGGATGAGGGGCTGGCCCATAGCAGGCTATTGTCCTGGGGATTGAATGGTGGGATACGATGCTTTACTGGTGGCCACCAGTCCCAGCACAGAGGAGGCACTGGTGAGGAAAAGGCCTGCCGCCCCTAATTTATTATCATGCATATGTAACTCAGCCGCCCCTGGGCCTTCCGTCAGGGATCAGGGCCCTATGGGGCTACCACAGACACGTGGCCATAAAAGGGAAGTCCTTGTCCCAATGAGCTTGCAGATTAAGCATCAACTCCTGTTTCCTTTTCAGTTCCTGTGTCTCAAGAACATCCGCACCTTCCTCTCCACCTGCTGCGATAAGTTCGGCCTGCGCAAGAACGAACTCTTTGAAGTCTTCGATCTCTTCGACGTGCGGGATTTCGGGAAGGTCAGCCTTTGATTGGTCGGATTATTGATTGGTTTCTATTTGGTGCCTGTCATTGTGGCATCTGGGCAACTCACGGTCTTTCATACATTTTTTCTCACAACCGCATTGCATGATAGGGAAGTGCTAATATCCTCATGTTAAGGTGGGGGAAACGGAGGCACAGGGCGGCTAAATGACTTGCCCATGGTTTCCCCAGGGAGTCGGTGGCAGAGCAGGGAATGGCTCCCCAATCTTGTTCTCGACTCTGAGATGGTGTGTGGGGAAATCGAGGCTCAAAGAGGGGAAGTGTCTTGACAAAGGGCCGCACAGAGCATCAGCCGTAAAGCCAAGAATCCTTGCACCTACCGTAGTGGCCCTCTCTAACCACTGAACCACACTCACTCTCAGAGCTGGTGATGAACCCACAAGACCTGGCTCCCAGTGCCGCCCTCCCCCCCATAACCACTAGACACCACTCCCTTCCCAGAGCTGGCAATAGAACCCAGGAGTCCTGACTCCCAGCCTCCCTGCTCTAACCACTAGACCCCACTCCCCTCCCAGAGCAGGGGGTAGAACCCAGGCGTCCTGGCTCCCAGCCCTCTGCTCTAACCACTACACCCCACTCCCCTCCCAGGGCTGGGGGTAGAACCCAGGCGTCCTGGCTCCCAGCCCTCTGCTCTAACCACTACACCCCACTCCCCTCCCAGAGCTGGGATAGAACCCAGGAGTCCTGACTCCCATCCGCTCCACGCCTTGCTGTAACTACTGTTTAGACAGTGTACAGTATAACCATTGCCCATATCCGAATATAGGGGCACTTTGGGTGTTTAGCGTGCCATAGTGAGACCCAGTGCCCCATTCTTGCCTCTCCCCCATCCACCCACACCAGAGAAATGGAACCTGGTTTTGGTTTTTTCAGTTTCTTTTTACACCTGAGGTTTCTCAAATAGTTTCAGAAAGAGTCAGACTCCTCCCAAACCCAGCTCCCCTGCCCCCTAACCCCAGCCTCAATGAGTCACCGCTAGCACTTAGCAGGTGCCGTAATGAGTGGTTAAATAGCGTGGCTTGAGAAGCCGTGAACCGATTTGGTGAAAAATATCAAGAGGGATCGAAACAGACCCATTTGCACAAAAATATTTGTGATTTTTTGGGGGGGTGACTTTGTGTGTGTGAAAATGTTGGTGGAAACTTTAGTGACCAATTGTGCGACAGTGCTGAAAAGTGTCACGAAAATATTAGTGAAGGTTTTCTTGAAAACTTTAGTGGTTTTTATGCATGAAAATATTAGTGAACTTTTGGGTGGCGATACTGGTGGAAAATTGTGTGGCAATATTAGTGAAAATATTCAGGACACTTTTAGTGATTTTTTGGGGGGGGAGAGGGGGAGATTTGGGAAAATGCACAAAGATTTTGGGGAAAATATTCATGAAAATCTTCAAGAAATACTAGTGAGTTAGGGGGACAGTATTTGCAAAAAAACAAAAAAAGGTGAAAATATTGATGAATTTGGGGGTGAACATTTTTACCAAAATTGTTATTGACATTTTTTTTTCAAAATGATTGTCCAACTTTTTATTGAACTTTTCCCCTTTTCTGAAAAAATACATATTAAAATGATAAACAAAAGATCTGGAACCCCCCTCCCCCAAATGGAGTATTATTATTGTTTTTAAATCTCGTGATGTGTAAGCCAATCTGGTGACTGTTCTGGAGCCTGGCTCCCGATTTTTGAAGGCTTGGGGCTGGCCATACTGAATTTATCATTGCAGCCAAGGCCATTGCAAGGCTGGGACATTCGAGGAGTCTTCAAGGAGAGCCGCTGGCCTCCCAGAGCAGTACGATCTAGTGGCTAGAGCAGTGGACTAACCCTCACGAGATGTGGGTTCTATTCCTGACTCTGCTATTGTGAGACCGTGAAGATGCTACAATTGCTCTTGCATCTGAAGAAGTGAGGTTCTTACCCACGAAAGCTTATGCGCCCAATACTTCTGTTAGTCTTAAAAGTGCCACAGGACCCTCTGTTGCTTTTTACAATTGCTCTGTGCCTCACTTTCCCCAACTAAAAAATGGAGTTAATGGCTCACGGTTGTAACGTGCTTTGAGTACGTATTTGTTGGACAATAAATCTGCTCCCTTTAGGGTAGGGGTTCTCACAACAATTGTTTGGTGGCATCAGAGTGTGGCCACCGACTCTCACTGGTGGCTTCACTGACACTTTTTCCCTAAAATACTTAATTAACTTTAGGAAAAACAATTCAATATGGACACAGTCACATCCAGATCACTGTCATTTATATTTGTACGGGTTTTTGGCAGACTCAATAGCAAAAATAATGTTGCCTTCCGCTTTGGCCCCTCATCCAGGGCTTAATGGGTCCTGGGGCTTGCTGTGAAAAGTGATCCTTGTATATTTGTTAATATCACCGCACACTTAGTAGCCACCGGGGAGGCTATGGAAAGTGGTAAGTGATATTAACAAACATACAACTGTCACTTTTCACAGATAGCTAGTCAGTCTGCTGTGAAAAGTGATACTTGCATGTTTGTTAATATCACTTTTCTCAGCAAGCCCCAGGACCCATTAAGCTCTGCATGGGGGGGAGGGGGGATTGAAAGGGGGGCAATGCGGGGGATGGATGCAAAGCCAGGAAGGCAGCCGGGTCCGGGGGAGGTGTGGGGGGGGAAGGGATGATGAGCCCCACTGTCGTGTGACCAGAGCCTGGAGCTGGGTGCTGGAGCCCAGGGGTGTGTAGCTGGAGTCAGGAGTCAGCGCCCGCCGCTGCGTGGCTGGAGCCAGCGCTCACTGCTGCATGGCCAGGGCCAGGGGTTAGCAGCACCCGGAGCCAGCTCCCACCACTGCGTGGTCAGAGCCCTGGAAAAGAGCTGTGGGTCGGCGCCTAGGGCAAAGGATCAGCGCCAGGGGCTGGGGCCACATGGCTGGAGCTGTGGGTTGGCATCTGCTGCCGTGCAGCTGGGGAAGGGGATCAGTGCCAGGGGCTAGGGCCGCGTGGCGGGAGCCCGGGGCCAGCGCCCACCACTGCACCGGCGGAAGTGTCTGGAGCCAGGGGTCAGCACCTGCTGCCCTGTGCCCAGAGCCCCGCAGTTGGAGGCCAGTGCTGTGCGGCTGGGGCTGGGGGTCGGTGCCTGTGGCCAGCGTCTGCCACTGTGCGGCTGTAGTCTGGGACTGGAACCAGGGGCCAGCACCTGCTGCCACCCAGCTGAAACCAGGGGCCGGAGGCTGAAGCCCTGCAACTGGAGGCCAGGGCCGCGTGGCCAGAGCCGGGGGGCTCAGTACCCGCTGCCCCGCGGTCGGAGCCCGGGGCCACATTGATCCTGGAGTCCCACCGCTGGAGCCTGACCCCCAACCCCCTCCCCGCAACGTGGATAAGAACTCACCTTGCTCCTGCAGTGTTGTGCCCCACCTCTCTCCAGAGGCCGTGCAGGGCAGCGCATCCAGGAGCAACAAAGGGGGGGCGCGTGGTGCTTTGCCCCCCGCCCAGGAGAGTGTCATGGCTGCACGTAAAACTGCTGGTGGCCAGATGCGGCCATGGTGGCCACATTTGAGAAACGTTGCTTTAGGGAGTGTCCACCTTTCTCCAAGAAGAGCTGACTTGCTAGCCCTCCTGACCCCACTGGGTATGTCTACACTGCACATGAAGGCCAGGTCTGTGGGACCCAGGCTCATGGACTCAGTGTTTCCCAGCCTGACTGTCCACACTGCATGGTAAGCCAGTTGCTGGACCCGGCTCGCACTGCACGACGCTGGCTTTCCGACTCGGATCTGTGGCTTGAGCTGCGTCCACATTGTAAAATGACAGGGCTTGGACCCAAGTCACTGCAGGGTTCTGACCCCCTAAAAGGGGTCTAGGTGCGGAGTGCTTGCTGACCCGAATCAGACTGATCTGTGTGTAGACGAAAGGGGGGCTTGGGCTCAAACCTGAATCAGAGCCCAGGCTTGGGGTACGTCTACACTGCGATTATAAAACCCAGGGCAGCAAGGCGCAGAGCCTGGCCCAGCTGACTCGGGCTGCGGGGCTAGAAACAGCAGTGTAGACACTCAATCTGGACCCTGGGCTCTGAGATCCACCCCCAACCCGAGCTCAAACATCTACCCTGCAATTTGACAGCCCTGCAATCCCAAGTCAGCTGACCTGGGCCAGCCACGGCCGTGCCATGGGTCTTCGACTGCAGTGTAGACATACCAGAATGTACAGTGTAGACAACATACAGATGCAGAAGAAAAATACCGTCTATTAAAGGGCTCTTTAGTCAAATGAAGAAAGGGTCAGCAAAAACCAGCGGCTGGAAGGGAAAAGCCAGACTCATTCAAATGAGAAACAAGGCACCAATTTTAAACAGTGTGTGTGGGGTCGTCATTGACAGAAACTCCCCAGGGAAGTGGTGGATTCTCCATCTCTTGAGGTTTTCAGATACAGCCTTTCTGGAAGATGTTTTAGCCAAACGCAAGTGGTTGGGCTCAAGATGGGGGGTGACGGGGGGAAATTCTCCAGCCTGAGCTCTACGGGAGCTTCGATTTGATGCTCGAATGGTCTCGTCTAGCCCCAAAATCTGTGGATCAGCGAAGGTCGCGTTCTCACTGCACGCAAGACGCGCCTGCTGTGTCTCTGGCTCTGCAGCCCGTGTGTGGTTTTTCTTTTAGATCTCGCATCCTGTCGAGGTTGGGCCGCTCGCTCAGTTTCTGTTCTGCTGGGGCGTGGAAGAGGAGCTGGGGCCGGCAGCTTTCTCTGGCTTTCACAGAGCTGAATGGTTGGGTGCGTGTGTCACATACTGGCCGTGTATTGTGATGCCGCTACACGTCATGGGGGACGGGGGCTTCACGGTGACAGGGGTGGAGGCGCAAAGTTAGACCCCTGGTGCTTCAGATCTGAGACTCGGGGATGGGATGGTGCAATGGTTAGAGCACTTACTGACCAGCTGGGTGCAAGGCCCTGCTTTGCTACAGGCTTCCAGCGTGGCCTTGGGCAGATCTCCCTGCGCATCTGCTCTCCTAGCTATCAGATGGGGATCAAAGTACTGCCTTATCTCCCAGGATTGTGTGAGGATAAATACAGATTAAAGAGAGTCAGGTGCGCTCAGATATTGTGATATTTGGGGCCATAAAAGTCTGATAGTATGAGGCAGTGTGGTCTAGTGGTTAGACCACTGAACTGGGAGACGTGTGTTCTAGCGCTAGCTTTGCCGGTGACTGTGGGCAAATCATGTTGCCGCCCCGGGCCTCAGTTTTCCCCTCTGTAAAATGGGGATAACAAACCTCGCTTCCTTTGCAAAGTGCTTTGAGCTGAAAAGCGCTAGAGGATACTATTATTGCCGTAGGTCATCCTCTGGCTCTGACACCTGCGAAGCGGCAGAAACGCCATTTGCTGTTGGCAGTATAGGGCCTATGATGACACACACACAGTTGACCCAGTTCTGATTCCATCCAGGAAGGGGATGGGGTGCTCAGAGTGTGTTACGTGTCCCCCGTTCTGTGCCTGAGCCACAGAGACGGTGGGTTGGTTAGAGCTGCAATGAAGCCGCTTCTGTAGCGGAAGCTGGAGAGACTCATGCTGAAAGATGTGGGGATCCCCGGGTTCAGTGTCCCCTGGGCTGTCCACTCAGAAGCTGTCTTTTATTTGCCTGGCATTTCCAACTATTGATGGAGGGTCTCCTTACCTATGTGCCACAGTCTAGCATTTGTTAGTTAGTTTTGACGAATAGCTGCTTCTGGGTTCTCTCCCCAGCTTTGAGAGGGGAGTGCAGTGTTTAGAACAGGGCAGGCTAGGAGCCAGGACTCCTGGGTTCTAAATCCAGTTCTGGGAGGGGAGTGGCCTCAAGTGGTTAGAGCAGGGGGCCTGGGAGTCTGGGTTCTATTCCCGTTTTTGCCACTGACTCACCACACGACTTTAAGCACGTCGCTTCCCCGCCCCCACCTCCCGTGCCTCAGTTTCCCGCTTTAGACTATGGAGAATTGCCTCTTTGGGATGGAGGATGCCCAGGTCAGCATGTGAGAAATCGCCAGTTGCAATCCCATACTTGACGTTTGAACTGTCCTGTAATTTCCTTTCTCCGGGGATCTCACCTCTGCCACTGGCCTGCTGGATGGCTTTGGGCAAGTCACTGCCTCACCTCCGTGCCTCAGTTTCCCCACCTGTACAGTCGGGATAGTGCTACGGATTCCTTTGAAAAGGGCTTTGAGATCTACAGATGAAAAGTGCTCCAGGAGAACTAGCTGTTACTATTATAGCCCGGGCTCGGTTTGCTCCATTTTGAGACCTTGGCGACAGTGGAGCTGGCTGCGTATCTGTAAGGAGACGTGTAGAGAGGAGATTAGAATCTGGTGGGAGTGAGTTTGCTGGGTCTCAGCCCAGATCCTAGCAGGCCGCATCCCAAACCCTCGCAATTGGCACTGATCTTGCCCCACCCCACGCTGGCAGCCAAAGAAGAGAGGTGAAGCCTGACCTGGGCGCTCTCTCCCATGCATGCTGAGAACCGCTGATGCTCCACATTCCCGTACTACAACGATGCTGAGGACGGAGCAGTGCTGAGGAGACCAGGGTTAGGTTCCTTGCTCTGCCACAGCTTCTCTGTGTGACCTTGGGCAAATCTCTGTGCCTCAGTTCCCATCTGTACAATGGGCACAACAGCCCTGCTCTGCCATCCAGGGGGTGTTGGGAGAGTAAATGCAGTAAAGATTGTGAGGTGCTCGGACATGACACTGGTGAGGGTCAGATAAGCACCTAGGGAAGAGAGTTACTAGTTTACCGGGCTTTGGGGAAATGAAATAGGAACTGCCAGACTGAAAAAGTTCTTTGGGGGCAGGGACTGTCTCTTTGTTCTATGTTTGTACAGCACCTAGCACAATTAGCACCTGATCTATGACTGGGGCGTCTAGCACTACCATAATACACCTAATAAATAATGTACAGTGTCTAGCACAATGGGGTCCTAGGCCAAGATTGGGGCTCCTAGGAGCTACCGTAATACTCCTAATAAATAACAATAACGGTCAGTCTCAGAGTCCATCTAGTCCCATATTCTGCCTCAGACAGTGGCCAGCACTACATGCTGTAGAGGCTCAGGTGGGATAATCTCCCCTCAGGAAAATCTTCTCTTCATCCCTAATAGTGAGGGGTTGTTTTGTGCCCTGATGAGTTTCTCTCTCTTCCAAAACATTTAACATTTGCTGATCTAACTCTGGATCTCCTTGTTGTCCACGTAAACAGCCAATTCTCCTTTGAATCTTGGCAAATTCTTGGCCATGGCAGTGTCCTGTGGCAAGGAGTTCCACCGGCTAATCACCCATCATGTGGAAAAAGCATTTCCTTTGCCACTGTTCAATTTCATTCAAAGGGGCCACTTGTGCTGGTAGCCCAACAGGGCAATGAAACGCTCCCCCTCTGTTTTCTCTAGTTGTCCGACTTGATCACAATGTCCCTTCTGGTTTTTATAATCTATGAATCCCTTATTCTGTATCCGTATATTTGCCTCCTGTTGGCTTCAATCTCTCTTCATAGGAGAGTTCTTCCAGGCTCTTCATCATTCCCGTCGCCCGTCCCTGAAGCCCCCCCATCCATGCACTAGGCCTCATGGTCACGGCTAGTACATCAACCTCCCTGCTGCTGCCTTTCAGTGACTTGTGTGACAGTGACACCCTCCCCGGAGCCTCCTCCCATGAACACTGCTGAACAGGGAAAAGGGAAAAGCTCTCCCCGCACACCCCAGAATGTGTCAAATAGTCCTGGCCAAGAAGGAAGTGGAGAGTTTTGTGCTTCCTCCCAGACAGGCCAGTCTGAGGTGACATAACCTGCACCACAGATCAAATGTCCCAAGATATCACACAGAGCCTATCTCGGATCATCCCTGCCCTGCCCCCTTTAAGAGGCTTTAAGATGCCTGTGGACCATTGAGTGCCCAATCACACCCCACCCCCCTGCTCCCTGGCCCCCTTTTAGCCTTGACTGGAGTAGGGTGCCACCTTTCTAATGGCTGGTAACCGGACCCCCGAGCCCCCACCTCTTTCCGCAAAGCCCCTGCTCCACCTCTCCCCTCCCCACGATCAAAAAGCAGGACTTCAGGGCTTGTCAAATGACACACCAGCTGAAACCTGGACTGTCTGGTTGGCAGCCCTCGATTGGAGTCACTTGGGGCTTTGGCTTATGAGGCAGCCATCTTGGAGAGTCATCCGGAGCCCCGGAGCGAGTTAGGCCCCACCATACACACCCCAAATACTCACTTCCTTTGCTCCCCAGCCAGCCCCGACACTCCAGCTCTGTCTTAGGGAAGAAGGCAGGCAGTCAGCGCCGCAACATTGGCTTGGCAGGATCAGCGCGCTGGGCAACGTCTGCAGGGCTCCCATGTCACACTGCAGCACAGCGACCTCGTTCTGGGTCTGGAATAGTCATTTTAGCTGCCCTGGCCTGTCCCTTAGGGTCACCTCGGTGTTGCTGGATCGAGCCTAGAATTATTATTATTTATCATGATTATGGCCGTGCCTGGGAGCCCCAGTCACGGACCAAGACCCGGTGTGCCAGGTGCTGTACAAACACAGAGCAAAGAGAAGTTCCTTGTTCCACAGAGCTCACAATTCAAGTAACCCTAAATAGAACTCTGCCGCTGCGCGTCTGGGCCTGGAGAACTGCCCCAGAGTTCGGGGACAACGTCGGGAGCATTTCCTGCCACTGAACTAGGGGCAAGTCGCTTCCCCCCTCGGGTCTCTATTTCCTGGCCCACACTTTGTCTATTTAGATTATAAACTCTTCAGGGCAGGGCCTGTTTCTTACAGTGACTCTGCAGCGCCCAGCACAGTGAGGTCATGATCTCGGTGGGGGTCCATGCAGTGCCCAGAACAATGGGGGGGGGGGAGTTTAACATAGCTTTATATTGCCCCTTTCAACCCGAAGGTCCCACAGTCCTTAAAACCACGTGTAGAGAAGAAGCCCAAGAATGTGAATGTCTTGGGTTAATGGGGAGCACCCAAAGCCCCCAGATAATTGGTGTGTGTTTGTAGCGCTATACGAAGCCTGAAAGAAGATCTGTGTCCAGTGACTTTAAATGTAGAGTGTTCTCCTTATCTGTCTGCAGAGACAGCTGCTGGGCCGCTATTGTTCCGTGTTGCAGTCCAGATGCAGGGTGTTACAAAGGGACTTTGTGTGTGAGAGACCCTGCGGCTCTGAGTACGTGTTCGTCTCGCTTTCATGGAGACTTTACATTGGTTCTTTCTTGCTCTCCGGAATAAAAGCTCCCTGGACAGAGGCATTCCTGGTTTTTTCTTTTTGTACTTGGGGAAAGCCGCACATTTGGGGATTGAGGTCAGCTGGTCCGGCAGGCTTTGAGGCTGGGAAAATCCTGGGAAGATCCCCAGCTGCTTCTTATTTTAACCCAGGGCATGGAAACCCCTGGGGTTTAGCACCAAGGGGCCATATTTGCAACCGTGCTGAGCGTTCCCTGGGAGTGGGAGTCTCCATTGTGCTCAGTGGATGGGGGATCACTCTCCATTGCTCTCAGTTTAACGTTCTCACGGGGCAACGCTGCATTCTCAGAGACTCGGGGAGTTCCCATCCGGGTTCTGTGGGTCCAATCCACCCTCGCTACGGTTCTGTTGCCACCCTTGCAATTGTCCATCTTGTCCGCTGATGTAACACGCCCTTCTCTCCCCTCCCAGGTGATCGAGACCTTGTCGATTCTCTCATGGACTCAGGTAGCTCAAGCCAAAGGGATCATGTAAGTAAGGTTGGCAACGCACCCCGGTTGAGTGCTACAGCAAGGAATTTGAATATGCATATGTGGGGTGGCTTCATTTCTCTTTGGAATGTGCTAGTGGTTGGATTAATAAGCTTGGTAGTTCATTAATATCACGTGGCCTCTCCTTGCTGAGAAGGATCCTAGTTTATGGTCCTAATCAGGCAGCCTACATGGGTCTAGAATCCACCACCCAGGGATTCAGAGTCCCACACTGGGTGATATCGAGGGTAGGAATTTTCCAATAAATCATTTTTTCATCGGAAAATGCTGATTCCTTGACACCAAAACTGACTGTGAAAGTTGGTCAAATTCTTCCTGACTCAGAAGAAAGTTTTGAGATGGTCAGAATGTGTTGTTTGGACATTTTCAAAATGGAAAAATCCCGGTTCTCCAGTTGGAAACAACTTTTCGTTGGGAGATTGAAGCTAATTAGACAGGTAAAAAAAAAGTTTTTTTTAAAAAAAGAGGATAAATTGGCCGGTCTAAACAACACGTTTGAAATGATTGAAATGAAACATTTCAATGCACCTGAAATGAAAAAAAAAATTACTTTTCTCAATGCAGGACTAGCTTTTTGCCCCCAATTCGATATGGGAAAAATGTTCAACTCTTATATTTGCAGGACAGGAAAACCGTTCCCCATCAAACCCTATCTGAGGGCCTAGTCGTGCCTCCCAGACCTTCCCCTCAATTAGAAGTTATCAGCTGTGGTGGTCATGTGGTTAGCAAATGGCCATCTTGGTTGACCGTGACATCTGTCCAAGTTTGCCCACAGACAGCTTCTTGAGTGACCCCTTCTGGCTGATCAGCTCCATGACAGGGGCAGGGATGCAGGCAGCCCTGTGCCGCTGGGACATGGGGCAGCAAGGGTAAAACGGAGAGGAGAAAAGGCCAGGGAGACGAACCCTCCTGGAGAGGAGACGTTCGCGAACGAGGCTTGCCCGCGTTATAACCTGATCACGAGCCGGCTCTGTCCTCTTTCAGGCCCTTCCCCACCGAGGACAGCGTCGCGGACAACGACGTTTATGGTGACCTTTCGGATCAGATTGAGTAAGTGCCCTCGGCGTCTCCACCAAAAGCCATAGGGGGTGACCTGGAGAGAGCATTGGCTTGGCCCTCAAAAGGGTCCTGTTCCCTGCTTTTCCACTGGGCGCCTCTGCCTCTGTAAAATGGAGACTAGGCTCTTGACTTTGACTTGCCTGTTTATATTGCAAACTCTTCGGGGCGGGGACTCTCTCATTATGTGTCTGTGCAGTGTCCAACACGGTGCTTAATTTGTCATGAAAACGTGCCGGGGCTCAAGCCACTTTTTTACATTCATAACTGATGTGGCAAGTCTGGAGGTGCCGGGGCTCTGAACTGCCAGGCCCAGAGGTGCCGGGGCTCTGAACTGCCAGGCCCGGAGGTGCCGGGGCTACGAACTGCCAGGCCCGGAGGTGCCGGGGCTACGAACTGCCAAGCCCGGAGGTGCCGGGGCTCTGAACTGCCAAGCCCGGAGGTGCCGGGGCTGTGAACTGCCAGGCCCAGAGGTGCCGGGGCTCTGAACTGCCAGGCCCAGAGGTGCCGGGGCTCTGAACTGCCAGGCCCAGAGGTGCCGGGGCTCTGAACTGCCAAGCCCGGAGGTGCCGGGGCTCTGAACTGCCAAGCCCGGAGGTGCCGGAGCTCTGAACTGCCAAGCCCGGAGGTGCCGGGGCTCTGAACTGCCAGGCCCGGAGGTGCCGGGGCTCTGAACTGCCAAGCCTGGAGGTGCCGGGGCTCAGCCCTGGCAAAAAATTAAACACTGGCCCAGCACAAGGGGGGCCCCAATCTTGGTTGGGGTCTGTGCAGTGCCCGGAATAATGGGGGCCCTGATCTGGCTTGGAGTCTGTGAGGTGTCCGGCACAATGAGGGCTCCCATCTTTTTTGGGGTCCGTGCAGTGCCCAAGACAACAGGCCCTGATCTCAGTCCAGGTCTGTGCAGTGCCTAGCACAATGGGGGCCCTGATTTCAGTCCAGGTCTGTGCAGCGCCTGGCACAATGGGGCCCTGATCTCAGTCGGGGTCTGTGCAGATATTAATCAGAGGGTGCCGAGGAACCCTTGGGGGAGCTCATCACTTCTGAGAATCAGACCACTTATTTAGGTGCCTAAATATTGAATTTTGGCCCTTGAGTTTGAACATCTGGACTGTTCTGCAAGCTAAGGGGTCAGACCCGGTCCAGGGCACTGAGCGTCCTTCTCACTCTCAACTCCCCAGTGACACGGTGGAGGAAGATGACGACCTGTACGACTGCGTGGAGAATGAGGAGGCGGAAGGAGATGAAATCTACGAAGACCTGATGAGGTCGGAGCCGGTTGTCATGCCAGTAAGTAAGAGGAAGGATGCATTGCTGAGACCCTGCTGCTGGAGTGGGCTGTACCCCGAAGGTGGCTCGAGGTGTTCAGCATGTGGTGATATCCTAGGACTCCTGGGTTCCATTCTCTGGGGAGGGGAGTGTGAGCTAGTGGTCAAAGCCAGGGGCTGGGAGTCAGGACTCCTGGGTTCTGTTCCCAGCTCTGGTAGAGGAGTAGGATGTAGAGGTTCGAGGAGGAGGGGATGGCAGTCATGACTCCTGGAAGGGGAGTGGGGTCTAGGGGGTAGAGGAGAGGGAGTCAGCACTCTTGGGCTTTGTTCCCAGCTTGGGAAGAGAGCTGGAGTCTAGTGGTTAGAGTAGAGGGGGCTTTGAGTCTGGACCCCTGGGTTCGATTACTAGCTTGGGGAGGGTCATGGGGTCTCCAGCTGGGCATCTGGCCCCCGGGGTTAAGGTTACTGAATGTCAAGTATCTGCACTGTGTCTTCCTGCAGCAGAAGATGACAGAGCTGGATAAGCGGAACTGCTGCCTTCAAGAAATCAGACAGACGGAGGAGAAATACACAGACACACTAGAATCCATCTACCAGGTACGGCAGGTGGGCGGCCCACCAGTCCTGCCATCTCTGCTGGCCGCTCGGCCAGCTGGGGGTGCGGACCATTCCCCCGGTGACATAGGCAGAGGTGTGAACAAGGGACTCATCTCAGTTTGGCTTCCCCTGCCCCCTTAATGGGAGGGCTGCGTGGGCGGCAGGAGCTGGGAGGACACCCTTGAAAAGGCCAGGTTGGCATGAAAGAGGGTCAGAGCCAATGGCGGCATGGGGCCAAAGATCGCCGTGGTGCTACTTGGGGTGGAGGCGGTGACTACAGACTGTATCGCCCTTACTAGCCCTTTAGTGGCTGCACCATATGTAGCCGTATAAAAGATTCTACCGCCTAGAACTCAAGCAACAAAACCACCAACTTTTAGCTCCAGACGCTGCAGGTTCAGTCCCCACAGACAACCGCCCCACCATGGGGGATGAGTCCGCTAGTTCTCACCATACTTCCAGAGAAGAGGAGTTTTCCCCTAGAGCCGGTACAAAAATGCCGGGGGTTCTGCAAACCATTTAATTGAGAACACGATTTTCAGTGAGCAATTTTGATTTTTCATCAAAAACCTGAAATGTTTTTGACGAAAAAATGAAAAGAAAAGAAACCCCCTCCAAGAGTTTTGGTCCAGAGCTGGACGTTTTTCAGTTTTCTGACCCAAAAAAGAAAAATCAGAAATGTTGGATGAAGGCAGACGCTGTCTGTGAAAATGTCAGCGCTCCAATTTTCCATCCAAAAAATTGCAACAGAAAAATTTGGACCAACCTTTAACTCCTGAATCACTTTAACCGTTAACCTTCAAGCTTAGAGACATAGAATGAGAGATTCCAAGTCTACAAAGGCCCATGGTGATCATCTAGTCTGACCTCCTGGATGACACAGGCCAAAGAACTTCCCCAAAAATACTTCCTAGAGCAGAGCTTTGACAAAAACATCCAATTTTGATTTAAAAAGTGATGGGAGAATCCACCACAACCCTCGGTCAATTGTTTCAATGGTTAATTACCCTTCCCGTTAAAAGTTTACGCCTTGTTTCCAGTCTGAATTTGTCTGGCTTCAACTTCCAGCCATTGGATCATGTTAGACCTTTCTCTGCTAGAAGAAGAGCCTGTTATCTAATATTTGTTTCCCATGTCAGTACTTATTGGCCATAATCACATCACCCCTTCACCTTCTCTTTGTTAAGCTAAATAGATTGAGCTCACTTTAACTTTAGATTGAATGATGCTTTAACTCCTGGAGAACTGTAACCTTCAACTTTTAGCTTACACATTTGACCTTGAACCCCTGAATCACAGCGGCACATGTTTTACCCTCTCCAGGAAGGTGGCCCCTTTAAATGACAATGCTGTTTCCTTGCCCACTACCCCGTCTGCGGTCCCAGCGACCCCCGCCCCCTTGGGTCTGTTCCATGAAAATCCAGCCAGGGTTTGTCTGTGGAATCCGGCCCCTGAGCCGTGTGATTCAGACAGGTCTGCCCTGCGTGACGACTCCCCGTTGTGTGTTTGCAGCACTTTATGAAGCCCCTGCAGAGATTTCTAAAACCCGAGGACATGGAGAACATTTTCATCAACATCGAGGTAAGTTGATCTCTTTTTCATATACCTCTCCTGACTCAAACTAAGCTCCGGCCTGGAAACCCAGCCTAAATACCACCCATCAATCCACCTTCCCTGTTTAGGGGACTGTGTGCTATATATCCCCCCATTCTAGTGGCTGTTCCACAAAGTGGATAACAAGCTGCTACTGCTAGCAGCGGATAGAGTTGCTCCTTTATCTCTAAAGGCAGCAGCCTGTGCTGAGGGCCATCAAACCAAATTACACTGGCAATCCATGCAGGGGTAGTTATGAATGTCGCCCTATCTCCTGCAGTAGGTCATGGGTAGGTTCCTAGAATTGAAAGGCTCTGGTAGGGGAGTGTGGCCTACTGGTTAGGACGAGCTAGCTTGTAGTCAGAACTCCTAGGTTCTATTCCTTGCTGTGGGAAACAGTGTGGGTCTACTGCTTAGATCAAGATGGATTGTTAGTCAGGACTCCTGGGTTTTATTTCTGGATAGGAGTGCGGCCTGGTTGTTAGAACAAGGGAATCTCAGTAACACCAGCTGGAGGGTCGGGCCCATTGACTCCAGTGGGGCCACACCCATTTGCACCAGCTGGCGGTCTGGCCCCACTGATATTTTTGTTCTGTGTGTGTACAGCACCCACTACAATGGGTTCCTGCTCCATAAGTGGGGACTGGGCAAATTTCACATCAGGTGTTAGCCCAGGAAGCACATGTCCCGGTGGGTTCCACAGTCTAATCCTGGGGTCTAGATCTAAGTCTGCCTCCCCTGGGACTCCAGCATGGTGCACGTGATGTTTCTGTACAGCCCATAGCTGGTGAGCGAGCTAGTTGTGGCAGGTTGAGTGGCTCTGAGCTGATTCCTCTGCCCCCCAACCGCTCCTAGGACCTCGTGAAGGTGCATCGATTCTTCTTGGATGACCTGAAGAATGTCCTGTCCTTCAGCAACGCCCAGAACCTCTACCAGGTCTTTATCAAGTACAAGGAAAGGTGAGGCTTGTCCGGAAAGGTGAGGGTGGGGAGAAGAACCCCTGGGGAGAGGTGCAGGAGCTTCCCCTAGTGGGGTCACTTGGGCATGCTCTGAAGCCACATGTTCTTCCCCGTCCCCCTTGACCTTGCTGGGGCAAGGGTCGGTTCCCCTTTCTCCTTCCTGCCCCAAGAGCCCAGTGTCTAGAAGAATCCGTGGAGATGCCTCCTTCTCACCACCGCCCCCACCCCACTTCTTTATTCCCTGCCCCCATGGTGCCTTCTGCTGAGCAAGAAAGCTAAGCCCACCTCGTGGGAGCTCCCTTCCCACTCGGAGAGCAGAGGTAGGTCCAGGGAGTCAGGGCACAGCTGGTCCCTGTGTCCCCCACTCTCCGTTCCCAGGATACGGGGCTCCCAGCACCTCTTTCCTGAGTTCCCACCTTTCTTTCTTTCTTTCTCCCTCCCCTCGGCTGTGGGTGGAGACAGGAAGAAGACAAGCCAAGGGTTCTTTCCAGACTGGGCCAGGGCCACATTCCAGCTCTCCCTCCCCTCCCCCGGCTCACACCCCTACTCCCCTTTGCCCTCCCAGGTTCCTGCTCTACGGCAGATACTGCAGTCAGGTGGAAGCCGCCAGCCGGTGTCTGGACCAAGTGGCTGGTGCCAGCATGGACGTGAGGATGAAGCTGGAGGTCAGGGCCATGGTTCTGTATCACCCTAGCCACTCCCCATCCATCCTCTAACTACAGCCCCACCCCCCACATCCCTCCGTGCTAACGGGAACCCCCTAAGCAGGAATGGGCTGGGGACATCAGAGGGCATGGAAGATGTGCCAGGATCAGGGGGGTTCAGAGGTATGGCGGGAGGTGCCATGGGGTCAGGGCTGATAGGGCACTGTGGGAGGTGCCATGGGATTGGGAGGTTTAGAGGGCACGACAGGAGGTGCAGGGTCGAGGGGCTCAGAGGACACGGCAGGAGGTGCAGGGTCGAGGGGCTCAGAGGACACGGCAGGGGGTGCAGGGTCGAGGGGTTCAGAGGGCACGGCAGGAGGTGCAGGGTCAGGGGGTTCAGAGGACACGGCAGGAGGTTCCGTGGGGTCACGGGGTGGATGGGTTCCATAGTCCTGGCTCATACGGGAGGTAGCTGAGGCCCTATGGGTGTCCCATCACATAGGACTGGCCCTAGTCTTTGTGGGTCCTTCTGGCCCTCAGCACACTGGGCATCTCCCCCTGCCAATGCTGTCCTGTCCTGCAATCCTGTTGTGTAGGAATGCTCCCAGCGAGCCAACAATGGGCGCTTCACCCTGCGTGACCTGCTGATGGTGCCCATGCAACGGGTGCTGAAATACCATCTGCTCCTACAGGTACGGACCCTCGGCTGGAAGCTGGGGGTGGGCACGAAGGACCCTGGTCAAGGGGGGGTGGTCTATGCAGAAGGGTCATGGATTGGGAGTCAGGACACCTGGGTTCTATTTTCAGCTCAGGGAGGGGAGTGGGGTCTTGTTGGCTAAAGGAGGGGGTAGGCTGGGGATCAAGACTCCTGGCTTCTATTCCTGGCTGTGCCAGTGGCCTGCTGTGTGACCATGGGCAAGTCCTTTCCCCTCTCTGTGCCTCAGTTTCCCTCCATAAAATAGGCAGAACAATGACCACCATCAGGAAAAAAAAAAAACCTATAGGTGTTCGGCATGGTATAATCCCCCTCCGTACCAGCTGGGTCTGGCCAGCTCTTCCATTGAAGCCTGGGGTCAGCTTCGGACTAGCAAGTCTGCTCTTCGGTGCAGGAGCCGTCTTTATGTTCTCTTTGTTTGTACAGGACGTAGCACCACGGGGTCCTGGGCCATGACTGGAGCACCTAGGTGCTACCGTAATATACCTAATAAATAACGTACAGCACCCAGCACTATATGGGCTCCTGGCTCTGCCCCATGATGCTTCGCTCTGGGGAGCTGGGGAACCCTGGCACCCTCTGCTGGAGGAGCCAGAAATGCCTTTGAGTGGGTCAAATCCATCCCGGTTTATTTCCTCTCTCCAGGAGCTGGTGAAACATACGGTGGAGCCGACAGAAAAGGAGAACTTGCGGCTGGCGCTGGATGCCATGCGGGTGAGGCCGGCTCTGCGTCTCCCGGGTGCTGTCAACTCTCGGGACAGTCGTGAGGGTCTCTCAGTGTTTTGGTCGCCAGACTTGGGCTGGCACAAAACGCTCCGGGGCCTGGCGGGTGGTTGTGCGCATCAGAGGGACTTATGCTTGGGAGGTGAGGGTAGGAAAGTTCCTGTTTAAGGCTGGGTGGAAGAGGGACTTCCCTCCCCGGGGGAAATTCTGACATTGCGAGTGAGGGGGAGGGGCACGGGGACCATTGTCCTGAGGCTGAAATTTTCCTCAGAATGGAAATTCTGAAAAATGTTGATTCCGAAACATCTCAATGACTCGAGGGCTTGTGGAGACGTGGAAATGGACCGAAATAGCTATTCCGGAATAATTAACAAAACCAAGTAGCTAGTCGAGGATAATTATTTTAAAATGAGTACTAATAATAAAATCTATTCCAGAATAATGATTTTGTAACAATAAAATAACTATAGAAATGAAAATAACAATGATAAGTAGCTACTCTGGAATAATTATTAAATAAATGACATTATCGTAATAATTATAAACACCTCTTCTGGAATAATTATAAAATATAATAATAAATAATTAATAACAAAAGTAATAGTTATTAATAATAATTGCACTATTCCAGAAGAGTTCTTTTCGTATAAGTCCCAGTGTGGACACTCTTATTCTGGAAGACAAATGCCTTTTCCAATTTAGCTTAATGCACTTTGGAAGTGGATTTATTCTGGAATAGCTACTTCAGAAAATGTTTAAGTGTAGACACACCATAATATGATATAATATAATAATTAATACAAGGGCACCGGAACAGGGTGTCGTGGCCCCCACACTTTTCACTGGCTGTAAGGGCAAGTGATGGGAGGGGGCGGAGAGGAGCGAGCGGGGGGCAGGGTCATTGGGGGAAGTGGGGGCTCTGGGGAAGAGGCGTGATGGGGGCTTGGGGAGAAGGGGCAGTGTGGGGGCAGGGCTTTGGGGGGGTGAGACCTTATTAGAGTCAAAATCCAGGGACTTAGACTTTTGAATGAGGCGTGTTACAAGTAGACTAGCGCAGGGGGCCTCTGGGCCCGGGGTGGGACCCTGGGGCATAGGCGTAGTTTGACTTCTATTGGGGGGTGGGGGTGGGAGGGGCAAGGGCCGGCAGGGCTCGGGCCAGCTCTGCACAGCGGGGTCCAGGGAGGGAGCGCCACCTCCACCCCCGACTCACCTCATCAGGTCACCCACCTGTCCGGGGCTGGAGCCGGTGGCCGAGGGCTCTGCGTGGGCAGCTCTGACCGCCTGCGTGAGCAGTCAGAGAGGCTGGGAGCTGAGGAGCAGACGCAACCCCAAGCACCGGGTGGGCAGATGGGAGAATGCCACAGCTGCCCACTCCATGGTACCACCAGCCAGAGGGGCAGCTGCCCCGCACTGCCTGGCTCGGTCTTCCTGCCTAGGGTGGGGCCTGAGGGGGGCTGAGGGAGAGGAGGTGTGTGGGGGGGTGGAGCTGCCCCCAGGACTACCCCACTCTGGGTAAGGCAGTGCAATTTGGGGGGCAACACCTTTGTGTCCCTTCAATGCTTCAGTCCCGTGGGGAGGTGCCAGGGCTCAAGGCTTCATCCCCACGCCGCTCCCCGCTTCAGTCCCGCGGGGGGCGCCGGGGCTCGGGAAACTGGGTTTCAGCGGCGGGGCTCTGCGGCCACCCTGAAAGGGCTTGGGGCCCCCCAGAGGGCTGCGGACCCCCGGTTGAGAACCACTGGACTAGCGAATGACCAGTGAAAACAGGGACGATTTGTTGATTGGAGGGTATTTACTTTGTGTGTCCGACGTGTGATGTTCACAGTTTTTGAATCCGCTGTCAGCACGTCATTGTTTGAGCATCTCATAAGTATCCCTAAGTGTGAACATTTAAACCAGTAAAAATAGAGAAAAAATATGCTTAAAACCCAGAAGTTTGCGCAACGGTGAAAATTTAAAGCTACACAAATTAAATAAACATTGATAGTCTCAGTTAAAATTCAAAAAAATCTGTTAAGCCTAAATAAATACACCAGAATAAATATAATTTAACAAATATACCGTAATAAATATGTTGCTGTTGGTGCGGTGAGCTGGGTAGTGGAGGAGCTAGTGCTGGGGGCTGGTGCTGAAGGGTTGGGGGCTTGTGGGGTGGGGAGGCTGGTGCTGAGGGGAGTGGTGGTGGGGGCTGTGGGCTGCAGAGTTGGGGGGTTTGTTGGGTGGGGAGGCTGGTGCTGAGGGGAGTGGTGGGGGGTTTGTGGGCTGGGGGCTGCAGAGTTGGGGGGCTTGTGGGGTGGGGAGGCTGGTGCTGAGGGGAGTGGTGGGGGGTTTGTGGGTTGGGGGCTGCAGAGTTGGGGAGCTTGTGGGGTGGGGAGGCTGGGGCTGGAGAGGGCAGTCGGGGGGTGCTACTGGGATGCTGCACTGGGACTATTCAGTACACCCCATTGGGTGGCGGGGAGGGCAGAGCAGTAATGGAGGGATCTGGCGCCCCCTTTGCTAGCAAGGGATGTCACTCTGCCCCATGGAAACCCCCCTTTTTAATGGTCAGACCTCAGAGGGCCGTGCCCGCAGCAGAGAATGCCCCGGGGACCCTGAAGGGAAAACCCAGCCATGGATTGCACCCCCAAGCACGGCTGGTGCTGACCAAGGGCTCGGTGTGTCCCCACCCTCTATCCCCTAGGACCTGGCACAGTGCGTGAACGAGATCAAGAGAGACAACGAGACTCTGAAACAGATCACCAACTTCCAGCTCTCCATAGAGAAACTGGTGAGTCCCTGGGCCACAGCTACTGCCTTCGCTGCTTCCCTCGGTCTTCTTCTTTCTTTTTCCCTTCTTCCTTGTCTGTTTGTTCCCTCCTTCATTCCTTCGGTCACTTTTCCTCTTTCATTTGTTTATTCCTCCATTTCTTTCTTCCTGCATTCATTCATTCATTCTTCCTCCACCATGTTTCACGCTTGCTCCTTTATCCATTTGTTCCTTTATTCGTTCATTCTTCCTCTTTCAATCTTGCATTTGTTCGCGCCTGTATTTATTCATTCCTTTACTTGTTTGTTCATTTCTCCTGTCTCGTCCTTTTGTTCGCTCCTTTATTTGTTTGTTCCCTCAACCATTCTTCCTCTTTTTCCTTTTTTGTTCTTTAATTCATTTTCTTTTATTCATTTGTTCCTTTTTGTCATTCATTCGCCTGTTGTTGGTTCTTTCATTCATTGATTAGTTCGTTTTCCCTCTTTCATTCATTTTATTTGTTCTCTCATTCTTTTTCCTTCATTTTCATTGTTTTACTCCTTTCCTTTCATTTTTTTGTTCATTTCTTTTCATTCGCGCGTTCTCTTTAATGAACTAATCATATCAAACGACCGAAATTGCCTTTTTAAATTATTTTTTCCCCGCCGACTGTATCACTTTTCTCCTCTCCCCTGGAATACGTATATACAATACGAACCGGAGTGTGTGTTATACACACTCAACAGCTTCCAGCTGCCTCTAGACCAGTTCCCTTTCCCCGCTCCTACTGGTCGCTGTGGGATTTCTAGAGCAGAAGGTCCCAGCATTATCGCTACCACCCTTTGTACAGCTCTAGGAACCGTGTGCAGCCTCATATATAATATGGCCCCCCATGGAGTGAACCCAGGACCCAGCACAGAGGTTTTCCCTCTTTAGCTATAAGAGTGACTCCATCATCCAGTAGCAGTCATAGACTCTTACCGTCTTCGGGCCAGCCATAAGGGAGGTATATGGCATCTGTTCAGCCTGCTGGTTCCATACATCTCAGACTGAATTCGTGTAAGATGGTTTGGTTTTCTGTCCCCCTTCTCTTAGTCACAGTCCCTGGCTCAGTACGGGAGGCCGAAGATTGACGGGGAGCTAAAGGTCACCAGCTCTGAGAAACGCTCCAAGACGGACAGGTGAGCGCAGGCAGAGAGCTAAGCTGTGTGGTTTTGAGTGGCAGCAGCGCGGCCTAGTGGACAGAGCACTGGACGGGGATTCAGGAGACCCGGGTTCTACTATCACTGGCCTGCTGGGTGACCTTGGGCATGTCACTTAACTGGGAATGGGGGCTGAATCGACGCTGGAGGGCTTCCCCATGCAATACAGATACGATCAATAAACCCCCTAAGTCATGGAAGGTTTGCCATCTTGATTTAAGGTCGTACAAGTAGTTTACAAACTCTTTTACCTCCTTGAGCTGTGGGGCCAATGCCAGGGCTAATCCCATTACTCTGAGGCTGCTGACTTTCACCAGAAGGGACCATGATGCATCTGATCACATGACAAGTGTCTGGGGACAGCGGTTCTCGGGCCGGGGCCCATGGCAGCCATCTCTGCGACCGACAGACCCAAACCGGGGCTCCGGCGCGCAAGCTGCTAGAGCTCTGGGCCCCCATTCAGCAACCCATTTAAGCACATGCTGAGATTTAAGTCACTTGGACTGCTCCCGTGCTTAGAAGTCAGCACGTGCTTCCGGCCTCCGTTCAGGAACGCAGCCCTATTCAGGAAGGGCGCTTACGCACATGTTTAAGTGCTGTCCTGAACTGGGGTTTAAGCACCAGTGTTTTCAAGGTATAACACAGAGGTGGCCAACCTGAGCCAGATGTTACCAATGTACATTGCCAAAGAGCCACAGTAACACATCTGCAGCCCCCCCATCATCTCCCTCACCCCCGCTCCCAGTGCTTCCCACCCACCGGCAGCCCTCCTCACACCTCCCGATCAGCTGTTTTCTGGCGTGCAGAGGCTCTGGGGGGGATGGGGGAGGAGCGAGGGCACAGCAGGCTCAGGGGAGGGGGCGGGAAGGGGTGGAGTGGGGGCAGGGCCTGTGGCAGAGCCAGGGGTTGAGCAGTGAGCCCCCACACCGGCACATTGGAAAGTTGGCGCCTGTCGCTCCAGCCCCAGAGTCGGTGCCTAGACAAGGAGCCGCATCTTAACTTCTGAAGAGCTGCGTGTGGCTCCGGAGTCACCGGTAGAACGTGTCTTAGGGCCATTCAAAATCTGGCCTGTCGTGTTTTATTGGCGGGGTTGGTCGGATTCTTTTCAGTTTCAACCAAAAAAAAAAAAAAGGCTTTTCATTGAAAACCAACGTGGGGGTGGGGAAATGCCCTTGCTGGACATAATGATTCCTCTACAACGAAATATTTTTCAGAAATAATGTGTATCGACAATTCAAACGGAAAACCAGGGTTGGGTTGGTTGGCTTTTTGGCCCACGTTTTTTTTTGGGCAGGGAAATTTTGATAAACCCCCAATTGATTTGATTTTTGGGGGGGGGGGGGGGGGAATTTCCTGCAAATAAAACAAAATAAAAGTAATTTGCCGTCTTGAACCGCCTCCCTTCTGCCTATTTCAAGATCAAGCTCTGGGGTAGCTGGGGGAATCTAGAGCAGATACGGTCCTTAATAGTGTCAGCCTGAGGTCCAGAGAATAGCAAAGGATGGAGAACATGTCCCAGGAGCCTGGCGCTTAGAGAAAGACAGAGAACAGCCAGCGTTTCAGTGCAGACACTCACCGGAGGGTTCTCCTATCGCGTAGCTAATCCACTTCCCTGAGAGGTGGTAGCTAGGCTGATGGAAAAATTGTCCCTTCAGCCTAGCGCTGTCTGCACTGGGGTTTAGATCAGCTTAACTTCCTCGCTCGGGGGTGTGGATGTTTCACACCCTTGAGTGACGTAGTTGGGTCGACTTCATTTTTGCATGTAGACCCGGCTTAAGTGTACGGCCTCCCATTGCATCCAGAGCAGGGCTAAAGTCTTGGGGCTCCTATAAGCCGGATGTGCGTTCCTCCCGCCCCCCGCCCATCTGTGGCTCATCTTCTGTCTTCATCCCTCTCCGTGTCGGGGCCTGTTCCTTGCAGGTACGCCTTCCTCCTGGACCAAGCCCTGCTCATTTGCAAGCGGAAAGGGGACTCCTACGAGATGAGGGATTTCATCGACCTCCATACTTACCAGATCCGGGACGACCCCTTGGGAGAAAAGGACAATAAGAAGGTAACGCTGCGGGGGTGTGTGTGTGTGTGTGTGTGTGTGAGCCGGAGCCTCTCCCACCCTGCTAACACAACATGTGTGCACTCCATCCTGCACATCCATACACACACTTACACAGAGCAGGTATTTCCCCCCAGTAGGGGGCAGCAACCACACACATACAGAGTCTGCACCATTTCCACTTTGGCCTAAGGCGTCTCCTTAGCTTGACTGATCCCAGTATTTGCCCCTGCACTAGCTCCTCTTCCCCCCGGCTCAGCCCTTTTCTGCTCCTGGGTTGGAGCTAATGAGACCTGCCAGTTCTGGCTGCCAGGGAGAGTCAGCAAAATAACTCACGCTCCTAGTCCCTCTGCTCTAACCCTGGGCACATTCCTCCCAGCAGCCAGGAATAGAACCCAGGAGTCCTGGCTGCTAGTCCCGTGCTTCAACTACTGGGCACACTCTTCCCAACAGCCAGGAATAGAACCCAGGAGTCCCGGTTTCCACGCACACTCTGCTCTAACTACTAGTCAACGCTCCTTCCGAAAGCCAGGAGGAGAATCGTGGTAGTCTGACTCCTGCTTCCCTAGCTGTAATCACTAGACTTCACTCCCCTCCCAAGGCTGGGAATAGACCCCAGGCATCCTGGCTCCCCACTCCCTTGCTCTAATTTCTAGTCCACACTGCCCCTTTCTGCTGCTGGTATGGGGCGGGAGGGAGAGGGAATCTGGTTTCACGTCTCTCTTTGAGTCCCCTTGTCTGATATGCAATTACTGGGAAGGTGGGACCCCCCCCCCATGAGTTCCAGGGGGACTGTTAAACATCCATGTGCTTGTCTTTTCCAGTGGACTCACATGTTCCACCTGATCTGTAGTTATGGGACCCAGGGCTACGAGCTCTTCTTCAAGACGCGAGAGCTGAAGAAGAAGTGGATGGAGCAGTTTGAAATGTCCATGTACGTTCCCCCCACACACACCCTCACTCCCATCCCTGCCCACTGATTCTCCACAGATTCGTTGTCAAAAATCTGTCCCAGCCCTTCTCTGAAACTTCTCTGCCACGTCCTGCCCCCTGTCCCCTGCTCGTTTGGTTGTGGCTTGCTAGATTGTTAGTGGTAAAGTGCCAGGCGCTGCACAGACACACAGTGAGAGACAGTCCTTGCCCCAGCTGAGATCAGGGCCCTGCTGTGCCAGGCGCTGCACAGACACAGCGAGAGACAGTCCCTGCCCCAGTTGAGATCAGGGCCCTGCTGTGCCAGGCGCTGCACAGACACATAGGATAAATCTACGCTCTGAGCTGCTGCTGTAATGTCGAGCCCGAGCAGACGTACCTGTTCTAGGTCTGTTCAAGCCATGCACTAAAAATGGGAGTGTAGCCGTCCAAGCCCGTAGGCACGTCCTCAGGGCGGCCAGCTCCTCCCGCTCCTCACACCACTGCTATTTTTAATGCGCCAGCTCCATCATATCTAGGACACAAAGTGCTCCTGGGTACTACCGTAATATTCAGTGCCTAGCACAAAGGGGAGCTGGGCAGCGACTGGGGCGCCTAGATGCTACCGTAATACACCTAATAAATAACAATAATAATACTACGCATAACTTGGTCTGTCTCTCTCCCTTGATCCCTGTAGCTCCAATATCTACCCCGAAAACGCCACGTCCAATGGCCACGACTTCCACATGCACTCCTTCGAGGAGAATGCGTCCTGCAAATCCTGCCAGATGCTGCTCAGGTAGGAGCTGCCCGGATCCTGGTGCAACCCGCCTGGGACATGTGCATCCCCCACGCCCGCCGCTGGTCTGCCCTACGGCTCTCGGCTAAGGCCAATCCCGTATTCGGGGTTAATTTGTGGGGTAGGGCTGAGCTGGGAATGGGGCATGGGGAGGTAAGGGTTAATAAGGCAGGGCGGAAGGGTGGGGGGGATGACTTCAAGCCCCGAGTTATCACGGCGACTCTAACACACGCATGTTCTCTCTTTTGGCCGTGCAAACAGGGGCACGTTCTACCAGGGCTATCGCTGCAGCCGATGCAAAGCCCCAGCTCACAAGGAGTGTCTGGGCCGGGTATCCCCCTGCGGGAAGTCGAGCTCAGGTACGTGTCTGCGTCCAGTCCAGGTCAGCAGCGTTGGCGGGTTGTACAACTCTGTTCCCACTACCTGAGCCTGCCTGCGGCCAGCCCTCCTTAGAGCAACCCGGACACGAATCAGCTGATTCCCAGGGGGCCTTATCTGAAGAGTTGGGGGCAAGGGATTGTGGGATGCATCTAGGTCATGAAGTGCAATGCCTTCTGGGATGCATCTGGTTCAAGTGTTGCAAGGGATTGTGGTATGCAGTTGGGACAAAGTGGTGCAAGGAATTCTGAGATGCATCTAGGCCATGAGGTGCAAGGGATTCTGGGATGGATCTGGGCCAAGCAAGGGCTTGTGGGATGCAGCATGGACAAAGTGGGGCAAGGGATTCTGGCACGCAGCTGGACGAAGTCATGTAAGGGATGCACAAAGTGGTGCAAGGGATTCTGGGATGCATTTAAGCCGTGAGGTGCAAGGGATTCTGGGATGGATCTGGGCCAAGCAAGGGCTTGTGGGATGCAGCATGGACAAAGTGGGGCAAGGGATTCTGGGACGCAGCCGGGGCATGGCAGCACAAAGGATTCTGGGATACATCTGAGGAGGGTGCAGTTGCAAGTGGCTGAATACAAGAGCAGAGGAAGGAAAGGGTTGGCCTACAGGCACTAGTTAACCCCTTCGCTGCTGCTGCTGCTCTGTATCACCATCTGTGCCGCAGCCCCATGCCGCTGAGGTACCAGTGGGGTGACAAAGGGGCACCATGTGGGACAGGAGGTGGGTTTTCTAACCCAGCCTCCCTGGCACATACTGGTCACCCACAAACAGAAATACAATTCTGCTTTAATTTAGTCTGAGAACTCTTAGGGTGAGATTTCAGAACTATCGAGTAATCATTTTCCCTCTTTTCTGTTTAATCCAGATTATGGGTCTACGCTGAAAAAGGTAAACAAACAAACCAACCCCGAACAACCTTAAATCTCTTAGGGAGAAAACGCTCTCATCTGAGGGGTGGATTATTAGTTGTATTGTGGTAGGAGCTAGAGACCCCAGCCGAGACTGAGACTTTTATTGTGCTGGGCTCCGTGGGGACAAAAACACATAGTAAGAGACTGGGTCTGTCTTTTTGTTCTGTGTCTGTACAGGGCCTAGCACAACGGAGTCCTGGGCTTGGGGAGGGGGCGGGGATCCTACACGTACCGTAATACACCTAATAAATAAGAATAATAATAAAGTAGGAGGGTTTGGAAACTGAGGCATGGAGTGGGGAGGGGATTTGGCCAGGATGACACAAGTCAGAGTTGGAAATAGAAGGCAGGTCTCTTGATTCCCAGTCCAGTGCTCTAGCCATTGGGCAATACTGACTTTTAATCCAGGTTCCCTTCACCTCAGCTCATTTGCTGCCTGGCTCTCTCTCCTTATACTGTTTATCAGACAGACACTGCACCTAATTTCTCGCTCACCAGCGCCTTATGTTACACCAGCGATGCTTTAGGGTGAGTGAAGAGCCAGGCCTTGTGGCTGATGGGAGAGAGCACATGGGAGATGTAATCCAGCCAGGGAACCAGGCCCATAGAAGAAAATGGGGGCACGAGGCCACTGAACTACAACTCCCATGAGGCACCGGGGCAGTATATTGAAATTTTCAGGCTGCGGGGGCAGGGTTGAAGAAAAATAGATATTTTTCTGCAGAAAGCCGACACTTTTCATGAAACACGGTGTTTCTCAGAAAAAACCCAAATGGAAAATGTTGGGGATCAGTCCCCGTCACAGCCTAAATGGCGGCATCAGGAGATCACAGACCCCTGCCCCATGGTTAATTAGCAATAAGTGATGCAGGACAAGGGAGATCTTTACATGCTGAGGGTCTAGAGATTGGGTGCAAAGGAGCTTGGTCCCAGTTTATGTTATGCTGCTAGGGCAGTCACCGGGAATGGGGATCAAACCTGGGTCCTCTGAGTCTAAAACCTGACCTAGCAGCAAGTGCATCAGCCTCTGTCTGTGGCTCAGCTGCCATTAGAAGGGGATTCATTACCACATGGGGGGTGGTTATATTTGCCTTGCTGAGCCCTCCCCTAGTACCACACTGACCTAAGTCCCTCCTCAAGCCCCACCCTCTTACTCCAGGTCTGCTCATAATACTACACCCCCCGCTGATTTATAGCAGGGTCTGTGTCCGCTGAACTGCAGACAGATCCCACACAGCCTCCTTATCTGAGCCAGGCTCCTTGTCTTCCCTCTGCAGAATAAATCCAACCGACACACGCAGGAGAGAAAGAAGAACGAACTCGGTAAGTCCTGTGGCAGGCACCCACTCTCATGCTTCAGGGCAGGCAGGGGGGTCAGGAAGGAATTTCCTTTCTTGTAATCAGCAGTCCTGATTAGGCCAGGTGTGATGGAGACCCCTATTGGTGACACCAGGAACTGCAGCCTGGAGAGAGCCGAGGGTCTGCTCTGGGTCTAACGCCTCAATAAAGGATCCCCCTTTAAGTTCTGCTAGGTCTGCTGTACTACGAGTGACTGGAATGCTATAATCCCATCCCTCTGAAGTGTTGTACATGATGCAGTCCAGCTGGGGAGCCTGCCCCATAGAGGAGGACATGTGGTAACTGAGCTACCATTCCCACAGGCTGGACACTGGACTAGATGGATCCCTGATCTGTGCTGGGATGCTGAGCTCCAGCTCGGGGGAACTCTGGGTCAATGAGGGTTCAGGAGACAATAAGCCCTTAACATACACCATCCTGCATGCAGAATCCCCGTCCTGGAGGGGCAAATGGGGCCTGCCTCAGGGCTGTCTCTCTATCCCCCCTGTAGACCACGGGGAGGATTTTCTGTCCCCCTCACACCGGGAAGATGTGACCATCCACATGTGTCCATGTAGCAGGTGGGAGGAGCACTGGGCGCAGATGCTGCTGGGTGGCAGGCGTTTGCTGCAGGGAGATACATCGGGTTGCCCTGTGACCGGTTCCTTGACAATGCCCTTGTTTCCTTAGGGCTGCCCAAAATGGAGGTTTGCCAGGAGTATTACGGGCTGCCCCCGCCACCCGTGGCATTTGGCCCATCGCTGCGACTCAGCATGGGGGACATTGTGGAGCTGACCAAAGCCGAGGTGGAGCAGCTCTGGTGGGAGGTAGGTATCTCCGCCGCCATCCACCCACCACTCCGTGTGCCCCGATAGAGACACACTGACTAGAATAGCGGTTCCTGAACGTTCAATCCCACTGATTCCCACCACCCCATAACTACATCACTGGACCCGCTGCTGGAGGGTGAACCAAATACAGCATCTTCCATGTGGCATGACCTCATATGCACAAGGACATGCTGCACAGAGGACGCCATTTTGTGGAGCAGGTTCCAGACATGTTTAGATTTGGTTTGGCTACTCACTTGGACTCGCAACCCAATCGCTGATGGTGCGACCCCACTTGGGGTCGCGACCCATAGTTTGGGAACTGCTGGACTAGAGGAATTGCACGTAAATTTGGTCAGCGGGGACTTGAAGCTGGAACTTCTGGTTCCAAAACCACAGGGCTCCGCCCCATGAGGACCTTCCATTGTGATGGCTGGTCCATCCAGAGGGTAACAGTCTGACTACGGTTATGTTCACGGCATGCAAACCAAGATACTAGATAAACCCAGAATACTCTTGCTGGAAGGTTGCAGTGTAACACAACTTTATTTCTTTGAATCCAGAATGATAACACACAAGAACCCCAAAACAGAGAGAGACAAAACAGGCTTCTCCCTGAGAAATAACTCACCCCACCTTACTCTAGGCTGGCTGGCTGCAATCTAACTATTGCTAGCCCACATCTCAGAGCTTCCTACAGAGCTCCCTGCCCATAAGCAGGACCAGGAACACCCCCGCCACCACCACCCTTCAAGCATTTAAAGGGATAGCGTACAGTTGCAATACAGTTTTCAAGATGCCGCAAGTTAGTGCAGTTGGCTAATGGAGCTCACTTTAGCTCACGTGGGAGGGGTCTGTTTGTCAGTGCTGACATTCCAGCAGTCAAGCCCTGCTGATGACCATTGCTGGGATCATTATAGAGCTCATGGTAAGAAATGATGGTGGGGAAGGGTGTCTTTAAAATCAGCTGTTAAAGAGGAGAGCAGCATAAATCAATTAGTGCTTTAGCCTCTTGTTGTTCGGGAGGCCGGGCAGCATCAGGCACCGAATGATGAAACAGAATAAGCAGCCCCCTTTGGGAGGGTCACCCATGCCTTGTCTTCTCCCAGTTAGTTCCCAAAGCCCTGATCTCAGTCGGGGTCTGTGCAGCACCTGGCACGATGGGGGCTCTGATCTCAGTCAGAGTCTGTGCAGTGCCCGGCCCAAAGGGGGCTCTGATCTCGGTGCTGGCTCTGATCAGAGATGCAGAGTGTTAGGGAGGGTTTGATCCAAAACCCGCTGGAGCCAGTGGAAAAGATGCCCACTGACTTCAGTGGGGGTTGGCTCAGGCCTTCAGACTAGAGCTGGTTGGAAAAAGGGGGCTTTTTCCTGTGCAAAATGTTCAACTTTTGGGCAAAAAAATTAAATATTATGGTTGGGGACTGTAGCCCCGGTGCCTTGTGGGAGTTGTAGTTTGGTTGCATCATGTTCCCATTTCTCTTCCAAAGGCCAGGCTTCCTGGTCAGCCTACATCTCCCATGATGCACCACAGTCTGCCCTCATGGTGAGGGGAGACGGTTGCATCATGGGAGGCCCTGACCATGGTACATCCTGGGAAAAGTAGTTTGGCTGGGGAGCCTGGCCCATAGCGAGTGGGGGCACGAGAAAACTAAACTACAATTCCCAAGAAACACCACGTTGGGATAGCCGAATTGAAATATTTCTGCTCTCGGCTTAAACATCCAGCCTACAATAGTCCCTCTGCAAACCAGGCCAAGAGCAGCCACCTCGGCCTCTTCCCTGATAGCTCTTTACGATAGATCTGACGTGCATTGGCTTCCGCTTTGCAGGGCAGAAACACATCCACGAATGAGATCGGCTGGTTCCCATGCCAAAAAGTCAAACCGTATGTGTGTGTGAGTAGCAACTCCTTTCACATTTGCTCAATTAGCTATTAAACGCTGGATGTTTTTGTAGGGTCTCTAAATTCCTAGGACAAGTTTTGGTGGGTTGTGTCTGCTTTGGGGACAAAGGGCAGATGTCAGTCTACAATCCAGAATGCTTAGCAGCAGAAGAAAGGGTGGGTTTTGTGGGTAAGGTGCTGGAGTGGTGCTCAGATTTGAGTGAAATTCTTGGCTCTGCCACAGACTGCCTGTTTGGGACTTGGGCAAGTCACTTAATCTCCTTGTACCTCAGCTCCTCATTTTTAAATTGGGTATAATAATTCTTTCTTTGTGAACATGCTGTCTGGGGCAGGAACTGTCTTTCACTATGTGGTCTGGGCAGCACCTGGGGCCCCGGGGTCCTGATCTTGGGGAAGGTCTATGCAGTGCCTGGGACAATGGGACCCCATTCTTTGTACCGTTATATAAATCATTTAAAAAAAAATTGAATTATTTGTGATGTGACACTGGGAGCAAAATGAAACTCCAGAATAACGGAGCACTGACATCAGATCTCCTGGGCCAGACTTAACTCTTTCTTCTCTGTTTTATTTACTGCAAGAAAATAAAACTTCTTTCTTTTCCCTCCCAGAATCCTCCCCCGGATTTTTCTGTTTATCTTTGGTAAGTAAAATGATAGAATTGAAACATTTCTGCATCTACATAATTTACTGCTGTTTAATCTGGAGTCCAGCCTTTTGCCTCTATGCTCTATGAAATCACAGACTGTCTTAAACCAGCTTGAGTTCCAACTTTGCCTCCATTGTTTACCAGGAGACCACACCCTAGCTGGTATGGCATGCAGCCCACAGCGACATCTAGTGGCTGAATCATAGACTTCAAGTAATAACTCCTGTGTGAATGTCCCTACTTGCAGGTACGCGGGACCTATGGAGAGAGCAGAGGCGGAGCAAATCCTCACGAACCGTTCAGACGGCACGTTCCTGGTGCGGCAGAGGGTCAAGGACGCGGCCGAGTTTGCCATCAGCATCAAGTAATCCTAACCTTAATAACAGCTTCTAAAGAGCAACGTCTTTGTGTGCGTGAATAGCCTGCCTCTCAGGGAGAACTCTTTTGGGCCCTTCCCTATAATGCAAACACCAGAGGGCACTTAACAAAATTAAATGCCCACCTGGTAAAAGGAAATATTTTTATATGCAACAGGTAGTTAACCTGTGGGACTCCCTACCTCATGATTTTATGAAGGTCATTTGCTTCATAAGTTAAGAAGCGAGGGTTAGATATTTAAAAATATCATCTCCAACAGCACCAGCTAGGGGAGCGGGGAAAAGTACCTCCTGCTGCAGTGCATACGATGATCTTCCATCCGGATGTGCTTCCCATTTGAGGTGGGATACAAGGCCAGAGCTGTGCCATTATGGAGAATCCTGTATTCCTAGGGCCAGAGCGCGAGCCGGCATAAATCGGTGTCGCTCCATTGGAGTCGGTGGGGCCAGATCCCCATCTTAGTGCTTTCTGAAAGACCCCATGAGAGAGAGTACAGTGTGTGCCTCTCTTCTGTAACAAGCTGCATCTACCCTCCACGCACAAAGCTCTGCCCTTCCCAGAGAGCAGACAGCTAGACATGTAAAGGTGCAATACACTGGAAAATGACAGCTGGTGAGATCGTTAGGAAACCAGCGGCCCCCTGAGAGCTGGTGTCTGTGCCCCCAGGTTTAACGTAGAAATCAAACACATCAAGATCCTGACGTCGGAGGGGCTGTACCGCATCACGGAGAAGAAGGCGTTCAAAGGACTCATAGTAAGGACTGAGCGGATTTCGCATCCGACGCTTCAACTCCGTCTTCACTGGAAGGCGCCGGCCACTGGGGGAAATGCTTAGTGCAACCCCAGCTGCTTAACCCTCAGGAAGGCAGTATGGTGTACTGAATAGAGCAGGAGGGGCTGGGAGTCAGGACTTTTGGGTTCTGGTCCCAGCTATGGGAGGGGAGAGGGGGGTAGTGGGTTAGAGGAGGAGGCGGCTGGGAGTCAGGACTCCTGGGTTCTATTTCTGGCTGGAGGGGCCGGGGGAGTGGGGTCCAGCTGTTATTGTCTCTGCTTCTGCTCCTGCTCCAGGAGAGAAGGAATCTCCCCCTCTCTGTGCTTCTTCCCTAGGAGCTGGTGGAGTTTTACCAGCACAACTCCCTGAAAGACTGTTTCAAAACCCTCGACACCACGCTGCAGTTCCCGTTCAAGGAGCCCGAGCGGAGGGGCATCTCCAGACCTCCCGGTAGGGTGCTCGGGGGCCAGTGCTGAAGCCAGGGTGGGGAGACCTCAAGAGCCCCCCCAGCGCTGCAGGATCTCAGCCCCCGGGGTTCTTGGGATAGATCCTCATGACCGGGATGGAAATTTCCCCCAAAACATTTTTCTTGAGGGACAGTGACTTTTCAACCCACATTTTTGCCCCCCCCCCCATTCTAGTTTTTGTCAAATTTCCAGGGTTTAGTGGGGGGGGACACCCCAAAATTGGGGTTTTCAACAAAAATGGGAAAATTTCGACAAAACCAGGATTAAATGTCGTGAGGCAAAACCCGCCATTTCCCAGCCCCAACTCGAATCGCTCATCCTGGTCGGTTGCTGGTGTGTGGGCGCTTGTCGAAATGCCCGTAAAGGGGCTGGGGCAGCCGCCAGCTAGTGAGGGTAGAAGCCAGGGTGAGGGTGGTCCGTGCTCCCTGCTGGACCTGGCAAAGGCTCCGTTGCAAAGAAGAGGGGGATATTCTGGGCTGCGTCTCTAGTGCGGATGGGAGATGTTACAGTGTGGGGGAGCCATGCGGCCATGGCCCCCAGCAATGGTACCCTCTATCCTGGTGCATAGACTCCACCCTGGTGGTCTCTTGAAATTAACCCTCTGCGGCCCAAGCCCTCGGAGCCCCAGGAGGGGAGAGAGCCAATCTTTCACCATCTTTCACTGCCTCCAGCCATGTGGTGGGTGACGAGCGCTTCCGGGTGCCGCTCGCTTTCCAAGATGCCACTAACGGGGTGGATCGTTATTTGAGGGTGTCCATTCCTGGCACAGCTGTCTCTAGCGTGGGTCTGTCCCCTTGCAGCAGGAGGACTGAAGTACTTTGGGTCGGCGAAGGCTCGCTACGATTTCTGCGCGCGGGACCGGACGGAGCTGACGCTCAAGGAGGGCGACATCATAAAGATTCTGAGCAAAAAAGGGCAGCAGGGCTGGTGGAAAGGGGAGATCTACGGCCGGGTGAGTGCGCCGCCGAGTGGGGGTTGGGATTACAGCCCCCTTTGACATCAGAACAGGCCTGACATAGCCCGTCCACAAGGGGGCAGTGTTACACACACATACACGCATACGACCCGCTCTGACATATCCCATCCAGCAGGGAGCAGCGTTCTTCTATACATCACTCTCTATAGACCCATGCGTCTGAGCAGCGCTGTCATATTCCATCCAGTTCTGTGCAAGCACCCCCGCCCCAAACACACTTGTGAGCAGGTGTAATCATCTCCTACTCAGCAGGGGGCAGCAGTTCTGTCTCACCCCCACTCACAATCCACACGCAATCCGCACCCAAAGATGTGCTCACGCACACACAATCCTTGCACACCTACACACGCATTCCTCTCGCATGTGCACGCACGTGTGCACACGCATATACGATCTCCATATGCATGCACATGCACATGCACGATCCCCCCCACACGCGTGCACACACATGATCGCTCCACATGCATGCGCCCATGTGCCCACACGTTCTGATGCATCTGGTAACAATGAACACCTAGTGTAGATATAGGATGCCAAGAAAGCTGTGGCCAACTGGCCAACTTCAGTGGTACTTTGTCTCCCCTTAGTGGTGGCTGGGCAGTAGCTGGGGCTTTTAGGTCAAGCAGTAGAGACTGGTGCCTTTAGATCCAGAGGTCCAAAGTTCAATCCCTGCTACTCATGCCTCATGATAGTGGCCCCTGTGCCACATGGCATGGCCAGCAGATCTCACCACAGCATTGGGGATAGCACACAGATCTTCCTGCTGCAAAAACAAGCCAAGTTACAGGAGAATCCCCGTTAGCTCCTAGCAGTACAGGGCTTATGACACACAGGTAAGCAGCACCCATCCCATCCAGAAGAGGGCAGCAATGTGTATACAGCACATGGGCCATGTTCCAATGGCTGTTTTGTGATAACAATTCCACGTCTCACTGTGTTTCCCCCTCCTAGGTTGGCTGGTTCCCAGCGAATTATGTAGAGGAAGATTATTCGGAATATTGCTGAGGTCTGGAGCCCTGTGTAATTCCCCCCCCACACACTGAGATCATGACCCACAGGATTCCCGACGCTGCCCGGCACTCACACCATGAGTCACGCGGCGCCAGGCCTGGAAGGGGTCTCTGTAGCAGGAAGAAATGTGTTGGAGGAAGTGCGGCGGGGAGTAGCACCCCGGGACTATTAATTTATGAACTTTCGGATCCCTCTTCTCTTTCCCTTCTCTCACGCATGTAAAGGAAGTTTTGTGTTGAATAAACTGGATGGGTGGACAGGCTGGGGATGTATCGGCTGTCACCCTGCAGCCAAGAGCCCTTTTCTCTCCAGTCCATGATCCGACTACCCCATCAGGCACAGGTGTATGGAGCCCAGAGGGCTGCTACCACGGGAATGGGTAGGAGGCTGTCCCCTGGAGAGGGAGGATCCCTTGCCGACTGCCACCTTTATATTCCCTCCAGCATAGGCAGAACCCAGCTGGCACCAGGCTCATGGGATTGCCATTAACCCTTTACTAAACTGTCAGCAGGGTGAGGCAAGGCATGAGGGGGAGCGACTTGCTGGCAAGTCAATTTATGAGCCAGGAACAGAGCCCAGGACTCCTGACAGCCACGCCCCTCTTCTAACCACCAGACCACACTTCCTCCCAGCACTGGGGTTAGATCCAGCAGTCCTGACTTCCAGCCCTTCGCTCTAAAGCGCTAAATTAAACCAGCATTAGAACCTGGGAGTCTTGACGTTCAGAGCCCCTCTGCTCTAACCACCAGGCCTGACTCCCCTCCCTGAGCTGGGAAGAGAACCCAGGAGTCCTGACTCCCATTCTCCCACCATGCTTTAGCGTAAGGGTTCTCAATCTTTTTTGGCTGGCTCCCCCCCCCCCAAAATATTTAAGGCTGTGATGCCCCCCCCAAAAAATGATGACCCCCCCCCCCCGCCCCCATACCATGCCACCCTTACTTCTGGGCTGTTGCTGGACGCAACGCTGCCTTCAGAGCTGGGCGCTTGGCCAGCAGCCGCTGCTCTCCGGCCACCGAGCTTTGAAGGGCTCGGGCTGTCAGCCCTGCACAAGGCGGACAGCCAGAGCCCTGGCATGCATGGGGGCTTGCAGCCTGCGACCTCCCCCAATCACCTTGTGACCCCCAGTTTGAGAACCCCTGCAACATCTAGACCCCACTCCCCTCCCAGAAGAGGGAAGAGAACCCAGGAGTCCTGAATCCCATTCTCCTCTAACTCACGAGCCCCCCTTCCACCCCCAGAGCTGGGAACGGAACTTAATGAAGGTGAAAAGGAGGCTGTTGTACGTTCCCCTCCTGTTTGTCCACGGCTCGCTTCACTCATCCATTTCATTGCACTGTGCTGCCTAAACCCCAGGCCACGCAGGGTTTCCTCCCTTCTGCTCCACTAGCTCTGTGGTGGATTGTCCATAGGGTAGATCCTGGCACATGGACACCCTGTAGCATCAATTCCCAGCCACGCCAGGCCCGGTTCTGTGCTAGCATCCAAAGTAGCTACCCCTAGATGGCGCTGGTACCGCCAAGTGATGTGGTGGTGGTGAGGATAATGTGGGTCTCAGAGCAGAAACTGAGGCACAGAGCAGGGAAGCAGCTTGCCCCACCTCACCCAGCAGCAGAGACAGGCACAGAAGCCAAGTTGTGGGCGTGGCAGGTCAGTGCGTTGCCCGCTAGGCCCCACAAACACACAACACAGGGAAATGCGGCCTAGGCCCAGTGGCCATGGGGGTTGGGAAGAGATAAAAGTGGGGTGGGAGAGTGTTGGGAACAGAGCCAGAATACAGGACAGCATTTCGCTGAGCTGCTGGTAAGTTCAACCCTGGCTCAGCATTTCCCCCGGGTCTTGAGTTTGTGCAATATTCCAGGAAACCCAAGGAAAACGGAAGCGCTGGGTTTCAAGCAGAACTCTGTGGCCTCGGGGTGTGTGTGTGTGTGTGTGCGTGCGTGTGGGCAGGCGGCACGGGACTTCGACCAACGAAACCCGGGTTCTATTTCTCTGCTGCTAGGTGACCCTGGGCCAGTCCCGCCAGCTCCCCGAGCCTCAGTTTCCCCAACTGTAAAATGGGGTGAGTGATACTCGTCTCCTTTGCAATGTGCTCTAAGCGCTCATTATTGTGCTGCACAAACACCTACTGAGACCTGGTCCCGACCCTGACGAGCTCCCAGGCTAACCAGACTAGCCCAGAATGAGAGGGGGAAGATAAGGTACAGCGTGGGGCGGGGATTCAGCCAGCGTCAGTGGCCAAGCCTGAAAGAGACCCCAGGTCTGTGGAGTGCGATGCTGTAACCATTGGACCAACCTTCCTGTTAATCAGAGAGGCTGGGCTGCCATTTATCCCTGCGGGAGTTGGCCAGGCGCCCTTTCCCATCCCCTCTCCCTCCCCCCATTGTGTCTTTGGGGCTTTACACAACGAAAATGACATTATCCAGCTGGACCCAGCTTGGTGCACGTTCACCAACGCGTGAAGCCCGGTACGCACCCCCTGCTGCTCTGGCGGCATCTAAACCAGAACACGGGGAGCACTAAGCGAGGGCTCACGTTATTTAAAGGGATACTGCCCTATTCCTGTACTCTGCCAGCCCCCGCCCCCCGCAGCCCTGCTCCCACCCGAGCCCTGTTCCCCAGGTGTAACATCCTGAGCAGATGTCTCCTTGGCCTGAAAACCAAAATGCTTAAAGAAGCCCCACCAAGCCAGAAAGGTCGTTCGCCTCCTTGCCGCACCCAGGGCTTCCTGCTCCCAGGCAGCCCATCTCTGATGCTGGCATCTCCGAGGGAATGCTGGCACGGCGGTAGCAGGAATTCATATTAACCAGCATTGATAACTCCTAACATGCACATGGCACTTTTTATTTCAAAGGAAGTCAGCCTCATCCCCCATTTTACAGATGGGGAAACTGAGGCACAGACATGCCAAAGGTCACGCAGCAGTGCCAGGAATAGAACCCAAGTCTCCTGAGGCTCGAGGCTGCGGTTGAGCCCACCACCCATCCTGTCCCTTGGGCAAACCCCTTCCGTTCCCCTCCTCTGAGAGCGGCTCTGGGGAAGCGCTCTGTCCATGCCTGACTCAGCACTTTTCCCAAGTGAAACTCTCTGTGTTTTGTCGGTTTCCCCAGTCGCATGGGCACGAGCCGGCTTGCTGCTCCAGCAGCGACGTCATCCCGGTCCCCTCCCGGCTTTGCAGACAGGGCGGTCTCAGAATTGGTTCCCCCCTCCACGCTCCTGCGAATCTCAGGGCTCCTGGCGGAACAGCAGAGGAAAACTGGGACAACCGTGTGGCCCAGGGAAGCACGGAGGGCCCGACCCGGCTTCCAGATCTGAACCCCTCTGCAGGCCGGACGGCTGAGCCGCTGGTGAGAGCCATCTACCTCGCTGCACGTATATCTCCATGGACTGCCTCCATCATCCTGTCACCTGCCCTCTTGCAGCCCCACAAAGCTTTCCTTGAGCTCGCCCTACATAGCACTCTGTCCAGCCCTCCCGGGTACGCAGAGCTCGCATCTCAGGCGTCATCTATGTGGTGAAATCCCCACATAGACTAGCCACGTCGTAAGCAGCTGGGCACAGCGTCTACCCGTCTATGGGCTCTGCTGTTGAGAAAGCGGCCTCAGAAATAAGCCCCGATGATGAAAAACATCCTGGATGAAATATGACCACAGACTTCTGGGCTCCAACTCCACTCAGCCTCTCCTTCCCAGGGCAGAAATCCACCCCCTGAGCACGTAGCTTTACGGCACCAGGATCTCCCGGCAGTATGCCCTCCCTTGTACATTATTATCCCCTGTTTCCCTTAGCGCTGGCTACATCCACAAAACCTTCTCTTTACTCAGGCAAGAAAATACCCCCAGTAACATTACGTGGCAGTTACATTGGTGCGTCTTAGCCAAAGATATCAAATCACTTTTCTTAAGTATCATTGCCCCATTTCACAGCTGGGGAAACTGAGGCACAGAGCAGCGGTGACTTGACCATATCACACAGCAAGTCAATGGCTCAGATGGGACTAGCAAGCAAACCACTGGATTCCCAGTCTAGTACTTAGACCTCTAGACCATGCTCTCAATGTTAGGAACACGCCCCAAGAGACGTGCTCAGATAACTTGAATATATTCCCAGAGCAGGGCTTCTGGGTTCGTTCCCTGAGTCCCAATCCTGTGCTCTCACCCCTAGGTAATACGCTCCTCCTAGAACTGAGAAGAGAGCCCAGGAGTCCTGACTCCCAGCCTCCCTCCCTGAGTTGAGGATAGAACTCAAGAGAAGAATGAAATGGAAAAACTCCAACTGACCCTTTTTCCACTGGACACTGCAGTTCGCTCGAAACGGAAACATTTGGATTCACCGAAATTTTGTCTTCAGATAAAAAGAAAAAAATTCCGACAATGTCACATTTTTAACATTTTCGGAGCCAAATGGTTCACGTTTTCTTTTCAAAATGACTTCGCTTTTTGAAATTTGTATTTTGTGTTACGGTGGGTGCGTGTTGTAACGCAAGATAACGTTGTTGAAGCAGCAATTGAAATGAAACCCCTTTTTTCAAAATGAAACATTTCCATCGGCCCCAATATGATTTTTTCCCCCTGAAATTTTTTCCACAGAGAATTTTGAAAGTTTTGGGTTTCATTCGTAAGTGGAATGAAAACAAAGTTTGAAATCATGGACGTCCTTTGCCAGGAATCTTGATTCCTACTCACAAGCTCTAGCTACTAGATAACACTGCCCTGGGAAGAGAACCCAGATGTCCAAATTCCAGCTTCCTGGTCTACCCATTAGCTCTTGAGCTAAGAAGAGACCAGGAGTTCTGACTCCTAGGCCCATACAAGGAGGATTGGGCCAAAAGAAATCTGATGAGGTTCAACAAGGACAAGTGCAGAGTCCTGCATTTAGGATGGAAGAATCCCATGCACCACTACAGGCTGGGGACCGCCTGGCTAAGCAGCAGTCCCGCAGAAAAGGACCTGGGGATTACAGTGGACGAGAAGCTGGATATGAGTCAGCAGTGTGCCCTTGTTGCCAAGAAGGCTAACGGTATTTTGGGCTGCATTAGTAGGAACATTGCCAGCAGATCGAGGGAAGTTATTATTCCCCTCTATTCGGCACTGGTGAGGCCACATCTGGAGTATTGCTTCCAGTTTTGGGCCCCCCACTACAAGAAGGATGTGGACAAATTGGAGAGAGTCCAGCAGAGGGCAACGAAAATGATCAGGGGGCTGAGGCACATGACTTACGAGGAGAGGCTGAGGGTGTGACGGGTTCGCTCACAGAGATCCCCTTGGGACTGTCACCTGATGTGCTGAAGTTACCTCTGAGCCCGTTTTCCCTGCCAGCTTGGGACTCCAGAACCCTGCCTCGTTGAGCCAGACACGCTAGCCTGCTGCAACACAGACCCAGGTCTGGTCCACGCCGCCAAAGCTGCAGGCTTAACTGAAAACAGCTCAGCAGGTTACCTGCCTCCAGCACCCAGACACCCAGCTTCCAATGGGATCCAAACCCCAAATAAATCCGTTTTACTCTGTATAAAGCTCAAACAGGATAAACTCATAAATTGTCTGCCCTCTATAACACTGATAGAGAGATATATAAAGCTGTTTGCTCCCCCAGGTATTAATCACTTACTCTGGGTTTATCAATCAGGGCAGGCTCCAGGCAACAGCCGACCAAGCACGTGCTTGGGGCGGCATCTGGTAAGGGGCGGCCAATCTTGGGGTGGCGGGGGGGTGCTCAGGGTTTTTGGTTTCGGCGGCTGGGCATGTGGGGGGCGCTGGGGGGGTCGGATTCAGCAGCGGCACTCCGCGGGGGGGGGGTGGCGGCGCAGCGGGGCACTCCGCGGGGGTGTGTGTTCAGGAGCACGGCTCGGCGGTGGCGGTGTTTGGTGGCGTGGCGCTCGGTGTGTGGCGGCGGGGGGGTTAGGCAGCTTGGCACTCGGCAGGGGGGTTCAGCAGCGCGGTGCTCCACGGGGGGGGTGTTCGGCGGCGCTCTACGGGGGGCTGGGGGGTTCGGTGGTGCTCGGCGGGGGGGGTTGGCAGCACAGCGTTTGGTGGCGCTCCGCGGGGGGGGGGTGTGTTCGGCAGCGCTCCGCGGCGGGGGGGGGTTAGGCGGCGCTCTGCGGGGGGCTGGTGGATTTGGCGGGGGTGGTTCAGCAGCACGGCGCTCCATGGGGGGGGTGTTTGGCGGTGCTCCGCGGGGGGCTGGGGGTGTTCGGTGGAGGGGGGTTCGGCGGCGCGGTGCTCTGCGTGGGGGGGATGTCATGGTGCTGAGGGGGTGTGTTATGGCGGCGTTATGGAGGGCAGCACTCTTTTTTTTTGCTTGGGGCGGCAAAAAAGTTAGAGCCAGCCCTGTTATCAATAAACAAAAGTGATTTCATTGAGTATAAAAAGTAGGATTTCAAGTAATAACAGAGAGAACAAAGTAAGTCACCAAGCAAAATAAAGCAAAACCACGCAAGTCTAAGCCTAATACATTAAGAAACTGATTACTGGTAAAATCTTACCCTCAGAGATGTTCCAATAAGCTTCTTTTACAGACTAGACTCCTTCCTAGTCTGGGCCCAATCCTTTCCCTGGTACAGCTCTTGTTAGTTCCAGCAGACATCTTAGGTGGAAAATGGGTGTTCTCATGACTGGAACCTCCTTTGTTCTGTTCCACCCCCTTATATACCGTTGGCACAAAGCGGGAATCTTTTGTCTTTCTGGGTCCCCACCCTTCCTTCTAAATGGAAAAGCACCAGGTTTAAGATGGATTCCAGTATCATGTGACCTGGTCACATGTCCTGTGAGACCTAATTCTTCATAACCCATGTCAGGTACACAGGAAGGCGTGCAGGTAAATAAACCCATTTAGAACCAATTGTCCTAGTCAATGGGAGCCATCAAGATTCGAAGCCACCATTAAAGGCCCACATAATTACAATAGGACCTCAGAGTTATACTTTATATTTCTAGTTTTAGATACAAGAATGACACATACATACACATAGGATGACCACACTCAGTAGACTATAAGCTTTGTTATGATACCTTACAAGAGACCTTTTGCATGAAGCATATTCCAGTTACATTATATTCACGCTCATAAGCGTATTTCCATAAAACACTATGGAGTGCAACGTCACAGAGGGGACTGGGCTTATTTAGTCTGCAGAAGAGGACAGTGAGGGGGGATTTGATAGCTGCCTTCAACTACCTGAAGGGGGGTTCCAAAGAGGATGGAGCTCGGCTGTTCCCAGTGGTGGCAGATGACAGAACAAGGAGTAATGGTCTCAAGTTGCAATGAGGGAGGTCTAGGTTGGATATTAGGAAACACTATTTCATTAGGAGGGTGGTGAAGCACTGGAATGGGTTACTTAGGGAGGTGGTGGAATCTCCTTCCTTAGAGGTTTTTAAGGCCCGGCTTGACAAAGCCCTGGCTGGGATGATTTAGTTTGTGTTGGTCCTGCTTTGAGCACAGGGTTGGACTAGATGACCTCCTGAGGTCTCTTCCAACCCTAATCTTCTATGATTCTATGATAAGACCAACCTCCCCACCCCATGTCCCACTTTCAGTTCCTGAATAGATAAGATTGCAACTTCCCCTGTTGTTTCCTGTCCATTGCTGGGGTGTTATTTGGGTACTCTGGTAATAAACACGTAGTAGATGCTCAGAGACCGTCCTGAGCAGAGGAAGCAGAATTGTCCCAAGAACAGGAGCGCCGAGCTAAAGCCCTCTGAAAAGAAGCCCTAGTCAAAACTGTGTCACTCAGCAAACTTCCTCTGAGAAAGATCACAACCGGATAAAGTAGGGGCAGTTTCCTTGCCTGGTAAGAGAAGGCAGTGGCATAATGAGGAAGCAGCTTATCGCCCACTTTGTAGGTAAGTTGGCAAGGAATTGTGTTATTTTCTTCCAATGGGGGCTTGGCAAAAACCAAACTTAACTTAAGCTCTTTGGGGCAGGGACTGTCTTTTCGTTCTGTGTTTGTACAGCGCCTAGCACTGCGGGGGCCCAATCCATAATTGAGGCTCGTGGGTGCAATCAATCCTTGTTACCGGTTGAGTTGAAACCTCATGGAAATTGGTGTGTGAAGATAATTGTAAGAGACTTTGTAGGGGGACCCACCTACAACAAGGCAGGATGGAAACTGCCCAGAAACTAGCACCGTGTGGGCAGAAGGTACCACCTGGGTATTATTCTGACCAGGTGTGTGTGTGTGACTGTTAGGCATAGAGTTAATCTAGCGGCGGGGGGAGTGGCAGACAAGAAACCGGGGGAGACTCAGAGACAGAGGAAGAAAGCCGAACAGGAGCTTGTAGGCACGGTTTGAACAGGGCTGGATTCACTTCTTGTGGGCCCGGCGCCAGACATATTTGTGGGACCCCATTGGGGAAATAGGGCATGTGATGGGGGGCGGTCCGCAGAGTGAGGGGCTGGTTGGGGGCAATGAGATGCAAAGCAGTGGGACTGGCCCCCCTCAGCCCAGCACAAGGGCACTGTTTACAAACCCACCACTGCTAGACGCACACTGGCCCGTTCAGCCCTGCACTGCCAGTGTGGCCCTTCCACACCGCCCCCCTTCCCAATGACCTGCCCTTATGCCAGCGCCTCCCCCACAGAGCCGTATGTCCAGCGCCCCCTCGCCCAGACACCTCCCCCGCAGATCCCTGTGCCCAGCGCCCCCTCGTCCAGACACCTCCCCCGCAGATCCCTGTGCCCAGCGCCCCCTCGTCCAGACACCTCCCCCGCAGATCCCTATGTCCAGCGCCCCCTCGCCCAGACACCTCCCCCGCAGATCCCTATGTCCAGCGCCCCCTCGCCCAGACACCTCCCCCGCAGATCCCTATGCCCAGCGCCCCCTCGCCCAGACACCTCCCCCGCAGATCCCTGTGCCCAGTGCCCCCGGACCCGCTATGCCCAGCAGCCCCTGCCCAGAGACCCCTCCCCCTGGCCCCCCACCACAAATGCTCAGCACCCTGCACACCATACCCCCTGCCCAGCCCCCCCCCACAGATCCCCTCCTGTCCAGCACCCGCTTCACAGTCCCACCATCACAGCTGGACAGCGCCCCGTATTCCTGAGGGAATTCTGCATCAAACTCTGTGCATAATATTTTAAAATTCTGCAAATTTTTCTTCACAATAAATAAATGTGGAGGCTCCACCATGGCAGTGGGGAGCACAGGCCACTGGCTGCATGGAGGTGGGAGATCACCCTGCAGCCTCCTCCGCCCCCCTGGGACAGGGACTTGGCAGTGAGACTGAACCTGACCCTGACCCAGCACAAGGGCCAGGCCTGCCACAGAACCGCCCTGGGCCCTGCCCCTTTTGCGCCAGGCACACCAGATGTGGGCAGGGAGTCTCAGCCCGGCAGCAGGATCCGAGTGCAGAGGGATTTAGTGTGGGGGATCCAGATGGGGGTAAGAGGGTTCTGTGGGGGGCAGTCTGGGTGCAGGCAGCTCACTGGGGGATCTGGATGCACAGGGAGGTGCCAGGTGCAGGGGCAATGGTAGTCTGCAGGGGGGACCAAGTGAAAGTGGTAGGAGCTCAGCAGGGTGGCGTGGGAGGTGTCTGGGTGCAGGGGAGGTGGGGTTCATTTGGGTGGGGGTCCAGGTGTACGTGGTTGGGGCTCAGTGGGGAGGGTGTCTGGGGGGGCTCAGCGGGGTAGTACAGATGCAGGGGAGATGGGGCTTGTCAGGGTGAGGGTTTGATGGGCCTGCTTAACGGGAGAGCCCCAGCTGCTGCCAAGGGGATCCGCATGCTGGGTCCCCGCTTCCCCTATCCCCTTCCCTTCTCCATCCCATGCCCCTTTCCCACCGCTCCATCTCCTCCCCATCCCTTCCAACCCCCTTCCTTCCCCCCTGCCCCCACTTCCCCCGTTCCCTTCTCTTCCCCACTGCTCCATCTCCTCCCCATTCCATCCAACCCCCTTCCTTCCCCCTGCCCCCACTTCCCCCGTCCCCTTCTCTTCCCCACTGCTCCATCTCCTCCCCATCCCATCCAACCCCCTTCCTCCCCCCTGCCCCCACTTCCCCCGTTCCCTTCTCTTCCCCACTGCTCCATCTCCTTCCCATCCCACTGCTTTCCTTTCCGCCTGCCCCCACATCCCCCGTTCCCTTCTCTTCCCCACTGCTCCATCTCCTCCCCATCCAACCCCCTTCCTTCCCCCCTGCCCCCACTTCCCCTGTCCCCTTCTCTTTCCCACTGCTCCATTTCCTCCCCATCCCATCCAACCCCCTTCCTTCCCCCCTGCCCCCACTTCCCCCGTCCCCTTCTCTTCCCCACTGCTCCATCTCCTCCTCATCCAACCCCCTTCCTTCCCCCCTGCCCCCACTTCCCCCGTCCCCTTCTCTTCCCCACTGCTCCATCTCCTCCCCATCCAACCCCCTTCCTTCCCCCCTGCCCCCACTTCCCCCATCCCCTTCTCTTCCCCACTGCTCCATCTCCTCCCCATCCAACCCCCTTCCTTCCCCCCTGCCCCCACTTCCCCCGTCCCCTTCTCTTCCCCACTGCTCCATCTCCTCCCCATCCCATCCAACCCCCTTCCTTCCCCCCTGCCCCCACTTCCCCTGTTCCCTTCTCTTCCCCACTGCTCCATCTCCTCCTCATCCAACCCCCTTCCTTCCCCCCTGCCCCCACTTCCCCCATCCCCTTCTCTTCCCCACTGCTCCATCTCCTCCCCATCCAACCCCCTTCCTTCCCCCCTGCCCCCACGTCCCCCATCCCCTTCTCTTCCCCACTGCTCCATCTCCTCCCCATCCCTCCCCCTTCCTTCCCGCCTGCCCCCACTTCCCCCGTCCCCTTCTCTTCCCCACTGCTCCATCTCCTCCCCATCCCTCCCCCTCCTCCCCCCTACCCCCACTTCCCCCATCCCCTTCTCTTCTCCACTGCTCCATCTCCTCCCCATCCCACCCCCTTCTTCTCCCTGCCCCCACTTCCCCCGTCCCCTTCTCTTCCCCACTGCTCCATCTCCTCCCCATCCCATCCAACCCCCTTCCTCCCCCCTGCCCCCACTTCCCCCGTTCCCTTCTCTTCCCCTCTGCTCCATCTCCTTCCCATCCCACTGCTTTCCTTTCCGCCTCCCCCCACATCCCCCGTTCCCTTCTCTTCCCCACTGCTCCATCTCCTCCCCATCCAACCCCCTTCCTTCCCCCCTGCCCCCACTTCCCCCGTCCCCTTCTCTTCCCCACTGCTCCATCTCCTCCCCATCCCTCCCCCTTCCTTCCCCCTGCCCTCACTTCCCTCGTCCCCTTCTCTTCCCCACTGCTCCATCTCCTCCCCATCCAACCCCCTTCCTCCCCCTGCCCCCACTTCCCCCGTTCCCTTCTCTTCCCCACTGCTCCATATCCTCCCCATCCAACCCCCTTCCTTCCCCCCTGCCCCCACTTCCCCCGTCCCCTTCTCTTCCCCACTGCTCCATATCCTCCCCATCCCTCCCCCTTCCTTCCCGCCTGCCCCCACTTCCCCCGTCCCCTTCTCTTCCCCACTGCTCCATCTCCTCCCCATCCCTCCCCCTCCTCCCCCCTACCCCCACTTCCCCCATCCCCTTCTCTTCTCCACTGCTCCATCTCCTCCCCATCCCACCCCCTTCTTCTCCCTGCCCCCACTTCCCCCGTCCCCTTCTCTTCCCCACTGCTCCATCTCCTCCCCATCCCATCCAACCCCCTTCCTCCCCCCTGCCCCCACTTCCCCCGTTCCCTTCTCTTCCCCACTGCTCCATCTCCTTCCCATCCCACTGCTTTCCTTTCCGCCTGCCCCCACATCCCCCGTTCCCTTCTCTTCCCCACTGCTCCATCTCCTCCCCATCCAACCCCCTTCCTTCCCCCCTGCCCCCACTTCCCCTGTCCCCTTCTCTTTCCCACTGCTCCATTTCCTCCCCATCCCATCCAACCCCCTTCCTTCCCCCCTGCCCCCACTTCCCCCGTCCCCTTCTCTTCCCCACTGCTCCATATCCTCCCCATCCCTCCCCCTTCCTTCCCCCCTGCCCCCACTTCCCCCGTCCCCTTCTCTTCCCCACTGCTCCATCTCCTCCCCATCCAACCCCCTTCCTTCCCCCCTGCCCCCACTTCCCCCGTCCCCTTCTCTTCCCCACTGCTCCATATCCTCCCCATCCCTCCCCCTTCCTTCCCCCCTGCCCCCACTTCCCCCATTCCCTTCTCTTCCCCACTGCTCCATCTCCTCCCCATCCCACCCCCTTCCTCCCCCCGGCCCCCACTTCCCCCGTTCCCTTCTCTTCCCCACTGCTCCATCTCCTCCCCATCCCACCCCCTTCCTCCCCCCGGCCCCCACTTCCCCCGTTCCCTTCTCTTCCCCACTGCTCCATCTCCTTCCCATCCCACCGCTTTCCTTTCCGCCTGCCCCCACTTCCCCCATTCCCTTCTCTTCCCCACTGCTCCATCTCCTCCCCATCCCATCCTCCTCCCACTGCTCCATCGCCATCCCATGCCCCTTTCCCACTGCTCCATCTCCTCCCCATCCCATCCAACCCCCTTCCTTCCCCCCTGCCCCCACTTCCCCTGTCCCCTTCTCTTCCCCACTGCTCCATCTCCTCTCCAGGCTTGGGGGGACGGGGGGGAACCACCCCCCAGCATGCCTCCGAGCTGGTGGAGCAGAGCGGAGCAGGCTGGGGACGGGTCGCTCCACTTCCTGCTTCCCGGTGATTGCAGGGTGGGACCGACCCCGCACTAACAGGGCGACGGGAAGTGGAGCGACCTGACCCCAGCCCACTCGGCTGTGCTCCCCTGACTCCCAGCCTTGGCACTGGGGGGGGCAGAGAGGGGGGAACTGCTCCCCAGCACTCATCAGCAGCGTGGAGGGGACTGGGGCCGGGTCGCTCCTCCACTTACCATCCTCGGGGGAAGGGCTGGAGTGGGGGTGGGGTGCAGCAGGGGGGGGGTAGCTTTCCTGGCCGGCCCAGCCGGCTGGGGGATCGGGCTGGCCAGGCCAGGGCCCCTTCTGATTGTGGGCCTGGCACCATGGTAAACCCGGTACTGGGGTATGGCCCTGGGAGAAGACCGGAGACAGCTTTTGAGTTTGGTGCTGGCTAAAGAGGCTTGGGATTGTAAGAAAAGAAGGTTTCAGAGGGGTAGCCGTGTTAGTCTGTATCAGCTAAAACAATGAGGAGTCCTTGTGGCACCTTAGAGACTAACACATTTATTTGGGCATAAGCTTTTGTGGGCTAAAACATCCGATGAAGTGGGTTTTAGCCCACGAAAGCTTATGCCGAAATACATTTGTTAGTCTCTAAGATGCCACAAGGACACCTGTTGTTTTTTTTTTTTTTTTTAAGAAAAGAAGTTATCCCTGGTTTTTGGTCCCTCCTGCATTTGGAGAAGCAGGACTTGTAACTTAACCAGATTGGAACAAAGGAAATACCAGAGTCCAGCATCAGTTTCTGCTCCCAGGGCCCAGAACTCTGACCAGCCGCTCGGGTTGCAAAGGAGCAACAATAATTGTCATTGTGTTGGGATCTTTGAGGGGTGGTAGGGTCTTTCAGTGATGGGTGTTCAGCCCAGATCTGAGACTTTTCATATAAATGTTTATTTGATCAATGACCCGGAGAAACACGTAGAATCGTTACTGAGAAAGTCTGCAGAAGGCACGCAGATTGGGGAAGTGGTAATAAGGAAGAGGACGGGTCAGGGATACAGAGAAATCTGGATCCCTCGGTAAGCTGGGTGCAATCAAACAGAAAGTTGGCCATACTTACAGCATGGGGGGCTCCCTCCTGAGAAGCAGGGACTCAGACAGAGGCTTGGGGGTCATGGTGGATAATCAGCTGAACGTGAGGTCTCAGTGTGACCCTGTGACTAAAAGGGCTAATGTGGTCCTGGGATGCATGAACAGGGGAATCTCAAGTTGGCGAGAGAGGTTATTATTTTACTCTGTATTTGGCCCTGGTGTGACCCCTGCTGGAATTCTTTGTCCAGTTTTGGGGGGCCACAATTCAAGAAGGGTGTCGAAAAAATTGGAGATGGTTCAGAGAAGAGCCCTGAGAAGATGAAAGGTTTGGAAAACTTGCCTTGTAGAAAAAGACTCAGGAGCTCGATCTATTAAGCTTAATAAAGAGAAGGTTAAAGGGTGACCTGATCCCAGTCTATAAGTACCAACATGGGAAATAAATATTTGAGCATGGGCTTTTCAGTCTAGCGGACAAATGTCTAACAAGATCCAGTGGCTGGAAGTTGAAGCTAGACAAATGGCAATTAACCAACGGGGCCACCTACCAAGGGTCATGGTGGATTCTCCAGCACTAGAAAGCTTTAAATCAAGGTTGGATGTTTTTCTAAAAGATCTGCTCTTGTTCAAACAAGAATTAATTCAGGGAAGTTCTATAGCACATATCACACAGGAAGTCAGACTAGATGTTCACAGTTGCCTCCAAATCTATTAATACACCAGTGGCTGGCCACGCTGGGTGTCCCTGGGGTGTTTTTATTATTAATCACAGATGGCTAATCATGAAGGATTCATTGGTGTTTGTAGCGTGTGGACTTGATTATTAGTGGTTTGTTATTAATTGTTGCACGTCGATTATGAATGATTGCTCGTGGGTGGCTGCAGGGCCGGCTCCAGCTTTTTCGCCGCCCCAAGTGGCGAAGAGAAAAAAAATAAAGCCGCGATTGGCGGCACTTTGGTGGCTGCTCTACCGTGTTGCTTCATTCTTTGGTGGCAATTCGGCAGCCGGTCCTTCCCTCTGAGAGGGACTGAGGGACCCGCCGCTGAAGTCCCGGACGTGCCTCCCCTTTCCTTTGGCCGCCCCAAGCACCTGCTTCCTGTGCTGGTGCCTGGAGCCAGCCCTGGGTGGCTGTTGTTAATCGACACATTATTAAGGTTATTGTCATGGCCCTGGTATGTCACAGCTAGGTGTGTGTGTAGCTAAATAGCAAAAGACACTTCCTGCCCTAAAATGCTGAGTCTCTTTAAGCCCTGATTAATCCCAGCATCCCCCGGCCTTTAACAGTTATGGGGGGCTGCTTGGGTGAAGATCATTGGAGGATCGGGGCCTTAGCTTAAGAAGAAGTGGGTAAAGGGAACTGAGCGGAAGGGTGGGGCAGGGGGACAAGGTAAGACTGGCACAAGTGGGAGGAGTTGTGTTCATGGCTTTCTAGGCGTAGGGGGTTTGTTTGTTAATGGGCACAAGCAAATCACCAGTCTCACCTGAGCACCTGCTGGGAGTGTCATCCATCCTGGGTGCCAAGCGTAGCCAAGCAGGCGTTTGTGGATCACAGTAGCACCTGAGCGCCTTTGTTGAGCTGGGCCCCTGAGCCTTAACTGCAAGACCCCTGTTTGTCTCAGTGGCGCGACTGTAGACAGGCACCCGAGAGCCCACGAGCCCCAGAGCCTTGTGGTGACTTACGATGCTACTTGGAGCAGCCAGTTAATGAATTGAAGGTCGAGTCGGTGAGGCTGCCTCAGGACACAGGACTGGAAGGGACCTCCCAGGTCACCCAGTCCGGTCGGGGGCATAGCCAGAGGTGGGCTCTGCCCCATCCAGTTAGCACCTCGGCTCACCCAGATCTGAGTCTGCGAATGCAGAAGTTGAGAGCGGCATGGGTGTGGATTAGGAGCTCCTGGCTGAAGACTCTTGGCCTGTCTGAGGAACATCACGTGCAGCAGAGAGCGGTGCAGCCCGGCCAGCCTCTGCCCCCACACAGGTGGCAATTGGCCCTCCGGGTTAATCCGTGCCTGCCTGTGGGGTTGTGGGACTCGACCCACTCCACTGGCCAGCCCAGCCCCCAGCTCCCCGCACTCCCCCTTCCAATCCTGCCCCCAGCAATCAAATCTAACACGCAGTCACACAGTAACATGCAGCATAAAGGATTTGCTGTGACGTCAGACCTCTGGTCATTGCCCAGCCCCCACGAACGGGGGCCCACCCAATTTCCGCTCTGCGTTTTGTCTCCGCAAAGATTCGCTCCCCAAAACCGAGGGTGGGGGAAGCAAGGGGGTGCCTGACACCCAGGTGTGAGAGAGGTCGGGGCTTTCCGAGCAAACAGGCCTAGATTCAAACTGTTTGTAGAAGATAAAGATGGGAGAGGGGAGAATTGGGGGGCGGCGGGGCCCAGCCTCACCTGAGACTGATCAGCTGGGGGTCAGGTGTTTATAAAACCCAGCGAATGGCTCAGCTGGGGCGGGCTGGAGAATTGCAAGAAGCAGGAGGTCTGGGGGAAGTGATGGGAAGTCAAGGGAACCCCTTGGATCAGGAGAAGGGATGGTTTGCAGTGGTCCAGTCCCTCGCTACCACACACAATCCTGCCATATATCCCTGTGTATAAATGTATCCAACTCCACCTTACACCCAGGTAGGCTGCAACAGAGGGTCCTGTGGCACCTTTAAGACTAACAGAAGTAGTTTGCCCCCACTAGTCCCATTGGGAGGCTGATCCAGAACCTCCCTCCTCTGCTAGTTAAAAAAATCTTCTTGTATTTTCTAGCCTGAAACTTCCAGCCCCCTTGTTGGATCCAAAATGGAAACTGCCTCGTGTAACCGGCCGTAGCGGGCTGGGCTGCAAATGCCAAGCTCCTCTGCTCGTATTGTGCCTGGCACGGCCCTTTGTTCCTTCGTAAGCGACTGGCGGGAGCTGGGGGAAATGAGGATCAGCCCAGTGTTTTTGTGAACGTTTGGTCCCTTTCTTTTGAAATCAAACGGCACCACGTGCCTCGGCCTCTCTGAGTTCCCGGTGAGGGCGGAGGAGAGAGCCTCAAAAGAATCCCTCTGTGCGGGGGCGGCTCCCATGCAACTGACAGCAGGAATCTTCTGAGATTTCCACCTGCCTTCCCAGCTCCAGAGGGGGTTAGACCGAGCCGCCGGGCTTCTGGTTGTCCCAGCCAAGGCGCGTTTCTGAACCTCTGGGGGGCTCAGCTGTCCCTGGACTTGGTGAGCGCTCACCGCTTTCTAGCTTACAGAGAAATAGACAGATCGCCACGCAGTGGGGACACTGGGGCCGTGGGAGGAGTGAGTGCCTGAGAACGTCTCTCTCGTGTAGGGGCCCACAGAATGAGCTGATCTCGTGTATCCTTCCTTGGTGCCCACTCAGGCTAAACTCCTGCTGGGGGTGAGGGCCAGATCCTCAGCTGCTCACGGCAGTCAGGAGTGCCACGCTGATTTACACCGCCTGGGGATTGGTTCCTGAGTTCAGTACCTGGGGATCTGGCCCGTTGAAAACGTGTGACTCTGATAGGTTACGTTCCGGTAGTGCTAAGGGGTCTCAGCCATGATCAGCTGTGTGGACACCAAGGCTGTTCTGAGAGTTTATAATCAAACTGGGAAAGCCGGATCCAGGGGAAACAGAGAGGAGGAGCGACTTGGCTGAGGTCAACCAACAGAGCCAGGAGTAGAACCAAACAACCACCCTCCCCCGGGACCTACTGCTCTACCCACTAGGCCACCCAGCCTCCTCCAGGGTAACTGTATTAAAACCCAGTGCAATACCAATCCTGGGTTGTTTCTCCTCTTTCAGGCTTTTGCTGGCTCGTCTGCTTCAAGGGGACTCAGCATTTCTCCAGTGCTCGTAAGTTGATGCCTAGAAACCTGGACAAAATCTCCAGATCCGAACCTCAGCGTGGCCTGCAACTGGAGGGGGGCTTTGAACGGGCAAAGAACTTTCCATCCCATTTCCTCCTCCCCGTTCCCCACGTTTCTGTGTATTTTTCCTCTTTCTTCTTTTTCATTCCCTTCTGCTCTCTTGCGCTGTGTCCCCGCTCCTCCGCTGGCAGCTAAACAGGGCTGCGTTTTAATTCAATGTCCAGCCCTGGTTCCTTCTTCATTTCCCAGTGAACAGGTGCGACGATCCAATGCTCTGCCCTGATCACGCAACGTGCACCAACGCTCTCCAGGGCTACTACTGCACCTGCCGACCTGGGTTCGTATCCACTTCGGGGGCCATGAAGTTCACCGACCCAGCCGTCCGTTGCCATGGTGAGTGTGAGCCCTGGAGCTAAGGGAGGGGGAGCTCTGTACTGGGGACACTTCCATGGAGTCGCTCTGGAGCGTGCGATGAAGATAATACATCAGGTACTAGAGAAAAGAGTATCAGGGACTGGGAAGCGTGATGCGGTGACTAAGAGAGCCAGGCCAGGCCAATATGTGGCGATGGAGATTTAACGACTTGGCTTCCTGCAATCTGGCCATCAGCAACCCCAGGAATGGCCCGTCACACTGGAAAGCAGCAATGGAAGTTAGAGACGGTGCAAACTGCACAAAGCCGGGGGTGGGGAAGCTGAGCAACCCGGACTGCTGCTAACTGCGACTGGACAGGGGATGGATCCCTCGATCCCTGCCCTGTTCTCTTCATTCCCTCTGAAGCACCTGGCACCGGCCACTGTTGGAAGACAGGGTCCTGGGCTAGATGGACCATTGGTCTGACCCAGTGTGGCCGTTCTTGTGGTCTTCATCCAAGTGTAGGAAGTGTTGTCTCCACCCTCACCCTGATTTAAATCAAATCCACCCTGGAGGGGGGATCAGGCATGGGGAGGAGACTGGGACTGGCTGGGCAAGGAGATGGGCTTTTCCTTTCCTGGCTTCAGGGGAGGGGGCTGGAGGCCTTTTCTTGCTTCTTCACCTGATGCCTTCAGAAGAGAGTCCAGCTGCCTTGATCTTACCTCCCCATCCACCTATTCTTCTAGGCCCACTCTTCCTCACTTGCTGGGAGGCTTAACGAAGGAATATGAAGCACATTGAAGATATAAGGCAAAAGGGGCAAAGCTTATTAATTAATTTAATTGTTTCTTCTTCATTTCCCAGCTGACAGGTGCGTGGATTCATCTCTCTGTCCTGCTTATGCAACCTGTGACAACGTCCCCGGGAGCTACCAGTGCACCTGCAAACGTGGGTTTGCATCTAGCTCTGGGGAGCAGCACTTCACTGACGGAACAGTGAAGTGCAACGGTGAGTGTGAGCTCCTGAACCCAGCTAGGAGAAGGGGAGCCATGTAGTAGGGCCACTGCTATGTAGCTTGCACTAGTGTCACCGGGAGTGGCACTTCCACTTGCAGTGAAGGTTCGGTATTGAGTACTTCGCTGACTGGAAAGCGTGATGCAGTGACTAAGAGGGATATATGTGGCCAAGGAGATTTAGTGACTTGGCTTCCCCCGCCTGTCAATCTGTCCCTCCCCAAACCACAGGCCAGCCAATCAAATGGAAAAGCCATAGTGCAGTCTGCACCCAGCCTTGGAGCAGGGCAGGGTGGCATGGGGATGGGTGGCTGAATTCCTCCCAGAGCAGCCCAGGGTGTAGAAAAAGTCCCCTCCAGCCCTGATTCCATTCCTTGTATGGAGGGGAGGAGCATATTATGGCCCCGCCTCCTTCCCACCCACTTTTGGGACAGCATGATCCACCAGGAGGAATATGGCGGAAAGCGTGATCCTTGCGGAGGCCTGGTGGGAGGTTCCTTGTGGGCTCCCTCCTCCTGTGCACCCATTTCGGGGACACTCACAATACAGCCCCTAAAATGGATAAAAGAAAATGGGTTTTTTTACATGCTGCAGTATTAACCTGTAGAACTCCCTGCCACAGTATCCCATAGAGGCTGCAAATTGATCAGGTTTTGAAGACAGATTAGACTTTGATATAAATAATGAGAACATCTGAAATGATCGCCAGAAGCATCTAGTACCAGCCACTGTTGAAAGCAGGATTCTGGGCTAGATGGGTCACTGCTCTGAACCAGCTCTGGCCCAGAGCAGAGCGATGGATCCAAAAGGCCCCTGAGGCTGGTGGAAAGACTCTCCCTGACTCCAATGGGCTTTGGATGAGGGTGTGGGCGGCCCCTGGCAGTAAATCCCTGGAGTTCTAGCATCACGCAGGTCCAACCTGGATTCCCTCCCCTAGATATTGACGAATGCTCCCGGGACCCATCGCCCTGCGGCCCCAGCTCCATCTGCACCAACACACGGGGCAGTTACACCTGCACGTGTCCCCCAGGCTACCTCCCCCGCAGCCAGCCTGGCATCCCGTTCAGCTGCACAGGTGAGCGTCCCGGGCGAGGGCTGTGGGTGGAGCTCTGGGGTGGGAGGCTGAGGCCGGCTCTCCGGTCGTCCCGCAGACGAGAGCGAGGGTCTGAGCGGCTCTGCCTGCCCAGCCTTGTGTGCGACTGTCTCCAGAGCCCCGGGGAGTGGGGCGAGCTGGCTGTGTCTTCACTGCTGGCTCCACAGTGTTGCTCAGTGGGTCGGGCGACTGCCAGGGAATGAGGAGACGGGAGTTCCAGTCCCTGCCCTGCTCCTGACTTCCTGAGTCTCTGCCCCTCTCCTGGCCTCTGCCCCCTTCGCACTTTGTCTTGTTGGACTGTAAGTTCTCACTGTGTCTGTGCAGCCCCCAGCGCAGTGGGGCCTCTAGGTGCTACCGTAATGCATGTAATAAACACACCGACTAATTCCAAATCATCTCCTGGCAGATGTGGATGAATGTGCCCCAAACCCTGCAATCTGTGGGCCCAATGCCTCCTGCATCAACACACCTGGGAGCTACACCTGCCAGTGCTCACCAGGGCACCGTCCGTCCATGCCAGGGCCTTGGGTACCCGGAACAACCCGCTGCACAGGTGACCATCCAAGACACCTTCCCCGCCCTCTCACTGTAACCCTTGCCCATGAGAAGGACAAAATCTGATCCCCCAGCCTGGTTTTAAACAGTTTCTCTGCCCAATAAGGGTGATGCTCACTAGGGGAACACAGAACACAGACAGAGAAAAGAACAGGAGTACTTGTGGCATCTTAGAGACTCACAAATTTATTTGAGCATAAGCTTTCGTGGGCTACAGCCCACTTCTTCAGATGCATAGAATGGAACCTATATTGAGGAGATATATATACACACATACAGGGAGCATGAACAGGTGGGAGTTGTCTTACCAACTCTGAGAGGCCAATTAAGTAAGAGAAAAGCAAACAAACTTTTGAAGTGATAATCAAGCTAGCCCAGTACAGACAGTGTGATAAGAAGTGTGAGAATACTTACAAGGGGAGATAGAGTCAACGTTTGTAATGGCTCAGCCATTCCCAGTCCTTATTCAATCCTGAGTTGATTGTATCTAGTTTGCATATCAATTCCAGCTCAGCAGTCTCTCGTTGGAGTCTGGTTTTGAAGTTTTTCTGTTGTAAGATAGCCACCCGCAGGTCTGTCACTGAATGACCAGACAGGTTAAAGTGTTCTCCCACTGGTTTTTGAGTATTATGATTCCTGATGTCAGATTTGTGTCCATTAATTCTTTTGCGTAGGGACTGTCTGGTACAATGTACATGGCAGAGGGGCATTGCTGGCACATGATGGCATATATCACATTGGTAGATGTGCAGGTGAACGAGCCCCTGATGGTGTGGCCGATGTGATTAGGTCCTATGATGGTGTCACTTGAATAGATATGTGGACAGAGTTGGCATCGGGGTTTGTTACAAGGACAGGTTCCTGGGTCAGTGGTTTTTGTTCAGTGATGTGTGGTTGCTGGTGAGTATTTGCTTCAGGTTGAGGGGTTGTCTGTAAGCGAGGACAGGTCTGTCTCCCAAGATCTGTGAGAGTACAGTGACGGTATAGTTCACAGGTGACTGCTAAACTGTATTATAATGTTCAGCCACCAGGTGGCACCATGCGTAACATACCTGACCTGAGGCGGTACCAGGTGTAGCCGGCTGTGTATTAAAGCACCAAAGGGAACACAGCTCTGGTCTCTCGCTCTGGGATGGAGCCAGTCCACAGTGGGTGCAGGAACTGACCCGTGTGCATCAGCCCGGCAACCGGCTGTGAGCAGATACTCAAGTGGGAGACCCAGGTTCCTGTCCCCTGGTTGCAATGACCGTGTTACCCAACCGGAGAGCTTGAGGGATACCAGCCTTGCAGCCTAGTGGTTAGGGCTCTCTCCGGGGCGATGGGGAGACCCAGGGTCCTACATCAGGCAGAGGGGGGAAATTGACCCTTCGTGTCCCGTATCTCAGGTGCACGCGTTACCCACTGGGCTCTCGCTTCCAAGGGGTTTTGGGGGAGGCGGAACCAGACCCACTCCACTTCTCCTTGGTAAAGGGTGACCAGGCTCCTGGATGTGAATAATCCTGAGAGGAAATCGGCGCCTCCCTCTGACCCAGATCTGGGGTCAGCGAACAGTGGGGCTTACTTGGGTAGTAACCCTAGACCTGGAAGTCACTGGTTTTAGAAGCAGGATTTTTAAACCCTTTGTATCCTGGATGGGGACGCCCAGTGATTTCCTGCACATTTGATTATTTTTTGTTCATTTCCTCCTAGAGGTCGCTTCAAACGATCTGGTGAGGAATTGCGAGAATCGAGGGCTGGACGCGGCTCACGGCTCATCCCCAGACGATGTACGTATCCCAGCATAGTTCACACGCCCCGTTGATCTAGGGACACTCACGGCAAAGGCAGCGTGGGGAACCCCGGCTGAAATTCTTTAAAGTGACTCAGTGATGGTTTTTGGTGCCTGACTTGAGATGCCTTCAAATGGGCCTGAGTGTGCAGGGAGCGGGCGCTCGCCACTTCCTGGGCACCTTTAAGGAACCTCGCATGAGTGCTGCCAAAATCGAGTTGCTTTGGAGAATCTGAGCCCTGGTCGATTTTGTCTGCAGTGCGGCCCTGGACTGCCACAGCAAAGCCACTCACACCTGGTGTTTCTGGCACTGGGGATTTTAATCCAGGGGGTGAAACGTCGTCCTCCCTGCCAGTGAGCGAGCAGCAAAGTGCAGGCTGCAGGAGAATGACAAGAATCATCAAATCTTCAGTGGGTGGAAAACCCCAGTGTAGGAAGCCATAACTCCCCTCTGCCCCCCCAGCAGCACCAGTCCCGATCCCCACGGTAGCAGCAGCAGAACCTCTGGCACCCCAATCCTCCCTTGTCCCTTCTTGCCACCCACAATCCTTTGCATTAGCACTGTGGCTTCAAGCAGGGCGCTGCACAAACCCCCCTTCCTCGGACCAAGATCGGGGCCCCTATTGTGCCAGGTGCTGCATGGACACATAATAAGAGGCAGTCCGTGCCCCCATGACTTACAACGTAAGTGGCAATGTTAGTTGGCCTGCTGTACAGATGGGGAACTGAAACTGTGAGAAGTAAGATGGCTTCATGACTATGCTGCAATTTGAACCCCTGGGTCCCAGCCCCATGCCTTGGCCACAAGAGCAACCTTGCTGCTGTACGATTGAATTTGTGCTGTATTACGGGCTTTTCCTTCTGCTTCGGCCCCCTCCTTCTGCCCTGCACAGGCTGCCTTCTGCACGTTATTGACCTCCACCTTCAGCGTCTTGGGAGACCCCACCGAAAGGAAGAACTCCAACGTCTCTCTGAAGGTAAGAGAAGCCTGGATACTTATCGCAGCTTTCAGTCTCTCTAGACCCTCCTGCATCACCCAGGCCACAGAACCCCACCCCACTGAGCCCTGCATCCAGCCCTATAACTAGGGGGTGGGCAGATCCCAGAATTCCCTGGAAGAGAACAGGGCTGATGCTCGTGGTTCACCAGCATCTTGCTGTAGAGAGATCTAATCGGCGCCACGTAGGCCCGTAGCAGGGCTGGACCGAGGAAACTCAGCTTTAGAGGCATGAGCCGCTGGCGCTTGAGCCAACGGACTGCAGGCCTGAGCCGAAGCCCACTGAAGTCATTCAAAGCCTCCCGTTGGCCGTGGAGCAGACCCCGGACCTGTAGCTGGCTCAGACCTCTATGGGCCAGCCACTAGATGGGGCATGTTGCAGACGTGTCTCCTCAGCGCCGATGGGACGAAGGGCAGCTGTGAGCATGCCCATCAGCAGCTCTTAGGAGATTGGCCGACCGTTGCTGGGGTAACGCAGCACAGCCAATAAGAGCTCTCTGTCTCGCCCCGCCGTAGAAAGCCGCGGAGGGATTTGCCTCCATCCTGGAGCAGTCGCCCTCCTGGTCCAACCTGAGCACGAAGCAGCTCTCCACCATGGCCACCGTCTTCCTGGAGAACGTGGAGAATGTCGTGCTGGCCGTCTTCAACAACCCGACCGGGAATGGAAGCCAGACCATCCAGATGGAACAACTGGGTAGGAAGCTGGGTCTTGGGGGGTGGGGTGGTCGGAACAGGTGGGAGCTGCACGTCACAAGCAGCGTGACTCGGCCCCATAGGGATGGAGCCTGCCTGGTGACCAATCAGCAGGTGCAATATCTAGTTGGCTCATTTCTCTATGGCCTCCCTATTATGAACATTACGGTATCATCTATTTTTCTATGGCCTCCGTATTATGACCATTACGGTAGCACCTAGAAACCCCAGCTGAGACCGGGACACTGTTGTGCCAGGCGCTGCACAGACACGGAGGGAGAGAGAGTCCCTGCTGCGAAGAACTTCCAATTTAGACAAACAAAGGCAGCTCATTATCCCTATTTTACAGAGGAGGGAAACTGAGGCAGGGAGCTGCAGTGACTTGCCCAAGGGATTCGGTGGCAGAGCTGCGAGTTCAGCTTGGATCTCCTGCCTGAACCACAAGGCCGTATCCCTCGATCCCAGCTCTCGGGATCCCAGCCTGCATGTACCGATGGCTGCAGTTCCCATTCTTAAGCAAGGCCACATTCCCCGCCCCCATCTACAGCTCCCCAGTCCCCCCTTGTTCTTAAACCCCTCGGGAGAGGCTTGGTCCAAGGGCCCCATGAAACTTCCTCCCTATCTCTGTCCTGTGGGCACAAAAGCCTCTTCCCCTCTCAGCTGGACGTGTTTCTCCGTTTCCCTCTCTCTCTGGGCCGTCAACCACGGTTTGGCTCTGCAGAGCGAGTGACGGCCCCTGCCCAAGGAGCCGTTGTGCTGTATCAGACCGTGCTCTTTCCCCCTCTCCTTAGCTGTCCAGACCAAAGTCATTGAGGACGGCTGCCCCGGAAAGGACTCAGTCATCAGCCTGAAAGTCAAAGGGGAGACCATGAAGATTAGCTGCAGAACGATCCAGGGATCAGAGGCACAAGGTACGTCACCACCACCAGAGGGCATGAGACGGATTTCCCAGGCTGACACAGAGAGATGGGAAAGTGAACTAGATGCACCATTGATGTGATTTGGGATGGCTGGAGTATGGGATACAGGGCTCACAGAACAGGGCTCTATGATGGAATGGCAATTCCTGGGTTCTTATGCCTACAAATGTAAATTCCTTCTGTCCTAGTCAAGCTGGCTAGAATCAAGGGAACTAGAAGAATTAAGAATGAGGGCTGGTCAAAACTGTTCTATCTACACTGTACTTCACTGGAAAACTGGGTCCTCAGAAAATGCAATTCTTCATGAAGTGGCTGATTTCTGCAGGAAACTTAGATTGCGTCTTGAAAAACTGGCTGCCCCAAACGCCCTCCAACCTGAAATATTTTCTGCTTTTGGCTGAAGACCTAAAATATCTTGATTCTGAAATCATGTTCCTGATGCCTTATGCTCCCATTCTCCTTCACAGGCCAGGCTCTCCAGCCAGGCTTCATCTCCCATGATGTACTGTGGCTAGATAATTGCCATGGTGCATCATGGGAGATGCAGACCAACCAGGGAGCCTGGCTCATAGAGGAGAAACAGGAGCACAAGGCACCGGAACCACAACTCCCAGGAGGCATTGCAGTAGCATTTTTAAATCAAAAATTTGGTTTCCATTTTTTTCCCCCCCAAACTCAAGATTTTCACCAGGGGAAAAAAACCCTTTTCCAACTATCTCTGTTAATGTCAGATGTTTTCAGAAAACCAGCTTCAGGGGCTCTCCAAAAACTGTCACACATTTGGGGGGATTTTCAAGATCCGCCCACCCCTTATAACACTGTAACGCTGAAATAAATACACAATGTTAAGGAGCCCCCTGCCATCTGTTGCGTTCTATAATTTATGGACAGCCCCTCAGTCTTGTCGTCAGTGCCAGCTGAACTGCAGTTCTAAGTAGAAGTCTGGCTGTCCGGACACCTGGTTTCTCTTCCCGCTCTGCTGCTGGCTTGCTGTGCCATTGTGTTACTTTTCTGTACCTCGTTTTTATCCGTGTGAGGGTCTGAAGTGATACATTACCCAGCTCCTGAAGCGGGGGAGTTGTACAGTGCTTTGCGAGTCCCTCTGCGCAATGCGGGTAAAGAAGCCGCTAACACCTTGTTTTTCCTTGGGAATACTTGCAGCCCGGGCTGGAGTGGCGTTTGCCTCCTACGTGGGCCTGGAGTCCATCCTGAATGGCAGCTTCTTCCATGGCCAAAGGGACATCTCTGTCTTGCCAGTCCGGATAAATTCCAGGGTGGTGAGTGCCTTCCTGACCAGCGAGACCAAGACCGATTTCCCGGATCCAGTCCAGTACACCTTCCAGAACATCATGGTAAGGTCGGCTGCATGTCCCTCCATGAACTGCTGCTGGTGTAAGCGGGGGAATGGTCCCGCTATTGTGGGGAACTTTCCTGGCTTCTGCACTACCCCGGTGAAGTGGGCTAGCAAAAGGATCCGAGTCCTCGCTCCCACTTCCTTTACCCAGAGGCCTCCCTGCCCTTGAGGACTCTCCTTCCACTCTCCTGTCTGGCAGTGTCCTCGTAAACCCCAACAAGGCTGGGCCCAGGATTCCTGGGGGGCTCGACCCCCAACCCTGCTGTGGTCACCTAGGACAGGGGCTAGGGTGTCCCCACTCCGGGGTACTCTCTCTGCACTGGGCACCTCCCTGACCCACTGATCATTTCATACAATTTAAAGCAAATACAAGTTGTTTAATTAACAATTAATTTTAAAAAAGAATAAGGAAAAATGGGAAAGGTTAAAGGAAAACACATCACCCTGCTCTGTGCAGGGAACATCACAAGCAGTGTCTCTGGAACGTCAGGGCAGGTCACAGTCTGTTCCTTGTAGGTCCCAGGCTCCTTCTCAGGCCCTGGCCGTGCTGCAGAGACGCTGCGGGTCGGACACTTGCTCTGGCGGTGGCCACACGCCCTCAGGCTCTAGGTGGCAGGACCCTTCTTCCCAGAGTCGCCCCCGCCCCGTAGGGGTTATGATCCCCCTGCAAGTCTGGCCTGCAGAGCCTCTTGGCTGAGGCATCTCCCTGTGCTGGGCCCACTGCCCAGGGTCCCCCTCGCTCTCCCCAGCTGCTCACCACACTCGACTGCACACGGCTCCGGACTGCCCCAGCCCCAGCTCCGGACTGCTCCAGCCTCGGCTCCACTCGGCCTCAGCACGGCTGCTGCTGCTGCTCTGCCTCCAGCTCCCTGGGCTGCTTGTCTGGCCCCCCTGGCTCTGGTTGCTGCAGCTCTGCCCCCAGGGCAGCTCTGCTCTCTCTGGGCTGTGCTCTGGCTTTGGGGCTGCAGTTCTGCTCCCAGCTCAGCTCGGGCCCCTGCTCTCTCCTTAGCTCGGCCCCACCCTGTCTGACCCAGGCCATTCCAGCTCACATGGAGGACGGGACCCCCCCGGCCTCCTGACTCTCTGATTAGCTGCCCGCCCTGTCAATCAGGCTCATCTGGAGCACTGACCTCTCCCCATTGTTCCTGGGGACAGTCAGTCTCAGGCTCCTGATTTGCCATCGACCCCTCCCCTTTTAGTGCTGGGAGCTAGTCACTAAACCCCCCACTGAGTTTTAGTACGGGGGCAACAGTCCCCTTACACTGGGGTTGATTCCGACTTTTTCAGGAGCAGTCTGGCTTCTCTGGTGGGGATGCTGCATTGAATTAACTCTCAAGTGGGGAGGAATTCTTGTGTTCTCCCCCAGGTGTGGTGCTGCCTTGGGCGGGAAGGGGGGGATTGAAGTCATGACCTCTTGATGAAAAAGTCTGAATTTCTGCTCCAGCCGCTAAAGGGACAGCTCAATTAACCGAGCGTCGGTAGTAGACACATACATTTCCCGGTACTGGAGTTGAGTGACAGGGGAAGAGAGCAAAGAGGAACATGGGGAGACAGTGTGGCCTAGTGGATAGCACACTAGTGGGCGACCTGGGTTCTACTCCTGGTTCTGCTACTGGCCTGCTGGATGACCTTGATATTCCCCCCCACACACACACACTCTGTGCCTCAGTTTCCCCATATGTCAAATGCGGGTAATGATAGTGACTTTTTTTGGAAAGCGCCTTGATTGATGGATGGAAAGCACTTAAGAGCTAGGTGTTAATACTAGCAGCAGAGATAGATTTTCTTCTGTTTCATTAAGGCAGACGCAGACTCTGGGAGCCCTTCAGAACCAGCCCATATGTGTTCTTTGGCCCACTCTCTGCGGGGGCCATAGAGAGGCTGTTAACTCTCTGCCCTACTGTTCAGTATTTGTGCTAATGCACAGGCTGAAATCAGCGCCCCCTTCTGGCAGGAACGGCTCATTGTGTGAGACAGCCCTTGCCACCAAGCGCTTAGTCTGTCTAGCCCAGGGGTTGGCAACCTTTCAGAAGTGGTGTGCCGAGTCTTCATTTATTCACTGTAATTTAAGGTTTCGCGTGCCAGTAATACAATTTAACGTTTTTAGAAGGTCTCTTTCTGTAAGTCTATAATATATAACTAAACTATTGTTGTATGTAAAGTAAATAAGGTTTTTAAAATGTTTAAGAAGCTTCATTTAAAATTAAATTAAAATGCAGAGTCCCCCGGACCGGTGGCCAGGACCCGGGCTGCGTGAGTGGCACTGAAAATCAGCTCACGTACTGCCTTTGAAACGCGTGCCATAGGTTGTCTGGTCTAGACAAAGGGTGGGAGGGGAAACTGAGGCACAGAGCAGGAGAATGACTCCGTCAAGGTCACACAGGAGGCCAGTGGCAGAGCCAAGGTTTCCTGCGTTCCAATCTAATACCCTGTCCACTGGTCCGCACGGCCTCTGTTAGTCTGCCCCTCAAGTGCTTTCCTGGAGTCCCCGGCCCACGCCCCTGGTATCACGTTTTTTCCAACCTGCGTTATTCTTCGCTTTTTCCTTATTTTTATTTCATTTTTTTGCAGCCAAGCAGCAGCCGCGACGAGCTCATCTGCGTCTCGTGGGAGGCCACGGCCCGGCGTGGCAGCTGGTCTCGGGCAGGGTGCGGGGTCCTGCGCAGCAGCGCCACTCACACCACGTGCAGCTGCAATCGCGTCTCCAACCTGGCCGTCCTCATGGCATCGGGGGAGATAACGGTAACGGGCCCGCGCTCGCAGACTGAGGCTGCGGGCTTTGCTGGGGGCAGTCGGGCATCCTCTCGGCAAAGGAGAGGTTGAAGGAGGACAAGGAGGTAGCTCTGGGGATGTTTACGGAGAGCCCCTCCCCGGCATGGGGGGCAGCACCGGAGAAAGCGCAAAGGGGCTGGGGTGAGCACTGGAGGTGGGCATCACGGGCCGATCACAGGCGGTTCCCCATTCCATGGTCCCCTGCTGGCTCCCAGAGCCCTATGGTTGAAATAAAGGCCCCAGTACAGTTATATGCCCGTGCTCCCCTGGAACAGCTGCGATAATCTGTCACGGGCAGGAATCGGGGGAGTTCTCAGCAAAGCCCCACCCGCATTAACTGCCCCACGTGGGACGACGCGTGGGCTCCTAACAAGCTGTCTGCCCCGCCTCCCCGATAGGCAGACTTCCCACTGTTCCTCGTCTCCCACGTCGGGCTGGCCCTGTCCGTGCTGTGCCTCTTCCTCGCCATCCTCACCTTCCTCCTGTGCCGCTCCATCCGCAACGTGAACACCTCCATCCACCTGCAGCTCTGCCTCTGCCTCTTCCTGGCCGACCTGCTCTTCCTCACCGCGGTGGACAGACCCGGCCATCAGGTAAACCACTCCCTGCCCCTCGCAGAACACTGCCTGGGGACTCTGGTGACCTGGGTTCTAGTCCTGGGTTGTAGTCTTGGCTCTGCCCTTAACCTGTTGGTGATGCTGGGCAAAGCACTTTCCTGTGCCTCAGTTTCCCTATCTGTAAAATGGGGGTAATGATACTGACCTACTTTGAAGCGTGAGTGATTATTGGGTATGCAGCTAGCAGTAGCCATCAGTGCAGAGATGAGATCCTAGGGCAAACCCCTTCTTACAGTGGTAATTCCCAGGGGTGGGTTTGATGCAGGGGAACCAAGCCCAGGGATGCCCATTAGAGGCTGTTAAATGAAAGACTCATAGGACTAGAAAGGACCTCGAGAAGTGCTCGTTAGTGCAGGCTGAAGGCCCCAGACCTCCAGTGGGCTCTTTGAAATGCCCCCCTGAGCTGGGATTTGTGTGGCAGAAGACAGTGGTGGCCACAGTGTCCCTGATGGTCAGATGGAGGCGATGCTCAAACGTTGTTTATCCGGGCTGCTGGACACAGACCCTGTGGTTCTCTCTGGCTCGCAGCTCCTGCCCTGTTCTGCATAGTGTTGCCACAAGGGGTCACCCTAAGTGCTGGCCTGGCCTGGGGAACTACGCAGAAGCAGAGCCCGGGATCTCTGCGCTCACGCGGGCGTTCTTCCCTCCCCAGCTGGCCTGCGCCATCATCGCTGGCATCCTGCACTACCTCTTCCTGGCCTGCTTCGCCTGGATGTTCCTGGAGGCCGTGGTGCTCTTCCTCACCGTCCGCAACCTCGGGGTCGTCAACTATTTCAGCACTCACAGCCCCAAGATGGGGCACCTGAGCCTCTTCGGCTACGGCTTCCCTGCCCTGGTAGTGGCCGTCTCGGCGGCGGTTATGCCGGAGGGCTACGGCAGACAGGAAAAGTGAGTGCCCGAGCTGGGGAACTGGCCCTGAAGGAGGCTGCAGTGGTTAGGGCATTAACATGTGTTAGGGGAGATGCAGGTTCAAGTCCCAGCTCTTCTACAGGCTTGGTGCTGGGCAAGCCAATTAGCTGCTCTGTGCCTCGGTTTCCCCATGTGTGCAATGGGGATGATGGCACTGCCCTGCTGCAGCGGGGTATTGGGAGACAAAATCTATTAAAGATTGTTAGAGGCTACAGTGATGGGGCCTTATAAGTCCCTAGAAGTGGACGGTCCAAATCTAAGGCATTCTCGGCTTTAAGGAAATTTGATGTACTGTAGTTAGACCTGCAGGCCATATTCGCTGTGTGAGTGCAAAAAGGGGAGTGAAGAGAGTAGGTCCTGTCTTAAGCCAGCACTGTGTGTGTGTAGCGCTCTGTGTGTGTCGTGTGTGTGTGTGTGTGTGTGTGTGCGTCCCAGAGCTCCCCAGGGAAAGACTCTCTGGACCAGTGGGCATCTGTCTCGACAGCTGTGCTGCTGTCCTTCATGAATGAATTAGTCAGTTTCTAGCATCTAGTTGACTGGGGCGCAGGACACCTGGGTTCTCTCTTTGGCTCTGCTACTGACCTCTGTCCATGACCTTGAATAAAATTAATAGATTCTATGGCCAGACGACTGCGATCATGTGGTCTGGCCTCCTGTATAACACAGGACAGAGAACTCCCCGAAATGAGTCACACGCCCCCTTCTCTGCCTCAGTTTCCCTTCCCCCCACATCTGTCTTATCATTTAGATGGTGCTGTTTGGGGCAGGGCCTGTCCCTCACTCTGTAGCTGTGCCCAATGGGACCCCAGTCTCGGTGGAAGCCTCTTCGGGTAGCACTAATATCAATGATAATCGCTGCACCAGGTTGCTGATGTTCAGTGAATGTCACATCAACCTTTTGTTCTTGTAGCTGCTGGCTCAGCATGGAGAAGGGGTTCATCTGGAGTTTCCTGGGGCCGGTGTGTGTCATCATCGGGGTACGTATCCATTGTGGCTCGACCCTGCTGCCTACCTCAGCACGGTGATGTCTGGAGCGCTGCCTGGCTTCCCTTGTCTATTGCTAAGCACTGTGGGCCCAATTCATCCCCTGGTGTAATGCTACTGACCTCGAAGGAGTACATGCCAAGGAGGATTTTGGCCCAGTCGGGGAATGGGGTGATAAGACCCACCAGATCAATCCTGCCAAAGCCAGTTTGTGGCATCTCGTTGGGACTTCAGATCATGAGGCCAGATCCTCACCTGGCGTAAGTCAGTATTGCTCGGTTGATTTCAATGGAGCAATGCTGATTTGTGCTAGCTGGGGATCTGGCCGAATAATCATATCAGACAGCAATACACTTGCTCTGGATGGTGACAATTTCTGCTTCTGCTCATGTCGAGACCCCCCCAGCTGCCCATCACATCCCTTCCCCGGAACCTGCGGCAAATTAGGGTTAGTGAGATAAGAACATACAAACATAAGAACGGCCACACTGGATCAGACCAAAGGTCCATAGTCCAATATCCTCTCTTCTGACAGTGGCCAGTGCCAGGTGCCCCAGAGGGAATGAATGGGTAATCATCAAGTGATCCATTCCTGTTGCTCATTCCCAATTTCTGGCAAACAGATGCTAGGGACACCATCCTTGCCCATAGCCATTGATGAACCTATCCTCCATGAACTTATCTAGTTCTTTTTTGAACCATGTTATAGTCTTGGCCTTCACAACATCCTCTGGCAAGGAGTTCCACAGGTTGACTGGGTGTTGTGTGGAAAAAATACTTCCTTTTGTTTGTTTTAAACCTGCTGCCTATTAATTTCACTTGGTGACCCCTAGTTCTTGTGTTATGAGGAGTAAATAACACTTCTTTATTTACATTCTCCACATCAGTCATGATTTTATAGACCTCTATCATATTCCCTCTTAGTCGTCTCTTTTCCAAGCTGAAAATTCCCAGTCTTATTCATCTCTCCTTATATGGCAGCCGTTCCAGACCCCTAATCATTTTTGTTGCCCTTTTTTGAACCTTTTCCAATTCCAATATATCTTTTTTGAGATGGGGCGACCACATCGGCACGCAGTATTCAAGATGTGGGCGCACCATGGATTTATATAGAGGCAATATGATATTTTCTCTTTTATTATCTATCCCTTCCTTAATGATTCCCAACGTTCGGTTTGCTTTTTGACTGCCCCTGCACATTGAGTGGATGTTTTCAGAGAACTCTCCACAATGACTCCAAGATCTTTCTTGAGTGGTAACAGCCAATTTAGACCCCATCATTGTATATGTATCATTAGGAGTCTGTTTTCCAGTGTGTATTACTTTGCATTTGTCAACAGTGAATTTCATCTGGCATTTTGTTGCCCAGTCACCTGGGTTTGCGAGATCCTTTTGTAGCTCTTTGCAGTCTGCCTGGGACTTAATTATCTTGAGCAATTTTGTATCTGCAAATGTTGCCACCTCTCTACTTTGATTCTAGATGAATTCCGTCCTTTTCGCCTTAACCCTCTGGATGCTGCAAAGAAAACTTTCCAGCCTGAACACTGAAGTGTCCACCCTCAAGGACACCAGGTAACGTTGGTTTAAAAGCAGAGCTGAAGAGTATAGTTAGTGGTGGTAAGGGGAAGGGGGAATCAGGACTCCTGGTTTCTGTCCCCAGCTCGGGGAGGGGAGCGGGGTCTAGCAGTTAGAATTGGGAGTCGGGACTCCTGGGTTCCATTCCCAGCTCTGCTACTGGCAGCGTAACTTTGGGCAAGTCACTGTGCCTCAGTTTCCCTCTTTTTAAAAACTGGGCTGAAGTGGGAGTTGTGAGCCCCCCTGAGTGCTGGGAGAGCCCGTGGAGATCCTCAGTCTGGCCGACAGCCCCCCAAGGGCAGTGCTGGACGCCCCATCGTTTGTCCCTCAGCCGTGGAGTGGCCAGGGTGCTGGAATGCAGGAGAGAGGGTGATGCTGCTGCGAAGTCTGGATGGACAGATCCTCAGGTGGTGGAAGCTGGTGTCGCTCTACGGGATCTGCCGATTTGCACCAGCTGGAGATCTGCTCCCAGTGGGGCTTTCCCCCGTCTCTGACAGTTGGATTTACAAGCCCGCTCTGCTCCTTGCTGTGTACAGAGATACTGTATCTCCAGGTGCGGGAGGAGTACAAGAGATGGTTGCCCTCTGCCCTCTGCAATGGGGCCCGGATGGGATAGTCACCCCGAAAGCCAGGACACATAGAGGCAGAGTTTATATGTGCCTGCAGCCAGGGCTCCTTTTGCCCGATCCACACAGGATCGGAATCCGTCCCAGCCGCTCTTAGCGAGGTTTGGGTCTTTAGCGCAGGCCGTAGCAGCTTGTGCAGCTGCCTTTCGAAGTCTCTGGGTCAGCCGCTCTCACGCTTGTAGATGGGGCGTGGCTCTCTGGAGGCATTCGCCATTTCGGCTCAGACCCCCCTGACTCAGCCGCCCTGCAGATCACGGGATCTCTCCCTCTGCTTTCTCCAGGCTACTGACCTTTAAAGCCATCGCCCACGTCTTCATTCTGGGCTGCACGTGGATTTTCGGTCTCCTTCAAGTCGGCCCAGCTGCCACGGTCATGGCGTATTTATTCACCATCGTCAACAGCCTGCAGGGAGCCTTCATCTTCCTGGTGCACTGTCTCCTCAATCGCCAGGTACCGCCCAGGGCCCTTCGTCCCCTGATGGACTCTTTGGACCCCCTGCCAGCGGAGAGCAGGGCGGGCTAACGACACTTTACTGAGCATGCTGGGCAAGATCCCCCCCCCCGCTTTCCCCCCAGGGTTCCCCCAGTAACAGAGCAATGGAGCAGCCCCTTGTTTGGAGAGGAACGATGGCCCAGAGGCTGAAATACCTGGGCACAATTCCATGCTGTGCTGTCGGCTCCTTGGGCAAGTCACTTCGCCTCTCAGTTCCCTGGAGAACTTCCCTAAGATAATCAGTCTGGCACCCTTCAGGAAGTCAGAAGGAAAAGGTCTCCTGAGAATCCCCTTCCATGCTTCTATCCTATAAAGGCTCTGCCTCCAATGCAGGGGGTGGATTGGGTGCAAAGCTAGAGTGCATTGCATTATGGGAATTCTCTGCTGCCACAGGAAGCAGAGTGTTAGAGCAGCCCTGAGGTTGCTCTAACTTGTACCAAGGCATAGAGGAGGGGGAGCATAAATAACTATAAGTCTCCGCATGGGTAACAGAGAATGAGCCCCAGTGACTGCATGAGCGGCTCAGGTCCTTTTATCAGGCAGGATTAGATGCGGCTCTTGTTCATTTGCATATCGCCCAGATGCTGAGGTGCTGGGCACGTTAGAAACAGAGATAAGGCATAGAGAGAAGAGATCTCTCGGCACCACTGACTGTCTCTGCATCTCCAGGTGCGGGAGGAGTACAAGAGATGGTTCACCTGCAAACCCAAGTCCTACGTTTCTGATGTCTCCATGTCTACTTTAGCCACCAGCAGCAAAGCGGTAAGCGAGCCAATGACCGCTGAACCCTCACCAGAAGCGTCCAGAATCTAGGCTAGATCCGGGCAGGGTTACAGCACTGGACTGGGAGTCAGGACTCCTGGGCTCTGGAAGTGGGGTGGGTCTAGTGGTTAGAGCAAAGGGGGCTGGGAGTCACGACTCCCCAGTGAAGGGCAGACATGGTGTCTGGACTGATGTAGTTACATTGGTTCAAAAGTTGGGTGCAAACCAGCCCTCAGGGACTTAGGAGCACTGGGGGAAGCGCCAGTGACACCAATAGACATGGAAATCTGCCCCGCTAGGAGCTTGAAGTCAGGGTCAAATCCGAGTGCACATAAGGCCTGATCCGACTCATCTGATATCAAAACTGTCTTGGGAACTTGTGTTTTCCCTTCCGCCCCTCCGGAACCATGCCGGTGTCTCTCATTCCTTGCAGGGCTGACGTTCTGGTCGGGAGGCAGGAGACGCCATCGCGCCGCAGGAGAAGGAAGAGCTTATCGCAGAACTTGAATCTGCCTTCTTTAAAGTACTTGTAGGATCCCAACTTCGAAACCAACCTGCCAGCTGGAGTGTGATCCCGGGGTTAAATCAGCGGGCTGGGAAGGGGAGAGGAGTGTCTGGATTAGAGCCAGGGGTGCTGGTAGTCAGGACTCCTGGGTTGTCCTATCCCTGGCTGTGGGGTCTAGTGGTTAGAACAAGTTACACTCCCTAGACATTGGCCAGTAGCACCTATAGCTTAATCTGCTGCTGCTTTTCTGAGATTCCCTTTCTCCTTATTTATCATCCCCCCCAAATTGTTCAGTCCCCTGAAATCTGAGTAGGTTTTGCATGTCTGTGGCATTTCAATACTGTAAAATGAGTTCGATTTTGAATGCATGACTTTGTGGTGTCTTTTTAAAACGCCTTCTGAAGTGGTTTTGTTTCTACCCACTAAAATACACAGGCTAAATTGTTTCTCTGGAAATGGGGTACAAGCAACCACGTCCTGAATCCCTACAATGCTCGGTCTAAATCCAGCTCCTAGTGCTCCCTGACAGCCAGGGGGCGCTGTCGAGCATGCCCAGTAGTGCTGTCCTATGAATTCAGTATAGCCTGCACTCTGCTCCATGACTGCTTAATGCAAGTCAGGATGTGGAGAGACACCTAGTGGTGACATCAGGAAGTACAGTCTGGGAGCTAGAGTGCCTGAGGGAACCAGTGGGCCTGTATCCAGCAGCCTCAATACAGGACCCCCCTTTCTAGGCATCCGCGCAGAGTCCTGTCTCTGCCACGGGGGCCCCCACTCTTGGAGGCAATGAGCCGGAACTTGGTTCTTTTGTCCGTGGTCTTGTTGGGCCCAGTGCGCAGCCCCACATGTGCAACGCCCCAAACAGGGTGTGACTGTGCCTGGATCCCAGCCTCTCGGCTCCAGCTGTCAGGTTGCCCGGGGCGTAGCCGTAGCTCCACGGCCAGCTCTCAGGCTCCCATGTGGCCCCCAGCCCCCTCCCCCCCAAGCACGGGATCGCCTCAAGAATGGTCAGAGTGGGTCAGAGCAATGGGCCATTGGCTCAGTGACCTGTCTCGGACAGCGGCCAGTGCCGGACGCTTCCTGGGGAATGAACAGAACAGGGCAATTAGCCCCGGCTTCTGGCTGTTGGAGGCTGAGCTGTCTTGGCTAACAGCCCGCGATGGCCCTGTCCTCCAGGAACCCAGTTATACCTTCCCCGGCCTGCGGTGGATTATGGCACCGGCTACTAGCCATGTTCAGCTGGGCAAGAGGGGACTCTCTAAGCGCTTTGAGATCTACTGCTGAAAAGAACTGGATAAGGGTGAAGGATTATTAGTTCTGCCTGGGTCCTTTCCCTCTAGCTTAGGGACCCAGCAATGATCCAGGTACATTACAGTCCAATGGGGATGTGGGACTGCAGCATGGGCAGACGTACAACAGCGAGCTTTGTCTAGCTAGCTCGAGGAGCAGGTGGCCGCCCAGGTGCCCAGGACTGAGGGTACATGTTTGAGCAGCTACTGTCCATGCTGCTGGCACTTCACTGCTATTAATACTTGAGCTAGCCGTGATCTAGCTAGACAAAGCTAGCTCAGATCAGGGAGTGATGTGCTGGAATGCAAGTACTGAACGTATCACAAGAGGCCACGGAAGTGCCGGAATAGTGTGCTGGAGGGTTCGGGCGCGACTCGACCGTCGGCTCAGACATGTTTAGAAGCGCAGCGGTCACACCTTCTGCTTGCAATGTAGATATACCCTTAGCCTCTGGGTGTTTCTTGGTTCTCATGCATGGGCCTGCCAGGTAGCTCTTGGCACCCCGGCTTGTGGCTTCAAAGGGGAAGTTTCTTTCACAAGAAGTGTCACCATCCTGCACCAGGGCGATAAGAAGAGGCTGCTGCAAGAAACCAAGGAGGGGAACTGAGCTCTGGCAGGGAGATAAGGCAGCAGACAGCTGCAGGGATAAAGCAGAGAGATTGGTGCTGCATGCTGTGTTAACCCTCGCAGTGCTGGGTGGATGGGGATTCATAGTATGTGGCCTCTTCTCTTCCCCCCCACAACTCCCCATTGTTCTCCCCGCCAGGGTTCTTGGTCTCCACGGCTGTCCCCTAGCAGCAGAGCACGAGATCTGCTGTGATGCGTTATCTCAGGTCCTCTGAGGCGTAGTGCTGCGACCACAGTGCCTAGGTCAATGCCAGGAATGCTGTCAGTCAGGTGCTAGAGTCCTGTCCGGCTGGCCCAGTTGCGCCCCATGACCTCTACTTCAGACATATCCAGAAGTGAGAGTCATTCCATAGCAGAGGAGGCCTTGTAGGGAGAGACCCTGCAGCAGCTAAGTTAGAAGAAATGTTGTGTTCCCTCTATTCTGGGGCCATTCAGGGCTCTGCCCAGCCCTTGGTGTAAATTAGAGCAGCCTCGAGGCTGTTCTAACTTATGCTGCAACCTGTAGCCTCCCGGGGAGCAGGGAAGAGCTGTAGTGCAGTGTACTCTGGTCATGCCCTGATCTGTCCTCCACTCCGGGAGCAGGGGGATGCAGGACCCGTACTCCAGCTAGCAAGGCGCCCTGCCCATGGGATGTTTACAAACGGTGGCCATTTCTGCCAACTTTACACCCTAAAAGGGCTGGCATGAAATCGAGACGGGGCACAGAGTCTGTGTTTCCCTTTCTATAAGGTGTATAGTCAGCCCCGAACCCCAGAACAACTTCCTCCTCCAGCAGGAAAGGCGAAAGTGCTAGGCAAAAAGGTCAGAGTTAGTTACCAAAACAAAATATAAGCCCACAGTCTGAACTCTTGACCCTATTAGACTGGGCAACATCTAGATTCAGCAGTTTTTCTCACCCTGTTGGATATTGCAGTTCATCGTACACACATAGATGGGTGAGGGAGAAAGGCCCAGCACGTGGCCACTGGGTTCTGTTTTATACCCTCCGTCCCATGTGCTTGGGGAGCACGAGTCCAGACATGTCTAGGGGGCATTGCTGAGTAGGGTTACCATATTTAAGGTTTTAAAAAAGAGGACACTCCAGGGGGCCCTGGCCCCGCCCCTTCCCCGGCCCCGCCCCTTCCCCAAAGTCCCCGCCCCTTCCCCGCCCCAGCCCTGCCCCAGCCCCGCCCCAACCCCGCCCCCTCCCTTGAGCGCCCCGCATTCCCCCTCCTCCCTCCGAGCCACGCAAAACAGCTGCCCGAGCGCTACTGGCTTCATGGTTTGCCGGGCAGCCCCCAGACCTCCAGACCCTGCGCCCCCCGCTGGGCACTTCCCTGGCGCAGCCGGAGCCCGGGAGGGGAAGCGCCCGGCACATGGATACATATATGGATAGAGAAATGCCTTTCAGCAGATCATAACCTTTACCCTCATATCTTACAAGGCCTGCTTTCTATATAAGATCACGATTATATAAAAATGAGGACTATGGGGATTACAGGACGCTCCCCCAAGCTGTAGAATGTCACATGTGGCTCCCAGGAACCATCCATGAGATTATTTAAAGCCTTCACATCCCACTATTATTATTAGCCAGTTTCAGTTCCCGAAAGGCAAAGAGCGCAGTTTCCCCTGCTACTTTCCTTCCTGTAGATTGCTGGGAGATAGTCAAGGGAGCTGGAACAATTTTAGTGGGAGCGGGGTGCTGCTGATGGAAACCATGTATTTGGTGTTTGTTATTAGTGCTTCAACCTGAGGGGCGTGGCAGCACCCCTAGTTCCAGCACCACTGGAGGTAGGTTTACCCTCATAACAAATGTTAGCTAGATGCTTAGAGGCCATCGTGGGCAGGGGAGGTCTATCCGTCCAAAGAGAGAGACAGCTGAGATAAGGCACTGTGATAAAAAGCCCCAGTAAAAACTGTCATTCAGCAAACTTCTGAGAAAGATCACACCAGGATAAAGTAGCTGCGGTTTTCTTGCCTGGTTGCAGAAGGCAGTGGCCACCATGAAGCAGCTCATCTCCCACCTTCTGGGTAAGTTTGAAAGGAATTGGGTTATTTTCTTCCAATGGGGGCTTGGCAAAAAAGAACCTTAGCTTAAGCTCCCTGGAGCAGGAAACCTCTCTTTGTTCTCTGTTTGTACAGCTCCTAGCACGAGGGTCCATGACCGGCTGCTGCCGTAATAATTGTGTTGGGATCTGTGTAGGGCCCTTCGCTGATGGGCATTCAGCCCAGATCTGTGCCTCTTGAAATGAACACTCGTTTTATCAATGACCTGGAAGAAAACATAAAATCATCATTGATAAAGTTAATAAATCACCAATTCCGAGACCAGACAGGACTAGTGTGAGCATCTAGTCTGACCTCCTGTCTACATAGACCAGAGAACTACCCCCAAAATAATTTCTAGAGCAGATCTTTTACAAACACATCCAATCTGAAACATCCAATCTTGATTTTAAAATCGTCAGGGATGGGAAATCTACCATAACCCTTGGTAAATTGTTCTAATGGTTAATTACCTTCACTGTCAAAATGTACGGTATCTTTCCAGGCTAAATTTGTTTAGTTTCAACTTCCGGCCATTGGATTATGTTACACCTTTCTCTGCTAGATTATAAAGCCCAATATTAAATATTTGTGTACATGCTTGTAAACGGTAATCAAGTCACCCTTAACTTTCTCTTCCTTAAGCTAAATAGATCGAGCTCTTTGAATATTTCACCTACACATGTGCCCCAATGCTCTAATTCTCCTGGCTCTTTTTGACCCCTCTCCCATTTATTACCACTCTTTTTGAACTGTGGGCACAGGGACTGGACACAGAATTCTAGGAGTAATTCACTAATGCCAGGTACCCAGGTAAAATAACCTCTCTGTTCCTACTCGAGATTCCCCTGTTCATGCAGCCCTGGATTGCATTAGCACTTTCGGCCACAGTGTCACACTGGGAGCTCATGTTCAGTGGTTTGTAGAAGACGCACAGAGTGGGGGAGCAGTAAATAATGAAGAAGACAGATTACTGATACAGAGCGAACTGGATCCTTAGGTGAGCTAGATTCAATCAAACACTCTGTGCCACAGTATGGCCAAATGTTAGGTCTAGGATGTATTTACAGGTGGGGGACTCTCTCCTTGGAAGCAGTGACTCTGAAGAAGACTTGAAGTCTTGGTGGATAATGAGCTGAACACAAGCTCCGAGGGGAATCCTATAAATCAATCAGGGCTAACGTGATCCTTCATGTATAAACAGGGGGATATGGAGTAGGAGCAGAGAGATTATTTTACCTCTGTATTTAGTCCTGGTGCAACAGCAGCTGGAATCCTGTCTTCAGTCCTGGTGCCCACAGTTCAAGGAGGATGTCAATAAAAGGAAACGGTTCAGAGAAGAGCTATGAGAATGTTTAGAGGACTGGAAAATGTCCCGTGAGAGACCCCAGTAGCTTATCAAAGAGCAGGTTAAGGGGTGACCTGATCACAGTCTAGAAACACCTTCCTGGGGAACAGCAAGTTGATAATAGAGGGCTCTTCAATCTAGCTGATAAAGACTTAAGAAAACCCGATGGCTGGAAGTTGAAGACAAATGTCCAGTTTTTTTTTTAACAGTCAGGGTCTTTAACCATTGGAACAACTTGCCAAGGGTTGTGGTGGATTCTCCATCGCCGGATGTTTTTCTAAACTGGGTTCTAACTCGGCCACAACTGTTGAAGTTGAAGCAGAAATTAATTCAGGGAAGCTCTCTGGCCCGTGTTATGCAGGAGGTAAGACTAGATGATCAGTGATCTCTTCTGGCCTCTAAATCTGTGAATATGCTGGTGGCTAGGCCTGGTGTACATTTATTATTTGTCATTATTGTCTAATAAGCGAGTCCATGTGCTGCCTATCATACTGAATCCTTTGCTATTTATTGTTCCGTGTTGATTATGAATTCTTCGTTATGGCTTGTGAATCAATACGTTACTGATGTTCTTACAGCTGCACCTGGCAGATCAGAGCCCCATTGTACTAGGTGCTGTAAAGCTAATAGCAAAAGACAATTCCCGCCCCGAAGGGATTATGCTCTTTTTGGCCCCGATTCTGCAAGGAGCCCCCTATGGAGTCCGTTTGACTTTAACAGGCCTAAGGATCTCCTCCTATGGTGATCATCGCAGGATCGGGGCCTTAGCTAGAGAGAAGGAGGGTAAAGAGAAGCGGTGGGGTGGGAGGACAGGATGAGAGGAACACAAACAGGCTGAGTTGTCTGCGTGCTTGGAGAGTCTTGTCCCTGTGGGTATGCACAGGTTTCCCAGGGGTACATCAACTCATTTAGATATTTGCCTAGTTTTACAGCTGGCGAGATAAAAAGCACTAGCGAAGTCATTACAAACTAAAATTTCCTACGGACAATGACTTGTTTATGCTGCTCTAGGTACTATTCCCTAATGTAAGTACAGTATATATATTCCAATTGATTTATTTCATAATGATATCGTTACAATGAGAAAGTCAGCAATTTGTCAGTAACAGCGTGCACTGCTACGACACTTTTGTATTTTTATGTCTGATTTTGTTAGCAAGTCGTTTTTAAGCGAGGTGAACTTGGGGGTATGCAAGACAAATCAGACTCCTGAAAGGGTTGCAGTGGTCTGGCAAGTTTGAGAATCGCTGTCCTCACTCATGATGCAACACAGAAAAGCCATATAACAAATGGAGGATTTAGTTAGTAAAACTTCCTTAGGACATGGGACCATCTGGGTCACTAAATCCAGGCACCTGCTGTTGTACACAGTCCCATCATAGACCAGAATTATATGAATTGGGCGAATTCCATCTTCAGACTAGTCGGGTTATTTCCCACCACTAGTCCTATTGGGAAACTGTTCCAGATCCTCCTTCCTCTAATGCCCAGCCATCTCGGATCCACAAGGGAAAGTACCTCATGGAATGGGCTGCAAAGTGCTGGATGGCAAACCCAAAGCGGTGAGAGCTGGGAAAAGCCCACTGCCAAGGGTTGTGAGCGCCTCTGCTTCTCCTGTGCCTGGCATTCCTGTTGTTCTACTGTAAACTGCTGGATCAGTTGGGGGAAAAATAAGCTGAAAATATTTTTGATCCCAAAAGGTTTGGTCCCTTTGTTTTTAAATCATCACCATGTGCCTCGGCAGTTCTTAGTTCCAGCTGAGTGTGGGAGAGGAAGTATCAAGTAGCCATTCTCTGGGGCTGCTGCAGTGCAGGGAACAGAAATAAACTTCTGAGATTTCCTCCTGCATTCCCAGCTCCAGAGGGGTTTTTGCTGAGGAGTTCGGTTTCTGATGGTGGCATCCAAAGCACGTTTCTGAGGCTCAGCTGTCAATGAAGGTAGCAGAGGGTCAGTTGATTCACAGCAGGACTGCGGCAGCAGGTTACAAGGAAGTGGCTTTCAAACTGTGTTCTGAGCTGATCTGATAAATGTGCAGTGGGGACATTGGGTGATAGGAGAAGTGAGTCACTCTCTTACAGTGTAGGTGTGGGAACGAGACAAACCTTGAGTGTCCTCACACAGACAAAACTCCTTTTGGGTTTAACGACTGAGGCCAGCTCATCAGTCGCTCTAGCTCTGCTAATGTCAATAGAGCCACATTGGTTTGCAGGCTAAGCACAACTTGATTTTTTTTCCAATTAAAATTTTCTTGGTTGTGGGAAACTATGGAGGGGGTCAGGCCATGGGGGAAGTCAGCCAATATTCGTTTAATGACAGTAGACCTTGTAATTGTTAAAATACAAATGGTCAATATCAAGTCACAATATATAAAGTAAATATCTTTAAATCAAACCGTGATAGGTTCTGAAGCAGCAATTTTCTCATTTTTCCTATCGGTCAATTTCAACTGTTATTGATGGAAATATTTTTTCATGGGTTTCTCTGTGTATGGCAAAATTGATGATTACCAACATCTAACAATAAAAATTGAATCCTTCCAACCCTATTGTTTTCCAGGTCCCCATCCTCCCAAAGCGGAGAGTTTGGCCCTCTGAACATCCCCCAAAATTGCTTTTATTATCTATAGACTACATTCCAGATGTGCTTGGGGGTCTCCACCAGTATCAGGGCCTTTCTGTGCTAGGCGCTGTATGGACACAATGCTCACCTTACAGTTTAAATAGAAAAGAAGGACCCAGGGGAAACTGAGAGGGTAAGGACGTGTCCAAGGTCAATTGGCAGGTCAGTGACTGAGCCAGGATTAACACCCTGATCTCCCAGGCTCCTGCTCTACCCACTAGGCCACACAGCCTCCTACAGGGTAACAGCACTAAAACCCAGTGCAGTAAGAGCAGCCTTGGCTGTTTCTTCTTTTTCAGGCTTTTGCTGGCTCGTCTGCTTCAAGGGGACTCAATGTTTCACCAGCGATGGTAAGTTGATGCCTAGAAACATGGATAAAATACTCCAGATCCGAACCCTGGCGTGTCCTTCCAGCTTGGTGTGACGGGTTAGATCACAGAAACCCCCCGGGAGCTGCCACCTCATGTGCCAAGACTACTCCTGCCTCTGCTTTCCCTGCCAGCTCGGAACCCCAGCACCCTGTCTCGCTGAGCCAGACATGCCTGTCTGCTCCAACACAGACCCAGGGTCTGAATTACTTACCCCAAAGCTGCAGACTTAACTGAAAGCAGCTCACAGAAGGGTTCTTGTCTTTAACACTCAGATGCCCAACTCCCAGTAGGGTCCAAACCCAAATAAATCCATTTTACCCTGTATAAAGCTTATACAGGGTAAACTCATAATTTTTTCACCTGCTATAACACTGAGAGAGAGATATGGATAGCTGTTTGCCCCGCCCCCCAGGTATTAATACATACTCTGAGTTAATTAATAAGTAAAAAGTGATTTTATTAAATACAGAAAGTAGGATTTAAGTGGTTCCAAGTATTAACTGACAGAACAAAGTGAATTACCAAGTAAAATAAAATAAAACATGCAAGATAGCAGAGGTACTATGTCTAATACACTAAGAAACTGAATACAGATAAGATCTCACCAGTTCCAGTAAGCTTCCGTTTACAAACTAGTCTCCTGATAGTCTCAGTCCAGCAATCACTCACACACCCTGTAGTTAATGTCTTTTGTTCCAGTTCCTTTTAGGTATCCTTAGGGGTGGAGAGGCTCTCTTTAGCCAGCTGAAGACAAAATGGAGGGGTCTCCCATGGGCTTAAATAGACTTTCTTTTGTGGGTGGTGACCCCCTTCTGTTTCCTATGCAAAGTCCAGCTCCAAGATGGAGTTCTGGAATCACCTGGGCAAGTCACATGTCCATGCATGACTCACGGTTTTTACAGGCAGAAGCCATTGCCCACATGGTATCTTGAATGTCTCCAGGAAGACTTCTTATGTGGATTGGAGCATTCCAAGATGCATTGTTCCCTAAGTGCTTCTTCATAGGGCACTTAACTTTACAAATTTCTTTCGCCAGGAACTGACCAAATGCTCTACTAAGGTTATTTAGAAACCAAGCCAGGACATGGCCAATATTCATAGCTTCAAATATAAAAATGATACCTGCATACAAATACGATTAATATATTCAGTAGATCATAAGCTTCACACAGATATGTTGCATGGCATATGTAGCATAGAACATATTCCAGTTATGTCATATATATTCATAAGCATATTTCCATAAAGCCTTATGCGGTGGTGCCGTCACACTTGGATCTCCAGAAATGTGTGTCTTATACTGCTCAGTAGACCCTTGGACAGTATAAGCCCATAGAGAGTTCGACTGTCCAACAAAGGGTAATATTTATGCACCAGCCGTTGTTATCTCAACAAGTTATCTCCCAAATACTTCAATGAAATTAAATGGTTTAAATAAAACAATAAAACATGTTTATTAATGAGAGAGAGAGAGAGAGAGAGAGAAAGAGATTTTAAATAGTAAGGCTCAAAAGTCAGAAATTGGTTACAAAAGAAATAAAAAGAGAAAACCTCAAGCTAATTCCAAAACATTACCAAGCTAAATAAGATTTGAAGCCAACATGCTTCACACCACACCAGATGCTGCAGGCGGATCTCAGTAAAGAGGCTGGATTTCCTTTCATTCTGGGACCACTCCCCTTAGTTCAGTGTTTTTCAAGGCTTCATTGACGTTATAAGCAGAGAGAGATAAGGTAGACAAGGGAGGTGGTTACAGGCATTTTTGCCCCCTCTTTACATGCCAATCCTTGGGTGCTGGAAATACCCTTGCTGGGTCCTGTGGGGAGGCAGTATGTGAGCACCAAACTGTCTTTCAGCTGATTTGTACATTTCCTGTTGAGAACTTCTCAGTTGGTGAGTCTCTGGTTAACCAGGGGATGATTGTTTAACACGTGGCTGGCTTGCCAGTGTGTTCTTGTCTCTGAGGAACTGGCTTATAAAAAAATAAAAATAAAAATAAAATAATGGAGATATCCTATCTCCTAGAACTGGAAGGGACCTTGAAAGGTCATCAAGTCCAGCCCCCTGCCTTGACTAGCAGGACCAAGTACTGATTTTGCCCCAGATCCCCAGGTGGCCCTCTCAAGGATTGAACTCACAACCCTGGGTTTAGCAGGCCAATGCTCAAACCACTGAGCTATCCCTCCTCCCCCCCAGGGGAATTACAAAATATTTCAGTAATAATCATACTGTACAATCTCATAATTTCACATGTAGTGTTTGTTAAACACATTTCAGAAGATAATAATATTCATCAGATTACGAGTTTCCAAATGATACCTCAGAGGGAATACTTTGCACAAAATAGACCATAGGCATATAAAAGTGGTGCATATGGGCTACAGGGTGTCACAGCTTCGCTTCCCACGTCCTCCTGTTTCCCTGGCTTCAGGGGAGAGGGATGGAGGCCTTTTCTTCATCCTTTCCCTGATGTCTTGAGAAGAGAGGCCAGCTGCCTTGTCCTCCCACCTCTGCCACCTGCTCTGGTAGGTCCACGCTTTCTCCCTTGCTGCATTGTTAATAAGGTTAATAAATGAAAGTGAACCACATAGAAGAAGTCAAACAGAAGGTGCAAACGGTTATCCCTTGCTCTCTTTCAATGACATAGTTCCTTCTTGCTTTCACAGTCGACAGATGTCAGGATTCGACTACTTGTCCTGCGTTTGCAAAATGTGAAAATGTTCCTGGGGGCTACCACTGCACCTGCAAACGCGGGTTTGCATCTACTTCTGGGGAGCAAAACTTCACTGATCCAACAGTGAAGTGCGTCGGTGAGTATCAGCTCCCGGAGCTGAGCTAAGTGAGCGGGAACTCTGTAATGGGGCGAGACTCATGGAGGTTGCTGTAATGCCATTGGGACCACTTCTTGCACTTGCCAGGAAAATTATGGATCAGTGCACTCTACTGACCGGTGAGCATGCTGCAGTGATTAAGGGTATGTCTATACTTCTATCGAGCTAGCATGCTAACAATAGAGGTGCAAGAGGTAGGATGGAACTGGGCCTGGAAACTAATGTGTGAAAGTAGGGCAGGGAGACGGATCTGTCCAGGCAACAGGTTGCAGGGGGAAGATAGGACCGGCCGGATAAAGAGACTGGGTTAAGGAGCAGGTCTGGGGGAACAACAGAAAGATTGGACTATCTGGGAGGGACAGTGGGACTGGGACTCAGTGGGACTGGGGAATGTTGGGGGGCAGGGAGGCAGTGGGCACAGTGGGAAATTAAGAGGGGAAGAGAGAGACAAATGGAATGAGGAGCTGGGATGCAGGGGAACTGGGACTGGCTGGGAAAGGAGACTGGGAGGGGAGGATTTGGTGCAGTGGGTGACTGGAACTGGCTGGGAAAGGAGACCAGGACTGGAATGAGACACCTGAGGCGTTCTGATTGGGAAGGGGACAAGAGCTAGGGATGGGAAGAAACTGCGCTGGGACAGAGACAAGTTCTGTGTGGGGGGAATAAGGCTGAAGGAGCCAAGTTTGGGTATGAGCAAGCAGAAGAGTCAAGGGTATGACCATGGTCAAGGTTAATGAATTAAGCTAAACCATACTGAGGAAGTCAAATAAAAGGTGCAAAGGGTTATCCGCTGCTCTCTTTCAATGACATGGTTCCTTCTTCCTTTCACAGCTGACAGGTGTCGGAATTTGTCTACTTGTCCTGCTTCTGCAACCTGTGAAAATGTCCCCGGAGGCTACCACTGCACCTGCAATCATGGGTTTGCATCTAGTTCTGGGGAGCAACACTTCACTGATCCAACAGTGAAATGTGTCGGTGAGTATCAGCTCCAGAGCACTGGTAAGTGAGTGGGAACTCTGTAATGGGTCGACTGTAATGTAGGTTGCTGTAATGCCATTGGGACCAGCTATTGCACTTGCCAGAAAAGTTATGGAGTAGTGCACTCTACTGACCGGTGAGCATGCTGCAGTGATTGAGGGTATGTCTACACTTCCATCGAGCTAGCATGCTAACAATAGAGGGTAGCCAAGCAGGTGCGAGTGGTGGGATGGAACTGGGCCTGGAAACCAGTGTGTGGAAGTAGGGTGGGGAGACGGATCTGTCCAGGCAACAGGGGGAAGATGGGACTGGCCAGGATAAAGAGACTGGGTCAAGGAGCTGCTCTGGGGGAACAACAGTGAGATTGGACTAAGTATCTGGGGCGGGACAGTGGGACTGGGACTCAGTGGGACTGGGGAATGTTGGGGGGCTGGGAGTGGGCAAAGCTGGAAACTAAGAGGTGAGGAGAGAGACAAATGGAATGAAGAGCCAGGATGCAGGGGGACTGGGACTGGCTGGGAAAGGAGACTGGGACTGGAATGAGACACCTGAGACATTCCGATTGGGAAGGGGACAAGAGCCAGGGATGGGAAGAAACTGCACTGGGACAGGGACAAGTTGTATGTGTGGGGGAATAAGGCTGAAGGAGCCAAGCTTGGGTATGAGCACACAGATGAGTCTGTGCCCACTAGTGGACACTCCCCTCCAGAGCCTGGAATGGGAGCCAAGATTCCAGCTCTTCTGAGTCCCCACCCAGCATCTTGCCAGGTTTGGTTCCGTCAGTTCTGCATGACTCCCTAGGCGTGGACGAGTGTCTCAGCAGGAAATCTTGCCCTTGCCAGGCCACTCACACCATGACCTTTGGAGTTACTTTATGCTTGCAACGATGGCCATGCATTGAGCTCTGGAGTCAAGATCTTTACTGACAGCAACGTAACTAGATCCCTTCAAAATTATTTCTTGCTGCTGCTGGTGGTGGACATGGATTTTAAGACAAAATGGTGACCCTAGCGGGGGATTAGTCTGTTTCTGGACTAAAACTCACTGTAGCCTGTCCATAGGATCAGACCTCCCTTCCCCCAACGTCCATCCTTCAATCTTACTGTGAAATTCCCCAGGGTGCAACCTGAACCGCTGTGTCCCCTTAACCCCCCAACCTGGGGTTCCTTTTATGCTCCTTTTCTGTCAGATCAGCCAGTCCTGGCCTGCTCATGCACAGATACTAGTCTGCAAAATCACTCCGAGATGCATGGATAGATACACCGCGACACCCACATATCCCCACTCCCAGCCTGGGCTCCCCCGAAATGTGCATCTGATACTGCTCAGTAGAGTCTTGACATTATAAGAGGATAGATAGTCCGACATTCCAACAACGGGTAATGTTTATGCCCCAGCCTTTGTTATCTCAAGTAGAGGATTCCCAAACACACTGGTTTAGATAAAACAATAAAACACGTTTATTAATGAGAGATGAAAGGTATAAAAGTCAGAATTGGTAACTAAAGAAATAAAAAGATAAAACCTCAAGCTAATTCCAAAACATTACCAAGATTAATAAGATTTGAAGCCAACATCCTTCTCACCACACCAGGCAGTTCTCAGTTTATAGGCTGGATTTCCTTTTACTCTGCGACGACTTCCCTTAATTCACTGTTTTTCAAGGATTCATTGATGTTAAAAGCAGAGGAAGATAAGGTAGACAGGAGAGGTGGGTACAGGCATGTTTGTCCCCCTTCTTACACCCCAATTCTTGTGTGCTGGAAATACCCTTGCTGGGTCCTGTGGGGAGGCAGTATGTGAGCGCCAAACTGTCTTTCAGCTGATTTGTACATTTTCTGTTTAGAACTTCTCAGTTGGTGAGTCTCTGGTTAACCAGGGAATGATTGTTTAACACGTGGCTGGCTTGCCAGTGTGTTCTTGTCTCTGAGGAACTGGATTATGATTACTACAGGGGAATTACAAAATATTTCAGTAATATTCATACTGCAAAATCTCATAATTTCACATGCAGTGTTTGTTAAACACATTTCAGAAGATAATAATAGTCAGCAGATTATGAGTTTCCAAATGATAACTCACAGGGCATACTTTGTACAAAATAGATCATAGGCATATAAAATTAGTGAATATGGGCTACAGGATGTCACAGCTACGCTTTACACGTCCTCCTGTTTCCCTGGCTTCAGGGGAGAGGGATGGAGGCCTTTTCTTGATCCTTTCCCTGATATTTCGAGAAGAGAGGCCAGCTGCCTTGGTCCTCCCACCTCAGCCACCTGTTAGGTCCACACTTTCTCACTTGCTGCATTGTTAACAAGGGTAATGAATGAAAGTGAACCACATTGAAGAAGTCAATCAAAAGGTGCAAAGGGTTATCCGCTGCTCTCTTTCAATGACATGGTTTCTTCTTCCTTTCACAGTTGACAGGTGTCAGAATTCGTCTACTTGTCCTGCTTTTGCAACCTGTGAAAATGTTTCTGGGGGCTACCGCTGCACCTGCAATCATAGGTTTACAGCTACTTCTGGGGAGCAAAACTTCACTGATCCAACAGTGAAATGTGTCGGTGAGTATCAGCTCCAGAGCACTGGTTTAGATAAAACAATAAAACACGTTTATTAATCAGAGAGTGAGAGATTTTTAGTGGTAAGGCACAAAAGGTAGAATTGGTTACAAAAGAAATAAAAACCTCAAGCTAATTCCTAAACATGACCGAGCTAAGTAAGATTTGAAGCCAACATCCTTCTCACCACACCAGATGCTTCAAGCAGTTCTCAGTTCACAGGCTGGATTTCTTTTATTCATTCAACGACTCCTCTTAGTTTAATGTTTTTCAAGGATTTATTGATGTTATAAAAAGAGAGATAAGGTAGACAGGAGAGGTGGTTACAGGCATGTTTGTCCCCCTTCTTACACCCCAATCCTTGTGTGCTGGAAATACCCTTGCTGATCCTGTGGGGAGGCAGTATGTGAGCACCAAACTGTCTTTCAGCTGATTTGTACATTTCCTGTTGAGAACTTCTCAGTTGGTGAGTCTCTGGTTAACCAGGGGATGACTCTTTAGCATGTTGCTGACATGCCAGTGTGTTCCTGTCTCTGAGGAACTTGCTTATGAGGGCTACCGAGGAATTACAACATATTTCAGTAATAATCATACAGCACAATCTCATAATTTCACATGCAGTGTTTGTTACACACATTTCAGAAGATAATCATATTCATCACATTATGAGTTTCCCAATGATACCTCACAGGGCATACCTCCCTACCTCCAACTCCCATCCTTCAGTCTTACTGTGAAATTCCCCAGGGTGCAACCTGAACTGCTGTGTCCCCTTAACCTCCTAACCTGGTTTTCCTTTTACGCTGCTTTATATGCCTTTGATGTTTACGTGAATGCTGTCCCAGCCATGCATGGATAGATACACCGCGACACCCACATATCCCCGCTCGCAGCCTTGGCTCCCTAGAAATGTGCGTCTTATACTGGTCAATAACTCCTTGCATTATAAGATCATAGATAGTCTGACATTCCACAATGGGTAATGTTTATGCCCCAGCCTTTGTTATCTTAAGTAGAGGTTTCCCAGATACACTGGTTTAGATAAAACAATAAAACACGTTTATAAATGAGAGATGAAAGGTACAAAAGTCAGGATTGGTTACAAAAGAAATAAAAAGATAAAACCTCAAGCTAATTCCAAAACATTACCAAGTTTAATAAGATTTGAAGCCAACATCCTTCTCACCACACCAGACGCTGCAGGCAGTTCTCAGTTCTCAGGCAGGATTTCCTTTCATTCTGGGACCACTCCCCTTAGTTCAGTGTTTTTCAAAGATTCACTGATGTAATAAGGAGAGGGAGATAAGATAGACAGGAGAGGTGGGTACAGGCATGTTTGTCCCCCTTCTTATACCCCAATCCTTGTGTGCTGGAAATACCCTTGCTGGGTCCTGTGGGGAGGCAGTATGTGAGCACCAAACTGTCTTTCAGCTGATTTGTACATTTCCTGTTGAGATCTCCCCAGTTGGTGAATCTCCCATTAACCAGGGGATGACTCTGTAGCCTGTTGCTGGCATGCCAGTGTGTTCTTGTCTCTGAGGAACTGACTTATGAGGCGTACCGAGGAATTATAACATATTTCAGTAATAATCCTACAGCAAAATTTCATAATTTCACATGCAGTGTTTGTTACACACATTTCAGAAGATAATAATATTCCTCACATTATGAGTTTCAAAATGCTACCTCATAGGGCATAGTTTGTACAAAATAGATCATAGCCATATAGAAGTGGTGAATATGTCCTCCTGTTTCCCTGGATTCACAGGAGAGGGATGGAGGCCTTTTCTTGATCCTTTCCCTGATGTCTCGAGAAGAGAGGCCAGCTGCCTTGGTCGTCCCACCTCGCCCACCTGCTCTGTTAGGTCCACATTTTCTCCCTAGCTGCATTGTTAACAAGGTTAACGAATGAAAGTGAACCACATTGAAGAAGTCAAAGAAAATGTGCAAAGGGTTATCGATTGCTCTCTTTCAATGACATGGTTCCTTCTTCCTTTCACAGTTGACAGGTGTCAGAATTCGTCTACTTGTCCTGCTTTTGCAACCTGTGAAAATGTTTCTGGGTCCTACCACTGCACTTGCAATCACGGGTTTGCATCTAGTTCTGGGGAGGAACACTTCACTGATCCAACAGTGAAATGCATCGGTGAGTATCGGCTCCGGAGCCCAACTAAGTGAGAGGGAATTCTGTAATGTGTTGAGTGTAATGTAGGTTGCTCTAATGCCATTGGACCAGCTCTTGCACTTGCCAGAAAAGTTATGGAGCAGTGTACTCTACTGACCGGTGAGCATGCTGCAATGATTAAGGGTACGTCTACACTTCCATCGAGCTAGCATGCTAACAATAGAGGGTAACCAAGCAGGTGGCAGTGGTAGGATGGAACTTGGCCTGGAAATGTGTGTGTGGAAGGAGGATGGGGAGACAGATCTCTCCAGGCAACAGGGGGAAGATGGGACTGGCCAGATAAAGAGACTGGGTCAAGGGGCTGGTCTGGGGGAACAACAGTGAGATTGGACTAAGTATCTGGGGAAGGACACTGGGACTGGGACTCAGTGGGACTGGGGAATGTTGGGGGGCTGGCAGTGGGCAAACCTGGAAACTAAGAGGTGAGGAGAGAGACAAATGGAATGAGGAACCAGGATGCTGGGGAACTGGGACTGGCTGGGTAAGAAGACCAGGACTGGGAGGGGAGGATTTGGTGCAGGGGTAGACTGGGACTGGCTGGGAAAGGAGACTGGGACTGGAATGAGACATGTGAGGTGTTCTAATTGGGAGTGGGACAAGAGCCAGGGATGGGAAGAAACTGCACTGGGACAGGGACAAGTTGTGTGTGTGGGGGATAAGGCTGAAGGAGGCAAGCTTGTGCATGAACGATTATGCAGATGAGTCTGTGCCCACTAGTGGACACTCCTCTCCAGGGCCTGGAATGGGAGCCAAGATTCCAGCGCTTCTGAGTCCCCACCCAGCAACTGGCCAGGCTTGGTTCCGTCAGTTCTGCATGACTGCCTAGGCGTGGATGAGTGTCTCAGCAGGAAATCTTGCCCTTGCCAGAACACTCACACCATGACCTTTGGGCTTCTTAAACCAATCCCTTTAGCTTTAGCATCAGCTCTGCTGTTGACTGGACTTTGCTGGGGCTCATTTCTCTGCCCAGAAGTATAATGATGTTTTGATCCCATCACAAAGAGATATGATCTTTATAAGAGAGGCTCCAATGTTGGCTCCCTCCTTCCTTCCCTAGAAAATCTCTTCCGCTGCCAGCCCCGGATTCTGCAAGGAGATGATTTCAAAAGCCAGTGCGGCAACATGATGCAGCACGTATGTGTTGAGTGATTCCCAATTGGGTCATCTTCGTGTGCAGGGCAGGAGGGAAAAAGGGAGAGAATGGAATTGAGGGGTGTGTGTGTAGAGTTTGTGTAGTGCATTCAGACAGCGTGAGTGCTGCTTTTGGGTTGGGTATTATGGATGAACAGGGAGGATGGATGGACTAGAGCTGGTACCTAGAGAAGGGTGGAGATTGAGAAGATGGGTGGATAGAGAAATAGCCAGAGCTAGACATAGAGGACGGATTGAAAGATACAGTGGGTTAAGAGGGCCACAACAGTTGGATGGACATGGATAGGTATGTTATAGCATTAACTCCTTTTTCCATGATTCCCCTACAGGGAAACCAGAAAAGCAATAGATTTTGCACCATCCTGAATCAGACCTCAAAGACCCTGGAATCTGCATGTGGCAATGGAAACCAGTCAGTACCGCCGAAGGTCAGAGGCTGTGTACCTGTATTTGCCAGTCCCTGACCTCCAAGGCAAAGTCCCTCCTCTTGGTCCCCAGCTGCTGCAACCGGTCTCCAGATACTTCCTTCCAAAGATGAACCTGGGGGGGGAGTCTTTAAAAGCAGCTGAAAACAAGGCTTAGTTGCCTCTACTCTAGAAGAGTAGACTGGAGCCAACCGCGAGTTTAATTTCAGCTGCCAGCCAAGAGTGGGTGATGAATATCTTGGGGCAAAGGGAACGAGGCAGTATCTTGTTGGGATCCAGTAACTGGGGAGTATGGGAACCATGTGGAGTGGAGGGCCAGACTATAAGAAGCACGTGGAGGGGGAGGGAACCCTAAAAGCCTGCCGAAAATCACCCATCCATGTAAGCAGTTGTAGCTGTCCTGGGATGTTCCATGATGGTGAATGGGGAGGAAAAGTGGTGGATCCATGGGACCATCTCTCTGTTAACCGGTGGACCACTGTTTGACAGCCCCTGATTTACCCTGGGCATCTTCTTTTTAAACCCCAGGAAGTCTTCACTTCTCTCGATTCGCTTTTCAATGCCACTGCCCAGCAGTCTACTTGGAGCAAGGAGGAGGTCGCGTGGGCAGCCACTGCCTTTGTGCAGCGTGCAGAACTGGCTGCCTTGGAAGCTGCTTGGAACGGTTCTGAGAACGAGCCGCAGACTATCACAGCCGAGACGATGAGTAAGAAAAAGGAAAAACCTCCGCACAGCTCTGATTGCCACCCTAGCTGCTCTCGGCAATGAAGGGTGGCCTCGGGGCTAGGGTGCTGGGCTAAAGCATAAGAGAGTTGAGTGCCATTCCTGCCTGCTTGCTCGCTTGGTGCTTATGTTTTCCATGTAAATGGGGACACGACCCCTTTCTGCAGTTTGGGGCAGGAGTGGTTTATTGCTGCATTTGCCTATGGTGCCCAGCACTATGGGGCTCTGATCTCGGCTAGTAGCAGGATTGTGGTAGTGCCTATGAGCCGCAGTCATGATGGAGCAGGGCCCCATTGTGTTAGGTGCAAAGCACAAAGGACATAAAGACAGTCCGGGCTCCTAATTCTTCTCTCGGCTCTGCTGGTTTTACCGCAGCCTTGCTCCCTGCCGCCACGGGAGTGGGAGGAGAATCAGGCTCTGTGCTAAATGGAGGGTAGTTTTCAAAGCCGCGCAGTGAAGAACTTGTCCTTCCGCCCCCAGCCATCGCAGCCCTGCGGGTTACGGATAACTGCAGTCGGGCTGGGAAGATGATCGAACTGAACGCTGAAAACGAGTTGATGAGCATTGACTGCACGACAGTGGTTGGCGCCAGCGAAGCAGGTACCATCCGGGAGTTGTCTGGACAGGCAACGGAAGGAATCCAACCTCTCCAACCCATTCCACAGCTCCAGCTCTGAGGCCAGATCTTCCAGGGCTGCAGAGGGACCTTAGAGCAGCCCTGACAGACTCCCCAGGGGGACTTGGGTTGCTTTACACCGACCCTCTGTGCAGTGCTTAATCTGTAATGAAAGTGGGGTTGGGACTCAAGTAATTAGGTGCCAGGACTCGAGCAACATTTTTACTTTCATAAATGACGCAGGAAACCCGGAAGTGCCGGGGCTATGAACTGCCAAGCCTAGAGGTATTGGGGCTTCCCTTGTGCAGAGGGCACGTCAGGGCTGGAGGCTTCAGACAGAGCAGGACGGGGGTGGATTATCCAGTACTAGCGGCAGATGGGCCCCTAGGAGGAAGTGTTATTCGTTGGCCAGTGCAGGGAGTAAGGAGTCCTGGGGTCTAGTCCCAATTTTGCCACTGACACTCTGCACGAACGTGGGGAAGCCATTCCATCTCTCCGTACCTGTGTCCTTCTCATCGCTGGTTCGGCTGCGCCCCCCAGCCAAGAGCTCTTCCAGCTCCTTGCGGTGTGACACAGGACACAGGCTGTTCTGGTGTCACCTCTTGCATCTTTGCTCCTGCAGGCTCCGGAGTCGTTGCCTTCATCTCGTATGCCACTCTCGAGTCCATCCTGAACAATAACTTTATCGACCAGCAAAACCTGACAGGGGAGGACAACCTGGTTAGCATTACGCTGAATTCCAAGGTAGTGAGTGGGACCATTGGGAAACCCGGACCCCTCCCCAAACCTTTCTACTTCACCCTGGAGCATAAACAGGTGATTGGCAATCATGTCCCTGCTTGAAATGGAAGAGGGACCCCTCTTGGCCAGGAGCTTTTCCCAACTGTCCTCTCTCTGTGCTTCTGTTGTCAACACTGCCGTCCTCTTCCAGTTGGCCTGACTAACGAGGGTCATCTTCAACTCCTTCTGGTTCCTCCCCTACCACCAAGATGAGTTCAAATCTTGATGCTGCATCTTCCCCAAAAATCTGGCTTTTCCTCTCTGCCCTCGCCATGGTTCTGGTCACCTTCCACCTTTCTACTGCAGCCTCCTCTCTGGGCCCCCCAGTACCCATAATGCCTCCCTTCAGTCCTGCTAAAATGATCTTCCTTGCCCATCAGTACCACAGATGCCCTGTAATTTGAATCTTTCCACTGGCTCTTCCTTCTCCACCACATCAAGTTTAAATGAGGAGGCAATTCAACTTAAAATTGATAATGGCTGAATGCTAAGGGTCCCCCAATACCCACCCTAAAGCCTTCAAAAATCATTGAAATTCCCAGATGAACTTGTAAACCTCAATACCTTGTACCAGTGGGGCATCGGCTTGGATGCCTGACTCTGCTCTCGTTTACTCCAATCCAGATCAATGGACTTATACTGGTGTGAAACCGATATCCATTATTATAGTGCACGTAGAGGCACACTGAGATCAGAGTCTGATTTTACCAGGCACTGCACAAACACATGGGCCCCGTCCCAAAGAAGAGAGACAAAGGGTAGGAGGGAAACAGAGGCACGGAGACTTCTCATGAGATTGCACATCAGAGCTAGGAATACAATCCCAGTCCCCTGAGTCCCAACCCAGTGCTCTGTCTGACAAGCTCTAGCTCCTCTTTGGTTTAGTTTGGGCTAAACTAGCCCTTGGCTCTTTAAAGGAGGAGGCTGACGCTGGTGCTGCAATGTTTGTTTCCAGAGAAAGGAAATGGAAGACGAGATTATCTGTGTTTTCTGGAAGCTCACTGGCACCTGGTCTACTGAGGGCTGCACTCTTCTCCGTGCGAACAGCACTCACACCACCTGCACCTGTACGCACCTGTCCAGCTTTGCCATCCTGATGGCTTCACATGCTATCAAGGTATTTCAGCCGTCGGCTTAAGCTCATGGTCCATGTGTAACAAACTAGGGTTGCATTCGCACAGACGCTGCGGCTGTTTGCAAGAACAAACCCGAGCCTTTCGACACACAAAACGCAGGTGTCCACCACTTATGCAAAAGGAGTAATGCCTTTGGCTGTAAATATAGTTAGAATGGCTGGAGCCAGCCAGTAGGAAAGTCATGATCAGGTGCACTTGGTCAGCATGTTAGACGTCAGACAGGTGGCACGGGGCATGAGTCAGCCGGGTATTTGTTCCAATTAGTTTAGTCATGACGAGATCCAGAGATCATCTCAGGGCTGCAAACTCAACACACGTGTTGCTCCTCTGAGTTATCTATTGAAAGGGGGGAGGGATAGCTCAGTGGTTTGAGCATTGGCCTGTTAAACTCAGGCTTGTGAGTTCAATCCTTAAGAGGGTCACTTAGGGACTTGGTCCTGCTGGTGAAGGCAGGGGGTTGGACTCAATAACTTTTCAAGGTCTGTTCTAGGAGATAGGATATCTCTATTAATTAATTTATTTTATTTTTATTTTTATTTAAAGGGGCAGGGAGGAGATGGGTCCTCCATGTTCTCCAACAACGGAGCTAGAGATCTGATTGCCTTGGGAAATTATCCGGTTATTTCAAAGCCCCTGTTTCTCCAGCGTGATTTCCAAACTTTACACTTCCTTTAATTTTTCCTTTTGCAGGAGAGTTACCCACTGACCATCATCACCTACGTGGGACTGACCCTCTCCCTGCTGTGCCTCTTCCTCGCCATCCTCACCTTCCTCCTGTGCCGCTCCATCCGCAACGTCAGCACCTCCCTCCACCTGCAGCTCTGCCTCTGCCTCTTCCTGGCCGACCTGCTCTTCCTCACCGCAGTGAACAGCGTCACCAATAAGGTAGAGAAATCAGCCAAATCCACCCCCCCCCTTATCTATCCTGTCTATTTAGATCGTAAGTTCTTCAAAGATAGGTCTCCACTGCAGCTGGGGCGGGGGGAGGCTCCCAGAGTGGACAGACAGACACACGCTAGCTCCACGTGAGCTAACGCACTCAAATAGCAGTGAGGCCAACTGCCTGAGTAACTATCCAGAGGGTCGGACGTGATTGTACTTGGGCGGCTAGCCTGGGCTGCTGCCTGGGGACGCATGCTCCCAGCTGCAGTGTAGACACACTCTTACTGGGTGTTTGTACAGCGCTGAGCACGACGGGTCCTTGAACTTGTATGGGGCCCCTAAGTGATCCTGTAATGAAATAATGAGGGGGAATGGGGCACATATGGAGCCCTTGACATGGGGGGAAGAGGAAGCAAGCGGGGGGTGGGGCGACAGAGACCTACCAGGGGAGGATGGGGGGACAGCGAATAAGGGATGATGGCATGTGGAGAGAAGACATTGGGAGGGGGGAGGGACACAGCCCTGGTATGGGGGGGGAAGAGGAAGCATGGGGGACCACAGAGAGACCCTACCAAGCGATGATGAATGCAGGACAATGGTATGTTCCCGCCAACCCCCACCCCACCATTGTCATCTCTCCTGGCATGAGTCCAGGCATGTGGGGACTTGCAGGGGGTCCTTGAGGAAGAGGAGAATGGGAGGATGGCACAGAGAGCTTGTGGGGGGAGGGATGGATGGAGGAATACAAGGAACATGCATGCAGTGCATACAGACTGCAAGCTGCGACCTCTGTGATGCACTGATAATCAAGGTGGGTTGGTTTTGCCCTTGGGCCCCTTCACATGCCTGGGATCACAATGCCCAGAATAAATTCAGTGGTCTGGATTCTGAACTTGCTCACACTGCTTTGACACCATTGGCCTCAATGGAGGTACACCAGATTTACACCAGCATCAGTAAAATCAGAATCGAACACCAGAGTTTAATTATCATAGAATCATAGAATATTAGGGTTGAAAGGGACCTCAGGAGGTCATCTAGTCCAACCCCCTGCTCAAAGCAGGACCAATCCCCAACTAAATCATCCCAGCCAGGGCTCTGTCAAGCCTGACCTTAAAACCCTCTAAGGAAGGAGATTCCATCACCTCCCTAGGTAACCCATTCCAGTGCTTCACCAGCCTCCTAGTGAAAAAGTTTTTCCTAATATCCAACCTAAACCTCCCCCACTGCAACTTGAGACCATTGCTCCTTGTTCTGTCATCTGCCACCACTGAGAACAGTCTAGATCCATCCTCTTTGGAACCTCCTTCAGGTAGTTGAAAGCAGCTATCAAATCCCCCCTCATTCTTCTCTTCTGCAGACTAAACAATCCCAGTTCCCTCAGCCTCTCCTCATAAGTCATGTGCTCCAGCCCCCTAATCATTTTTGTTGCCCTCCGCTGGACTCTTTCCAATTTTTCCACATCCTTCTTGAAGTGTGGGGCCCAAAACTGGACACAGTACTCCAGATGAGGACTCACCAATGTCGAATAGAGGGGAACGATCACGTCCCTCAATCTGCTGGCAATGTCCCTACTTATACAGCCCAAAAGGCCGTTAGCCTTCTTGGCAACAAAGGCACACTGTTTACTCATATCCAGCTTCTCGTCCACTGTAACCCCTAGGTCCTTTTCTGCAGAACTGCTGCCTAGCCGCTCGGTCCCTAGTCTGTAACAGTGAATGGGATTCTTCCGTCCTAAATGCAGGACTCTGCACTTGTTCTTGTTGAACCTCATCAGATTTCTTTTGGCCCAATCCTCTAATTTGTCTAGGTCCCTCTGTATCCTATCCCTACCTTCCAGTGTATCTACCACTCCTCCCAGTTTAGTGTCATCTGAAAACTTGCTGAGAGTGCAGTCCACGCCATCCTCCAGATCATTAATGAAGATATTGAAGAAAACTGGCCCCAGGACTGACTCTTGGGGCACTCCGCTTGAAACCCTTGGCCTCAGCTCCCCAGTCATAGGAGGAACCCTGGACTGAGCGACGTAGGGTATCAACTTCACAACCACAAACACCTGAAAATGCGCATTTGCGCCGATGCAGCTTTCCCAAGGTTAAAAAAATGTACTTGGCCTACATGTGGAATACATATAGCTGTCAATATGAGCTGGCTCAGAGAGTGAGGACAGTGCATATGTTTCAGTCTGTGTGTTTTCTTGGTTTATTCCTCGCCCTGAGTTCTTGCAAGAAAAAATAATAATATTGTGACCTAGTATCTGATGTGAGTGAAACAGTGCTGCCCTCTATTGGATGGGGTCAGAACTGCCTCAACTATTATAGTCATTTATTTGTATTATAGTAGCCAATGAGACCCAACTGAAATCAGAGCTCCATTGTGCTGGGCACTGCACATAGAGCAAGAGACAACTGCTATCCTGAAGAGCTTATGGTCTAAGCAGATGAGACAATGGGTGGGGGACAGAATTCCATTAACCCCATTTTACAGATGGGGATGTGAGGCACAGGGAGATTAATTGACTTGCCCAAGGTCACACGTGAAGTCGGTGGCAGGGTTGGGAACTGAACTCAGAGCAGCCTGTCTCAATACGTGTCATAAGCCCTATATTGTTAACCACTAATGGAGATTCTCTTTTAGTTTATGAGGTAGGAGCTAGTGCTTTTGGACCAGGAGGATCTGAGTTCTACCCCTCGTGCTGTGATGAAGTTGAATGGCCACAGTATGCAGTGTATAGTCCCAGATGTCCTAGGGGTTTGTTAAATATTTCACAGGCCTTGTTGCCATTTTCTCCCCAGCTTGGAGAGGACACATCAAATAACTAACACTTCCCCTATCTCGGAGAGATAGATGTTCAGAGTCCCTGAGCTCTTTGTCTCCCCCAGGTGGCGTGTGCTGTCATTGCTGGCCTCCTACACTACCTCTTCCTGGCCTGTTTCACCTGGATGTTCCTGGAAGGGCTGCACCTCTTCCTCACCGTCAGGAACCTGAAGGTCGTGAATTACACCAGCGCCAGCCGGTTCAAGAAGAGATTCATGTACCCGTTCGGCTACGGCTTCCCAGCCCTGGTGGTGGCTATTTCTGCAGCGGTGAATCACAAAGGCTACGGAACTTCCAAACAGTACGTGCAGAGCCCATCCCAGAGGGAGAACAGATATCTCATTGCCCACTCAACTCATTGGCTGAATTACAGAGAGACAATATATTCTATAATCCCCGTTTCTTCACGTTTCACACAACGCACAGTCAACCTGTTGAACTCCTTTCCAGAGGATATTGTGAAGGCCAAGACTATAACAGGGTTCAAAAAAGAACTAGATACATTCATGGAGGATAGGTCCATCGATGGCTGTTAGCCAGGATGGGCAGGGATGGTGTCCCTAGCTTCTGTTTGCCAGAAGTTGGCAATGGGCCATAGAGGATGGATCAATTGTTGATTTCCTGTTCTGTTAATTCCCTCTGGGACACCTGGCATTGGTCACTGTCGGAAAACAGGATACTGGGCTAGATGGACCTTTGGTCTGACCCAGTATGGCCATTGTTATGTTCTTAAAAGACTAATTTCTGCAAGCTACATTCATGAGACTGTCATAAAGGGAAGTAGGCAGCATTCACCCTGCATCTCCTACCCCACCCAGATATCAACTCTGACAACCAAAAGGAGAGAATTCACTTTATTTAATGCCAGGGATAATTTGTTACCCTTTTTTCTTCTTGCGTTTTAGCTGCTGGCTCACAATAGAGGGAGGCTTTGTCTGGAGTTTCCTTGGACCGGTCTGCCTTATTATTGTGGTGGGTATATTCCTTTTCTTCTCCTCTCTTCAACGGATAATGGGAAAGGATGAATTATGTGTATGTCGCAGGGAAAGGACTTTGATAGTGAGATGAGTCAGACATTGGGACGTTTGCTTAAGGAGTGAGTTGTGGCCTAGCTACTGTGGATTTACTCTCTGGAAAGTGACAAGGTAACAATGTCACCTTCTTTATTTGTATTAGTGTAAATTCATAAATAATTAATAAATCACATGCGATTTGTTTCCAATGGAGTGGAACGAATTTATACCAAATGCTGGGATTTGTCAGAGTTCAGCACCTCCTTAGCTCCAAAGTTATCCAGAAGAGAAGACGGAAATATCTGGGCTAGGTGCTACGAATGAAACAGACCTTCGGCTATGTCAGATGTGAAACTGGGCAGCCGGAAGAACATGGACAAGAGGGCAGCTGAAAGAATCCTTCCATGATCCAACAATACGTAGAGAGGGAAAGTTTATGGAATGTAACACAGAGGACAGACAGAGCAGCTCAGAACAGAGAGGGATGGCAGAGCCTTATCTGTGCCCTAAGTGATGTCTCGTGGTGCAGGAAGGATTCAGATGACAGTCGCAGCTGGGGGCTCCCATCTGGGGTCAAAGTACCATTGTGCTAGGCACTGTGAATACATGAAGAATTTTAACAAGATTCCAAAAGAAATTGGGCATTTATATGGGTAGCAAGAATAATATCCAGAGTTGTTCTAATCAGGGCTAACAAAAGTTCTGGAAGGGATATTAAACCCCAGGCTTCAGGATTTAAATCAAGCTGTAGCTACCAAAGACCAAGAGGAGAACTAATATAGGGGGTAGATTATCCATGCCTCTGAAGCACTTGGTACTGGCCACGGTCAGAGGCAGAATACTGGACTAGATGGACCTGGGGTCTGATCCACTTGAGTTGTTGTGTTGTTTCCACAGATGAATTTAGCATTTTTTATCACAACCCTCTGGCTCCTGAGAGACAAAATCTCCTCCCTGAATACAGATGTCTCCACCCTCAAAAACACAAGGTAGGAAAGCACTAAACCTGCCTGAGAGGTCCAGTTAGTCTTCTGCAGGGGGGGGGTTGCTACAGGTGCTCTTGGCTCATTTAAACTGAGGAAATACCAGCGTCATACAGACTTGGTATCAGAAAGTCATGGAGAACAGAACACTGAATACCTGGTCCTGCAAGCAGCTGAGAACCGTCAGTGCCTATTGACTTAGGTCAGAGATGAGGATACGCAGCACCTTTTAGGAGGTGCTGAGCATCTCATGGTACTGGGCCCCTATTTTGTATGCTGGTTTTTCACCCACAGATCTCAGAGCGCTTCACGATCTTTAATGCATTGATCCTCCAACACCCCTGTGAGGCAGGACAGGGCTCTTATCCCCATTATACAGATGGGGAACTGAGGCACATAGAGGCTAAGTGTCCTGCTCAAGCTCACACACAAAATCTGTGGCAGGGCATAGAATTGAACCTGGGTCTCCCAAGTACTAGATTAGGGCACTAACCACTACATCAGCCTTCCTCTAAAATCAAGGGAAGTTTCAATGTAATTAACAAATTGGGGGAATCCTTGTTCTGCATAACTGAAGTATGGATAATCAAGACTGCCTTGTACAGAGTTTTCTGTTCGCTCCTCCTGCATCTTCTCTTTTGGCTAGTGTAAGAACTCTTAGCCCTTTCAGTCAAGCAGAAAGTTAGAGATATCAGGAATGGAGAAGATGTGTTAGATCATGCAGTCCCATTTTCCTCATTCAGTGCAGGATTCTCTCCTCCAGGAAGGACACTAGTTTGATGCTTTTTGCTATGCACAACTGAGACAGCATGAGGAAAACTGCACAGTGATTTCTTGGTATTGTGACAAAGTTCCTCCTCTACCTTGGTGGGTCCTGCGCTTATTGGTGGATTTGCTCGCCTCACAGATTCACCCTGTGGGTCAGGAAACAGCCCAGAGACCTTCCCTTCTGGTAGAAGCCACAGTCCAGGTCAGTTCCTCCTGTGTCTGATCAGGAGTTGGGAAGTTTGGGGGGAACCCAGGCCCACCCTCTACTCCGGGGTCCAGCCCAGGGCCCTGTGGATTGCAGCTGTCTAGAGTGCCTCCTGGTACAGCTGCGCGACAGTTACAACTCCCTGGGCTACTTCCCCATGGCCTCCTCCCAACACCTTCTTTTCCTCACCACAGGACCTTTTTCCTGGTGTCTGATAATGCTTGTACTCCTCAATCCTCTAGCAATACGCCTTCCCACTCTCAGCTCCTAGTGCCTCTTGCTCCCAGCTCCTCGCATGCACGCTACAAACTGAAGTGAGGTCCTTTTTAACTCAGGTGCCCTGATTAGCCAGCCTGTCCTAATTGATTCTAGCAGTTTCTTCTTAATTGGCTCCAGGTGTCCTAATTAGCCTGCCTGCCTTAAGTGGTTCCAACAAGTTCCTGCTTGTTCTGGAACTGCCCCTGTTTCCTTACCCATGGAAAAGGGATCTACTTAATCTGGGACTAATATATCTGCCTTCGAACACTCTCCTGTATCCATCTGGCCTGACCCTATCACAGTACTTAATTGCTAAATCCGTGTTTTCTGGAAGAGCTGGACATGTGGCCATGGTCGCTGGGATTTGTAACTGACAATGGTGAGAAAAGACCTAATTTGAGGAGGGTGGGCACAGCAATGAAAACACTTGCACTTAGCGCAGACCTTCTGTAACGGTCAACGTTTTATTATCACAATGACTAGTTTAAGTAAAGCAATTTAAATCGGTGAGATAGTATAACAGTGTGAGAGCGACCAGCCCCATTACTTGTATATATTACTTTATTTTGGGGGAGAGCCTTAAGGATTGAGACAGATTTTGGTTTCTCTTTGGCATGCCGATGAAGAATTTTAACGGTTGTTCCTGAGACTAGATGTTTTATAGGCCTCAAGGGCGGCTCCAGGCACCAGCGCCCCAAGCGCGTGCCTGGGGTGGCAAGCCACGGGGGGCGGCCTGCCGGTCACTCTGAGGGTGGCAGTCAGGCAGTCTTTGGCGGCATGCCTGCGGGAGGTCCGCCGGTCCCGCAGCTTCAGCGGCAATTTGGCGATGGGTATGCCGAATCCGCGGGACAGGTGGACCTCCTGTAGACATGCCGCCGAATCCGCGTTACCAGCGTGCCACCGAAGGCTGCCTGACTGCCGTGCTTGGGGCGGCAAAAAACATAGAGCCACCCCGATAGGCCATTGTATTTTTTATGCATATATGAATAGCTTTTTTTTAAACCATATTTTAAGGTTTTTACCTACATTGTTGGGGTGTTCTTATTCTATAGGTTAGTCTATTAACTTGGCTAAACTTATTAACATACGTTAATTGGATTACTGTGGTTACCTGTGGTTAGGCATTTGCTGATGTCCTCCTTTAAAAATACTTGAAACTGGTTTTTGTCTTTTTGCAGTTACCCATCAACAGTTTGCAACACAAGTGGTCATTACAAAAGAAGAAACAAAAAGCCTTTTGCCATTTTGTGACTTAAGATAACTGTTCATTTACTGACTTATGCTAACGTATTGACCAACTACTTCTACTTAGGGTGTAAGGCCTTGCATTTATGCTAACTGCTTAAGCTATTTTATAGGTGTTGGTCAACAGGTATTTTGTGTTTTTGCTACTCATTCCCTAGCCCTTTGCCCCTTATTCTTCCTATGTAACTATTATTACTGCACGGTTCTATACTCACTGCCTGCGCTACAAAACGGATGTGAGGGGAAACAGAGGAAAATGGACGTGGTCAGTGTTACACCACAGGCCAATGGCAGAGCTCGGAACAGAACACAGGTTTAAGTCAGATGTTACAATGCTGAGTGCTATACAAATATCTATACGTGAATTAATCTGAGGTAAAATCTGTAACTCTGCTGAAACCAAGGAAGTTACACAAAGGCTGAATCTGCCTAGTATGGCAAAAGGCCGCTTTTGCTGCCAGCTGACTTTAGTATCTGGTTCTGCTAGTCTGCATTGTACTCTGACATGCTACAGCAAAGGGCACGCAACAATCCCTTAAATAATTTAGTGACCTATTCCATATTATGAGTGTGGTGTAAGGACTAATGGACCAAATCTTTAATGGCAAGCCATGGTTTCTAGCGAATGTAGTGTTCTCCTTCAAGGGCTTTATTAGAGCGGTTTCCAAATCAATCAGAATGGGAAAGAAAGGATGATTTGGTGCTTAGGGTGCTGGTCTGGGATGTGGGAGACCTGGGTTCAACTCCCTGATCCAACACAGCCTTCCTATGTGATGTTGGGCAAGTTACTTAATCTCGCTATGCCCTTGGTTCTCCATCTGGAAAATGGGGATAAGGGCACCATCTACCTCACAGAGTGGTTCTGAAGGTAAATAGCTTCAAGGTTGTAAGATGCACTTCAAGTACCAGGAATAAAAAAGGGGGAGAAATACCTACCTGGAATTAGAGAACAGGTAAATCCTTCACTGGCCCAGCGCATTGAAATGACAACTGCCCCCAGATGTGTGGTACTGATGGCCCGAGCCTCCTTGCAGCAAAATCAGGAAATGAACAAGATGCAGAAGGGGTGGCAAACTAGGGCCTGATCCAAACTCAGTGAAGTCAATGGCAGTGTCTCTCTGTGCTTTGGAGCAGGCCCATAGAGAGTGAAGGGGATGGTAGAATAGGGTTACCATACGTCCTCTTTTTCCCGGACATGTCCGGCTTTTCAGCACTCAAACCCCCGTCCGGGGGGGGAATTGCCAAAAAGCCGAACATGTCCGGGAAAATGGCGGCTCTGCTCCTCCCCGACTCTTCGGCTCTGTTTAAGAGCCGAGCTGCCCGAGCGCTATGGGCTTCAGGCAGCCCCCTTGCCTCCGGACCCCAGCCGCCGGCCGGGCACTTCCCCTCCCGGGCTCCGGCGGCGCAGGATCCGGAGGCATGCGGGCTGCCCGAAGCCGGTAGCGCTGGGGCAGCTCAGCTCTTAAACAGAGCCGAAGAGTCAGGGGAGGAGCAGAGCCTCCAGCCGCGGCGGCTCTGCTCCTCCCCAACTCTTCGGCTCTGTTTTAGAGCCGAGCGCTACGGGGTTTGGGCAGCCCCCATACCTCCGGACCCTGCGCCGCCGGAGCCCGGGAGGGGAAGTGCCTGGCCGGGGGCGCAGGGTCCGGAGGCAAGGGGGCTGCCCGAAGCCCAAGCGCTACCGGCTTCACGGTGTGCCGGGCAGCCTCCAGACCCTGCGCCCCCAGCTCCAGCTGCGCTGGGCAAGCGCCGGCCGGGGGCGCAGGGTCTGGGGGCTGCCCGGCACACCGTGAAGCCGGTAGCGCTCGGGCAGCCCTTTCCGCGTGGCTGGGAGTGGGAGGGAGGAGGGGGCGGAGTTAGGGCGGGGAAGGGGCGGAGTTGGGGCGGGGCTGGGGGGGTGGGAAAATGGGCGGGGCCAGGGCCCGTGGAGGGTCCTCTTTTTTTCTTTATTAGATATGGTAACCCTATGGTAGAAGCCATTCTAACCTGGTTGGAATAGGGCCTGTTTGCAGAATCTCTATCTAGAAACATTACCCACCAGTGGTCCCTAGGGGAATTTTGCATAGTTGCTACTTGGAGGGCGTAAGCCATCGCCCTCAGAGCCCACTGACTTGGTCTCTCTGCATAGGGTTGTAATGGGCTCTCTCCATCAGCTTTACTCCAGATTGCTGACATTTAAAGCCATCGCCCAGCTCTTCATCCTGGGCTGCACTTGGAGTCTTGGTCTGTTGCAAACAAAATCGGCAGCCACGGTCATGGCGTATTTATTCACCATCATCAACAGCCTGCAGGGAGCCTTCATCTTCCTGGTGCACTGTCTCCTCAATCAGCAGGTAAAGCCAATGTCCTGTTACCTGTTCAGCTCCATTAATGGCCAGCCAGCAGAGCTTCTTTGTTCACATTTGTCTTGGTTTCACTCTTTTCACGTCTTCCGTGCCTGTTGCTCCTTCCTCTCTTTCGACCTTCAACCTTTCTCCCCCAATCTCTTTTCTCCTGCAGCTTATATTGTGCTGTTTTCATAGAGTCACAGATTTTTTTAAGGCCAGGAAGGACCATGTCTATATAACACAGACAGCCCCTGGTGGGTGCGATCGAACCTGGGAGCTCGGGAGCTAAATGCATGAGTCTCTACTGCATGGGCTAAAAGCCACATGCTCTTAGTTAAGGCTGTAGCCGACTCATTAATCTCTAGCCGAACTAGCTGCCACTAGAGGGGGCAGAGCACCACACCAAGCAGGCAAGGGTTACATCTACACTAGAGACTTTACAGTGGCACGGCTGTACCTATGCAGTTGCGCTGCTATAAGATCTCTCCTGTAGCCCCTATATGCTGATGGGAGAGAGCTCTCCTGTCGACGTTATTAAACCACCCCCAACAAGCAGCAGTAGTTCATAGGATCATAGAATCATAGAATATTAGGGTTGAAAGGGACCTCAGGAGGTCATCTAGTCCAACCCCCTGCTCAAAGCAGGATCAATCCTAACTAAATCATTCCAGCCAGGGCTTTGTCAAGCTTGACCTTAAAAACCTCTAAGGAAGGAGATTCCACCACGTCCCTAGGTAACCCATTCCAGTGCTTAACCACCCTCCTAGTGAAAAAGTTATTTTCCAAATATCCAACCTAAACCTTCCCCACAGCAACTTGAGACCATTACTCCTTGTTCTGTCATCTGGTACCACTGAGAACAGTCTAGATCCATCCTCTTTGGAACCCCCTTTCAGGTAGTTGAAAGCAGCTATCAAATCCCCCCTCATTCTTCTCTTCTGCAGACTAAACAATCCCAGTTCTCTCAGCCTCTCCTCATAAGTCATGTGCTCCAGCCCCCTAATCATTTTTGTTGCCCTCCGCTGGACTCTTTCCAATTTTTCCACATCCTTCTTGTAGTGTGGGGCCCAAAACTGGACACAGTACTCCAGATGAGGCCTCTCCAATGCCGAATAGAGGGGAATGATCACGTCCCTTGATCTGCTGGCAATGTGCCTACTTACACAGCCCAAAATGCTGTTAGCCTTCTTGGAAACAAGAGCAAACAATTGACTCATATCCAGCTTCTTGTCCACTGTAACCCCTAGGTCCTTTTCTGCAGAACTGCTGCCTAGCCATTCGGTCCCTAGTCTGTAGCAGTGCATGGGATTCTTCCGTCCTAAGAGCAGGATTCTTCACTTGTCCTTGTTGAACCTCATCAGATTTCTTTTGGCCCAATCCTCTAATTTGTCTAGGTCCCTCTGTATCCGATCCCTACCCTCCAGTGTATCTACCACTGCTCCCAGTTTAATGTCATCTGCAAACTTGCTAAAGTCAAGGAAAACGCGTCCACTGCTTTCCCCTCATCCACAGATCCAGTTATCTCATCATAGAAGGCAATTAGGTTAGTCAGGCATGATTTGACCTTGGTGAATCCATGCTGACTGTTCCTAATCACTTTCTTCTCCTCGAAGTGCTTCAAAATTGATTCCTTGAGGACCTGCTCCATGATTTTTCCAGGGACTGAGGTGAGGCTGACTGGCCTGTAGTTCCCTGGATCCTCCTTCTTCTCTTTTTTAAAGATGGGCACTATATTAGCCTTTTTCCAGTCATCCGGGACCACCCCTGATCTCTATGAGTTTTCAAAGATAGTGGCCAATGGTTCTGCAATCACATCTGCCAACTCCTTGAGCACCCTCGGATGTAGCACATCCGGCCCCATGGACTTGTGCTCGTCCATCTTTTCTATATAGGCCTGAACCACATTTTTCTCCACAGAGGGCTGGTCACCCCCATACTGTGCTGCTCAGTGCAGTAGTCTGGGAACTGACCTTGTTTGTGAAGACAGAGGCAAAAAAAGTATTGAGTAAATTAGCTTTTTCCACATCCTCTGTCACTAGGTTGCCTCCCTCATTCAGTAAGGGGTCCACACTTTCCCTGACCTTCTTCTTGTTGCTAACATACCTGTAGAAACCCTTCTTGTTACTCTTAACATCCCTTGCTAGCTGCAACTCCAGTTGTGATTTGTCTTTCCTGATTTCACTCCTGCATGCCCGAGCAAGATTTATATACTCCTCCCTGGTCATTTGTCCAAGCTTCCACTTCTTGTCAGCTTCTTTTAGTTATGTTGGTGGGAGAAGCTCTCCCGCCGACAGAGTGTTGTGCACACTGCCACTTATACCAGTGAAATTATGTCACTCAGGCGTGTGTTTTTTCCACACCCCTGAGTGACATAAATGTTGCTGACCATAAGTGGTAGTGTAGACATGGCCTAACCCAGGGGTCTCAAACACGCGGGCCACGGGCCGCATGCAGCCCGTGGGGCTCTTGCGTGTGACCCACCAAGGTCCCCGCGCCCCCCCCCCCCATCTGCGGGATTGCCCCCTGTGGCACTGCGAGCCCCGCGCCGCTCTCTGAAGCGGCTGGCAGCACATCCCTTTGGGCCGGGGGGGAGGGGAAAGGAGGCAAAGGGCTCCTGCATTGCCTCCTTCCAGGCACCGCCCCCCCACAGCTCCCATTGGCCGGGAACAGGGAAGCACGGCCAATGGGAGCTTCGGAGGAGGTACCTGGAGGAGCGGCAAGAGCAGCACACGCAGGGAACCCTGAGCCCTTCCCCTCCCCTCCCCCAGGGGCTGCAGGGACACGGTTCCAGTTGCTTCCTGGAACGGAGTGGCGCGGGGCCGGGGGCCAGGGCAGGCAGGCAGGGAGCCTGCCCTGGCACCGGTGCATGCTGCTGCCACCCCAGAGCCGCTTTAGGTAAGCAGCGCCAGGCTGGAGCTCGCACCCTGAACCCCTCCTGCACCCCACTCCCTGCCCTGAGCCCCCTGCCACATCCCACACCCCTCCTGCACCCCAACTCCCTGCCCTGAGCCCCCTGCCACATCCTACACCCCTCCTGAACCCCAACTCCCTGCCCTGAGCCCCCTGCCACATCCCACACCCCTCCTGAACCCCAACGCCCTGCCCTGAGCCCCCTGCCACATCCTACACCCCTCCTGCACCCCAAGTCCCTGCCCTGAGTCCCCTGCCACATCCCACACCCCTCCTGAACCCCAACTCCCTGCCCTGAGCCACCTGCTGCACCCTGCACCCCGACCCCCTGCCGCACCCCTCACCCTCTTGCACCCCACACACCAACTCCCTGCCCTGAGCCTCCTGCCGCACCCTGCACACCTCCTGCACCTCAACTCTCTGCCCTGAGCCCCTGCCGCACCCTGCACCCTTTCTGCACCCCCTGGGGGCAGCGTTGGTGTGGGGACTTTGGGGAAGGGGTTGGAATGGGGCAGGGAAGGGGTGGGAAGAGGTGGGGCAGGGGCGGGGCCTAATGGAAGGGGTGGCGTGGGGGAGGAGCCAGAGGCAGCGAGCGGGGGTGTCAGTGATGCGGCCTTGGGTCAATGCACTAGTCCTCATGTGGCCCTCGTGGTCATTTGAATTTGAGACCCCTGGCCTAACCTGTGTAACGAAGGTCATAGAAATTCCCCAGGTTAATCCTGCAGCAAGCCCATTAACATGTCGTTTGGTGGGAGTTCATCAACTTGCGTTTCCTAGGCTAAATTTCTATTCAGACTTTGCAACTTGATGAAGTCAGTGATGTTGCCTGGGTGTGACTGGAGTCAGAATATGGCTCATTGCAACTAGGGGATGGAGGGCCGCTCATCCCCCTTCCCTTTACGTGTTGGAATTTGCAGCAAGGAAGATGGTCACAAGAATTTCAGTTCTTTTGCTCTGTTCAGGTTTAGGACCGAGTGGTGTAAAACTGTCCGAGCTTCTCATGGGGCATTGGTTACATGAGCCAATGAGCCTGTTCCGTATTTTTCTAGGTGAGACAGGAGTACAAGAGATGGATCAGAAGGATTGAAAAAACCAGAACCAAGTCTCAGACTTCCAGGGTATCTATGTCAGCTGTCCCCACGACCACCGGAACTGTAAGTGATGCTGATCTCTTCTCCAATACCGGCCTTGGGGACACATCCATCAAACAGGGTCTAGTTTTACCAGCCTCACTGCTATGTAGCCATCTACTGTATCGAATGGCCAAAATTGTTATAGGCCAACCCAATAATATCTACTTACTCGATATCCATCTCCATCTACTCTAGTGATAATAAACAGATGCCTGCTGTGTCTTCTGTATCTATTGGCTGTATATGAGAGGGGGTTGGCGGGACTGAGGGATCAAAGCTGGTTCTGTGGAAAAACTGGGTGATTTTTAATTTTCCTTCCGTCTGGTTATCTTTAGACTGCTGGGTTTATACTACTGGAGTGTGGTTAGTGATTAAGACACCTTGAGACTAGAATAGGTGCTCTTTTATTTTGTATAAATTAGAATAATTATAACAATAATTCCCCTCTCTCTTACAGCGCTTTTTATCTGTAGATCTCAAAGCTGGTCAGTGTAATTATTCCCATTTTACATAAGGGAAACTGAGGCACATGGAGGCGCGACTCATTGGTGATCACCCACCAAACCGGTTGCAGAGAGGGGAATTGAACAAGCCCAGGTCTCGAGTCCCAGGCCAGTGCCCTATTCACGAGGCAACACTGTCTCCCCTTAAATATCTAGATCTATCTACTAATAAATATCTTTCTACTTTTTCCAATGATGCTTTTCTAGTGGGCCTATCGTTATAGTATATAGCTTGCTTTGTCCCCCAAGTGACTGGTGCCTTGTTGTAGTCCAGCTGAGAACAGCATTGGGAGTGTTAGCTACTGGGTATTTCTCACATCCAGGCCTGGGGGAATCCCATATGCCCATGGTTACTGTTCTGACCAGCAGAGAAATCATTTTAAATAGCAACCTCCCTCCATATTTCCTTCCTTGGGTTCTCTTTTGAGCTCTGCGGATCTCTCAGCATAGGGTGGGCAGACATTGGCTTTCGAAATATCATAACCTAAAATTACTGGATCAGGATTGGTTTCAGAGTGGTAGCCGTGTTAGTCTGTATCCGCAAAAACTATGAGGTGTACTTGTGGCACCTTAGAGACTAACACATTTATTTGGACATAAGATCAGGATTGTTTTCTGAGCAAGACTGGGACTGAATCTTCATTAGTGCAGATGGACTGGCCCCAGTGAGGAGACAACACTGCAAGGAATTTCTCCTGGTTCCTTCACCCCAGAGGGAAAGAATCCAGGAACTTTGTCTACTGCCTTTGAGAGAGAGTCCCCCTTTTCAACATTAAACACTCAGGTTGCCTTCACCGTGTCATCACATCTTTGCTTTCTTTCCAGGAATGGGAAAAGTCCTCCTGAAAAAGTGGAGACTACTACTGCATGTGGGGGAAAATAAAGCCCAGCTCCATTCCCAGCACCAGAAGTCCCCTTTTTTACAAAGAAGAGGAAGCTGCTTATCTCCAATATCCTCGGATAGCTGCTACTCTATGGCTTATCCTTGTATGGGGGAGGGGAAGGCTGTGTTTCACGTGTTTAATTATTTTAGCACTTTGACTTCACCCAAGTGGTTGCAGTCTCCACCCTAAAGTCTTGAATGAGGGCCTGATTCTGCTCCAGTTGAAGTCAACTGGAGTTTTCCCATTGACTTCAGTGGGAGTGGGATTGGGAGCAGAGCGTCAAAGAATTGGCAAATCTATCCAGTTAATAAAAGGTGGAAAAAGATTTCATTTTGCTGTCCTTCCCCAAACCCAAAGGCTTGGCATTTCCCAGCCTGGGAGAACTTGGGCCAGCTTCTCATCTCAGTTTCGACTGATACAAATCCAGAATTAGTCAGTGGAGTTACTCCGGATTCACACCATGATAGCTGCAAGCAAAATCTGGTTTCTTGTGCTTCTTTCTTTCTATTGTGCTTGATTTGCAGTCGAAAACTGTGAGGTTGGCGCACCTGTTCCTGTTCAGCATTAATAGCCAGGCGAGACCCTCGATCAATATGGAACTGCTTAGCATCTGCCGAGGATTTAGCCAGTGTTGTAACGAGGCCATGTCTTTTCTCAAATTACTGCCAGCTGGATGGACATTTGTGCAGACGAACTCTGCGGGGGTGCAAAATACAGAAACAAGCCTGCGTTAGAGAGTCAAAATCCAGGGTTTTCTATCAATTGACCCAGAGTTAGTGATTAATTCCTTGGGGAGAAAACAACTGTGCATATCTCTCTATCAGTGTTATAGAGGGCGAACAATTTATGAGTTTACCCTGTATAAGGTTTATACAGAGTAAAATGGATTTATTTGGGGTTTGGACCCCATTGGGAACTGGGTGTCTGGGTGCTGGACACTGGAGCACTTCTTAAGCTGTTTTCAGTTAAATCTGCAGCTTGTGGGGGATGTGGTTCAGACCTGGGTCTGTGTTTGTAGCAGGCTAGCATGTCTGGCGCAACAAGACAGGATACTGAAGTCCCAAGCTGTCAGGAAAAATGGACTCAGAGGTAGTCTGAGCACATCAGGTGGCAGTCTCAAGGGAGTCTCTGTGACCCAATCCGTCATAGGGCTATAAAGGGGTGTAGCAGATGCGGGATATGGTGGAGGAACTGTTTGTGTGGGTAGGGTTCCATGGGGAGGGGGAAATATGTGATGTTGTAGGAGGGGGTGGTGTGTGCGGTGTGGTGAAAATTGGGCCTACAAATGTACTCTTATTGTGCGTTCAGCGTGAAAAGAGAAGGAAAGTTCATAAAGTCTCACAATATCTTGTGACAGCAGAGTTGAGAAAGGGTGACAGACTGAATTAGTCCAAACAAAACGACCTCCTATTGTAACTCCAGGACTGTGCCTTGTTTACCAAGAATGATCTTAACCGAGCGTGAGACAGGAAATTGATGAACTAAAACTGGTGTGTTGGAAATTAAGCCTACTTGGTGGCCAAAGGAACAAGGGGATGGGCTGTTCCACCCATCAACCCCTTTTGGGACCCTTAAAGAAAGAGTTTGGGGAGAAAAATTTGGCTCCTGAAGCGAGCTTCACCATCGTTGCTGTTGCCCACACTGGCATCTGGGACCCCAGGCCTTCTTCGTCTTAATCCTGAGATTCCTGACCAGATCGGGTTAGAGAGAGGGACCTGGACGATGTCACCACTTCCACCAGCTGAATCCCTGACACCAGCTGAGATGTGAGACTCTCCCTTCCACCCCTCCATGTTTCCTTTTCCTTGGCCTTATTTTTTCTCTTTCTTGTATCTCTCTCTCTTCTGGCTAAAAGGTGTCTGGTTTAACTGGCCAAGCTTGTATATTTTGCAACATGCTGTAAGCCTGTGACCAGAAAGAGGCAGCTAAAGGTAATGCCCTAAACAGCCTGATACGATTGCAAGTTTGCCAGGTCTTGGAGTGGCTGATCAGACCATGCGCTGTGCCTGTTTTTGCAGCAGTGACGTTGCGAGTGAGAGTTAACCCCAGAGACAGAAGCAGCATTTTCCATCTTCGCTGTTCTTTTCTCTCCCTTTTTGTGTGTGTTTGTCTCCTTAGCAGGGCCGGCTCTGGCTTTTTTGCCGCCCCAGGCAAAAAAGCCGCCGGCCGCCCCCCCCCCTGCAGGGGGGGGGCAGAGCCCCGGGGGGAGGGCAGCGAGCCCCGGTGGGGGCTCCAATCTCCCCCCGGCGGCCGGGGGGAGGGCGCGGGGGGGGAGGGGGCGGCCGGAGCCCTGGGAGGAGGGCAGCGAGCCCCTGCGGGGGCTCCGCTCTCCCCCCGGCGGCCGGGAGGAGGGGGGCCGGAGCCCTGGGAGGAGGGCGGTGAGCCCCGGTGGGGGCTCCGCTCTCCCCCTGGTGGTCGGGGGGAGGGCTCCGGGGGGGAGGGCGGCCAGAGCGCCGGGGGGAGGGCGGCGAGCCCGGCCATGGCCCTGCTCTCCCCGGGGGCCGTAGCGCCGCGCCGCCCCCCTCCAGGTGCCGACCCAAGCACAAGCTTGGTGGGCTGGTGCCTGGAGCCGGCCCTGCTCCTTAGGAAACAGGATTGGACTTAAACAACAGCTGCAGCCCATCTCAAGGAAGGCCTTGTCTACACTACGTGCAAATTCGGCACTGCTGCGATTGATGTAGTGGTGTTGATTTAGCGGGTCTGGTGAAGGTGCGATAAGTCAAAGTGAGAGAGCTCTCCCATCGACTTAATTCATCCACCTCAACGAGATGTGGAAGCCACGTCAGTGGGAGATGCTCTCCCTTCGACACAGCGCAGTGAAGACACCACATTAAGTCGACTTCAGTGATGTAACCGACATAGCTTAAGTAGCGTAACTTACATAGACTTGTAGCGTTAATGCAGGCTGGGTCTTCTTCTCTTTTCCCCAAAAAGAACCATCTTTGATACCGGCTAAGAGACGGTCAAACAAGGACTTAAGAACGCTCTCCAAGGGAAGGGAACAAGGGATACTGTTCAAATGCAAACTTTATGGAATACTTTTCATTTCAGACGCTTTAAATGTTTTTCCTTTTTCCTGTATCTCTAATAAAATGTTAAGAAGGATTTTTAATGGTGTGTTTGCCATTGGTACTAAGCAGGCTGAAGTCTCTGCATATCAAACCTGGTTTAAAACTGTTTCATGTTGGACAGTGACTGGGTTACGTTTACAGCTCTGGCCTATATAGTCCATGTAAATTAATACAATTCAGGGGGAATGGTGTAGAGTGTGAGGGAAATTCCATGGGAGTATTAAGGGGGTGCTATGTGGGAATTGTAGTGGGAGCAGGGGTGGGTTGTAGTAGAGGAAAGCTGTGGGGGATTAGATGTTTCCTGTCTGTCACTATGCTCTATTGATTCAAAGACCAAACGGGAGTATTAACATTTAGATGAACTGTGAATGTGGTAATATCATTGTCTTCATTCCTGTTTGAAGTATGTAATAAACTCCCTGTAAGTGGTGGGAGATGGACTGTTGCCTTATGCTAATTCATGTAGCTAATTACCAGTGATGCTTAGGAAATAGGAGGTAACTTCTAAAGCCACAATGCTTCCCCTATTTTTCACCTGCTATCAAGAGGCTGCTAAAGAACTATAAAAAGGACTCTTGAGCCCTGATCCTATTATCTCAAATCTGCTTAAGCTTCATCAAGGGAGGTTTGAGTTGCAACTGAGGTCCCCAGCTCCAGACTGGGTCACGCGGGTATTGGACATTGGACTATAATTCATGGAACTAATTCTGAAAGAACTTTTTGCAACTCTGAAGCTCACTATCTCTACTGTGAACTGACCTAAGAACTCAATTTATACTTGTATGTATAATGATCTTTTACTCTCTCTTTTATTTTTCAATAAATCTTAGTTTAGTTAATAAGAATTGGCTGTAAGCGTGTGTTTGGGTAAGATCTGAGATATTCATTGACCTGGGGGTTCATGTGTCCAATTCTTTGGGATTGGTAGGACTTTTTATATGATGAACAAGATTTTCAGTAATCCTCATGATATTTGACTGTGCAGGGGCGCACCTACACCTACCGTGGAGCACCCATAGGGACACTACATGATGGAAATTTTGGAAGTTATCAAAGCAGGTAAGAGCTTCTTTGGGTTGAAAAAAATCAACCCGATTCCAAAATTATGAGCATTCAGTTTAAATGACCATTGGTATAAAGGCCAGTGTAAGATATATTAGCTTAAGGGTCCAGTTGATATGATAAAGATCATACAGCCTCTTGCTTCAGGGCATTACGGCTCACCATATCAAAACTACCCCCCATACAGCACTGCACAATTGGCCAGTTGAATTATGGTATGTTTCCACTTTCCTCTGAATTATCCACAGGTTTGGAAGGATTAGTTCTTCGAGTAGTGTCCCTATGGGTACTCCACGGTAGGTGTAGGTGCGCCCCTGCACCTCTAATCAGAGATTTTTGGTAGCACGTAGCGTGACGAGATGTCCTGATTTTATAGGGACAGTCCTGATATTTGGTGCTTTTGCTTATATAGGCACCTATTACCTCCCACTTCCTGTCCCGATTTTTCACATTTGCTATCTGGTCACCGTAGGTAGTAGTGTCCGTTGAGTCCGCTCATGTGCCCTCCCTCCCTCGTGATCTGCCTCGAGGATATTTAGCACTGCATGGGCGAACCCCCCTCCGTTCCTTCTCTACTGTCTTTTGCCTCGGATGGAATGAGCAGTCGTCCCTTCCTTATCTGGCATTAGCATAAGTAGTGTTTGTTTTGCTACCTTTGTTCTCCTTAAAAATAGTTAGGTTAGTGTTTCTTTATTTTATTTTATTCCTTTGGGTTAAAAAAAAAAGAGAGAGAGAGAAAGGAAAAGAACTTCAGTTTCCTGCCCCGTCTGGGGGCATTGCTCCTCCCCCCCCAGGCATCTAGTAGACTCATAATTATTTTTTTCAGTTAAAAAAAGAAAATAAAGAAGACGTTCTTCTGCATTGCTCACTGCTAGAGGATGACAAGCCCCTGCCCAGGGGCAGGCCTGGCTCTCTCTGCTCCAAGAGGTGCCTCTCTGCCAGGAGTCAGTTCCTATAATGGCCAGACACTCTCCCTGTGCCTGGGTGAGCCTCACAGAAGTGCTTTACCTGCCACAACGAAAATGGCCTTGTGACAGATTTCAGTTTCCAATCTATCTGAGGCATGAGGTGACCAAGCTGAGGCCACAGGATTGTTTTGGGAGGGGATGATAAACACACCAAGGGTTTAAATTTTAAAGCTTTATTAATAAAATAATAGTGGAGAGTGATGGGTGCTCCCCACGTCACTCAGAGGAAGGAAGAAAGCATTGATGCCCCAAGCCCTAATCCACTTTCATACTCTCACACGCTCTACCCATGGCTGGCCACGCTTGGGTGTAACATAAGAAGAAGAGGGGGTAGGGTGGACGGGAGTTCTGTCCTGGGCCCGCTGTAATCTCCGACTTGCTTTGGCTCTTGGGAGGGTTTTTAAGTCCTGGGTTCTTTTGGGGGTGTTTTCATTCAGGGCCCTCTGTTCCTGGTGCTCTTTGTACCAGTCCAAACTGGCTTTCTGTGGCCTTCTCACACACCTGCTTCAGGGATGCACAGCTCTGCTTCGCCACCGCCTCCCCCCCCCGTAGTCTCACCTGTGTTTTCCATCTCTGCAGCCCTGGTTCAGTGTACTTTTTCTTTTCTCATAGCTGTCTGTGGCTGAGTGAGAGATAAACGCCGCTGCAGATTTCCGTGACTTGGGACTGGGGCCAGCGTAGCGTCTTATCATCGGACTGAGCTAGCTAACTACAGTGTTGAGTTAACCCGTTCTCTGCTCTCTTCCTTTTTCCCCCTCTTGGCCTCTTGCTAACTGTAAAGGAATCTTCCATTCCCCATTCACATCTTTGACCTTCCCTTCCCTCCCCCCAAAATGCCTGGCAATGCTTACAACCACGATAGCAACATACAATGCTGATCTGCCTTCCCATGGGACCCCCCGAGGGAGGGAGTCCTTGGGCCTGTGACAGCCTCACAGGAGCTGGGAGCTGAAGTTAAAACTCCTCCCCATGGAGAAAACACTTCAGTCTGCAGGGGACTCCAGTGCTGACCCTGGATCATCCCCGGAGCCTTCACTTCAAAAGGGGTTGAGTCGTGAAGAAGCGCAGCAGACTTCCCCCGGAAAGGCTTGTAAAAAGGGCTCCGAGTAGCTGGCCAGCCAGTTGGGCTCCCCAGAGTAGCCACCTCGGTAGGACGACACCAGAAACTCCGAAGCACATCACCCAGAAGTGGACCCTGCTCTGAGCTCTGCTCTGCAGCACCGTCCCCATGGAGAAGCCAGGGGCTTCTGCAGTAGGGCTCTGAGGCAATGGTACCGCCCCCTAAGAAGAGGGGACAATTACTGTACCAGGTCTAAAAGAGCATCAAAGAGAAACCCTTTGGTACCAGGTGCAACAAAACTCCCATCTAGGAAGTGTTCTGCGCCTCCCCAGCCATCAATACTGACAACATACTACAGACACTCCTCTGTGGTACCATTTGAGCCCAGGGTAACACATGTGCTGTGGTACTCTTGTAACCCTTCTGCCCGTCAGAGTTGGTAGCAACAAGGGCTGGGTTCAGTATCTAGGGGTTCCATTTCAATAACATAACGTAAAACCGGCTCAAGCCCCCACCCAGTGACCTGGGGCAATTACACCCCACTCCCCTGGGCGCCTCTAAGAGTCAATACTTCCCCTCTCGCAAGCACAGAGTCTAAGTGTAGCAAAAGCCTTTTAATAAAGGAGGGAAACAATGCGGCATTATGTTGGGGAAACACCACAAACAGGATCATAACACAAACCATGAGCAAAAGACCCACCCCCAAGTAAGTTTGACAGTGTCCTTTTCCCCTCAGGGTCTTAAGTCCAGCAACCCAACAGTCACCCCATCCACAGTTTCTGACGTTGGTCAGTGCAGCCCCAGAGTGGTTCCTGAGTCCAGCAACCCAACAGTCACTCCTCCCACAGTTTCTGTCCTTGGTCAGTGCAGCCCCCAGAGTGCAGAAGTTCCTCTGCAGAGTCTACCTCCCAGCCTGGGTGGAAATGGGGGGAGGTACGGGGGGCATCTTACATACTCTGCTGCTCAGGTTGACAGCCGATTGCCACGCCTCTCCGTGGGGTTCTGCTGCAGTCTTCACCGCCGGCGGTGCCTCTCTGCTAGCTGCTCCACTATCCGCTCCTCTCTGCTAGCTGCTCACCAACTTGTCTTCAGCCCCCTCACTACTTAACACAGCTCTCAGTGATCTCAGCTCTTTCTTTACTGATTTTAGCTGGTAGTAGGGGAGCCTCAGTGCTGTGCACCATTAGCCCGAAGTAGATCTAATGCTTAGACCTAGGTATCAGTGATTTCAGCTCTGCAGCATGTAACAAGAGTCCTAGTGGAGTCGAAATTAGCTATTGCCTACT